>NC_133313.1:20971647-21069917 GCF_012295235.1 Primulina huaijiensis
TTAATAAGTACTCCAAGAATGCTAACTTCGAAAATAAACAATCCTCATTAATATCGAAAAAACTTTATGAATCATAGAATAAGTTTTATATCGTGTTAATTTTCAGTAAACAATTATATTTGGTCCAAAAAATAATTTTTTTATATGTANAGTTGGTTTATTTTATTTTGGTAAAATACTGATTTTGATATTTGTATTTATGAACCTTATCAAGTTGGTTTATTTTATTTTGGTAAAGTAATTTATAAGATGCTAGCAGAATATTGGAATTTTATATTTTTTCTTTAAAAATTGTGTACGGACCTATTTTTGATTGAATTTGAAAGTTCATATGGTGAACTCAATTACTTTCTTAGTCGAGTATTGGATACCGGTAAATTTATTTATTTACTTTTTTTAGCATGTTTACTTTTAATATTAAAAAAATATCAACTGTTTAATTTTTCCAAAAAAATAAAAACATTTCTTTAAAAAATAAATGAATATGTAAATATATATGTATATTTATTAACAAATTTATATATAACTTTCATGATTTGGTGTAACAAACAATGTATATGGCTGCTACAAAAAAAAAAAGAAAAAATGAGAATTTTATATTATATTTAAAATTCATTTTTTTTAAATTTTCATTTAAAATGTAGGAAAAGCTAGAAATGGTTTTACCCATTCAACGAAATTTTTACCGGCCTGGTAACTGAAATTTTTGCAGCTGCACAAATATTATCTAAAAGAGTAGATCTTTTGTGAAACGGTCTCACGAATATTTATTTGTGAGACGAGTCAACCCTACCAATATTCACAATAAAAAGTAATACTCTTAGCATAAAAATTAATACTTTTTCATGGATGACCCAAATAAAAAATCTGTCTTACAAAATCCGACCAATGAAACCGTCTCACACGAGTTTTTGTTATCGCCAAATTCTTACGTAGCTAGCCACCAGACAGTTTAAATATATGACAGATTCTTTGATTCCGTCAGGGAAAAAAAAAGGAAAATAAAATTTTTTTAAAAAAAGAAAATACAAAAATATACTAAATGATAATATAAAATGACCTTCCAATATATTAAATTTAAAATTAAAAAAGGCTTGCTATGATTTTTTTTTCAAAAAATAATTATGCATGAGGGCACAATTCAAGTTCTCTCACGCTATATTGCTTTCTAATTACCCGTTTTGGTGTATATATATATCTGTGTGCCTCTTAACTGGTTTTCTCAACATATGAAGCTCAAACACACAGACACACACATCAGTCTTGAAACTGAAAGATATCTTTTTGTCGTTCTCCCGTGGAATTTGAGGCGTTTCTTGATCAGGGTTTTTCGGTAAACACAGCTCTTTGTTGAGTTTTGTGTTTCAAGAACACGAGGAAGATATGGAGAATACTCTGCATTTCGTCGTTGGAATATTTGGTGGGTTTTTTCGCCATGCTCCGAAGAATCTTTTCTTGGGTAGTAATTTTTTTATTATATCTTTGTCTTCTAATTTTATTTTTTTCCTGTAATTTTACAGGGAATGCTTTCGCTCTGTTTCTTTTCTTGGCACCATTGTGAGCTTCCCCATTACCAGAATTAGTTATCTGTTTTTGTGTGTGCACGAGCTAACGTATTTCATGCTTAAAATCACGCATCAAAATTTAAATATTTTGTTCTTATGGCTCTCGCCTTGGCTGGCTGGATTTTTTCACTCTGTAGTTAAGAGTATTTCTACCTCAAGATTCAGAAAATATCACTTCTTTATCATCTTACTATGGTATTTTCTAATGATTATTATTATCATATGATGATATCTGATAGGATTACCTTCAAAAGGATTGTAAAGAAAAGGTCTACTGAGCAGTTTTCTGGAGTTCCCTATGTCATGACCTTACTCAACTGCTTGCTTTCTGCTTGGTGAGCTTCTTGAAATTTGTTCGATTAACCAGAGGTTTGCGGATGTTTTTTCATATAGAGATATGTTCCACCAAACGTTTTTTTCTGAATATTCGAGGCCAAGTTAGAAATTTAGTGGAATGGGTGAATTATTGCGTTTTCAGCAATAAAATTAGAAATTATTTAATTTAATTTGACAGGGCAACGCCCACTTTAGATGATTTGGCTCTTTTTCATGAATGAACTTATCTAGGTATGGTCTCCCCTTTGTGTCACCCAACAACATGCTAGTTTCAACGATAAATGGCACCGGTGCTGCCATTGAATTGGTTTACGTGCTGATCTTTCTCATATTTGCACCAAAGAAAGAAAAGGGCAAGATCCTGGGATTGCTCACTCTTGTCCTCGCCATTTTTGCAATTGTCGCGTTTGTTTCTCTATTCGCTCTCCATGGCAAAGGCAGAAAGTTTTTCTGTGGAGTCGCGGCTACTGTCTTCTCGATCATAATGTATGGTTCACCTTTGACAATCATAGTAAGTTTCCATTACCTTGTTTTTGTAAAATAGTTGTATTTTGTTAATGGTGTCTGAAATTATTTGGTTTCTAATTCTTTTTGCCTTTTGCTTTGTGTATGCAGAGGATGGTGATCAAGACTAAAAGTGTGGAATTCATGCCCTTCTTCTTATCATTGTTTGTGTTCTTGTGTGGTACATCCTGGTTTGTCTTTGGCCTCCTTGGAAAGGATCCCTTTGTTGCTGTAAGTATATGATATTGAAGTGCTAAAATTATGAGTGGGCTCGCGAATCTGTACACAACTGATCATATGAAAACAATCTTTCCAGATTCCAAATGGATTTGGCTGTGGATTAGGTGCAGTGCAACTGATACTATATGCCATATACCGCAAAAACAAAGGCCAGACCCAGAAAGGTGCGGCTAATGAATCCCAGGAGATGGAGAAAAGCATCTCCAAGCCCCACCAGGAGAAGCCATCAAACACACATTCATCACAGGATGAACAAGTCTAAGTCTCGGTCCCTGGATCGAAACGGAGTCGTCCCATTCTGAGCTTGTTCCTTCTGTAGAAATGTTTCTTTTTCCAACTCATATTGCAACCAGAATGGCTTTTGTTGTAATTTCCAAATAACGTAGGCCGTGTATTGGTTCCCAGTTTTTCTTTCTAAGTTTAACGTTCCCAAATAATCGATATAACCTTCGTTGAAATTATATAAAGTCCACACATAATTCAAGTTTCAAAGCATAATAAAATCGTACCATATCCAGTCACCTAGTTTGAAATACACATAACTTCCCACATGGAGGTCACCAATTAGATACCTGAATGGAGGGATTTCATTTCACCACATTAGGTAGTTACCGTGACAGGTCGACAGCTATCCTACAAATACGCTAGAGGACTCCCAAGGTCGGAATAAGCGGAAGGACGGGCGATATGGACGATTGCCACCCCTTGAACAATAAACAGATTAAATTTTCATCTACAATTTCTCATAAAAATTAAGTTTCACCGCTCTTGGTTTGATCTGGTCGCTCTTCTTCCTGAATCCTCTGTCCTCCCCTGATCTTACCGCCTAATTTTTATATATGAAGGGCATCATGGTTATTACTTATTACCACGCTGGAAATAGAGAGAATTTGTTTTGTCACTCTGATTGCACATGTAGCCATATTTGGGATATGCTAAAGCCTGACATCCAAATCTGATAACGACACTACAACCGGTTCCAAAGGCGAGCCACATGCATATCCTAATATTGATCAAGCTAGACAATTCCACTCTGACTTGCTTTCTAACACAGTTGCTTTAACTCGACAATTACATATACCCATTGCTGTCCCAGAAATCTGGTCAATGGCCACATGATTGATACATTTTAAAGAAGGCGAGACTCACACTTTTGCAAAAAAGAACACATGAAAACTGTTGTTTCTCTTATTTGCTTTTCTATCGTTTTATCTCGTTTCTTTTCATCCCCAACTTGATGTGCCTCTTGCATGTGGAAAGCCTCGTATTCATCGACTATCCCCACTGTATCCAGACAAGTCTGAAAGGGGATCGTTTAAGGTGCCCGGATACGCAACGGAAGTTTCAAAATATTTTTCATTCAAGAAAATCGAACACCCTAAACACTAAGATGTGTAGCAAATAAAATAAAACACAAAATGTCATACATAGAGTGTTTTAAAGATATACCTATCAATCTTAAAAGATTGATGATGACTCCAACTTAGTTGTCAAACAACTAAGCTTTTCAATGGCAAGACAAATCTTCAAGCTTCCAATTAGCACTCCTTGCTCAAAAATTAAGCTCACCACCAAAAGGAAGATCCCCTCTAATTTTGCACTAGAAAAATTAGAGGATTTTTCTTTGAGAAGTGTATGCAATCTTCAACAATTGAAGAAACAAAATGAAGGAGAGAATGGCATGAATATTTCGGCCAAGGCTAGAGGAAAGAAGGGGAGGACGACTTTTCTTGGTGCTTGAAAAAGTGATAAAGTGCATGAGCATGCCATGCATTGTTTTATTAAAAAGTTGCCCCAACCCTTCACCTCTCTTGCATGCTTTTCTATTTGGGTTTGTAACAATTACAAATCTCATGGACTTTTATTTAATGTCTCAAACATATTTGAGATCATTTAAACTTTACTTGAATTTACTCAAGCCCACTAGTTAAATAATTATTTCTAATTGGGCTCTACAAGATCCAATATTATTTAATTAATTCGACACTTGAATTAATTTAATTATTTGGACTCTACTAGCCTCACCAGTGTTTAATTAATTCAACACTTGAATTAATGTAATTTAGTCCATAATAATTTTTATGAAAATCACAATTTTCAAATACATTATTTATTTAATTCGAAACGTGAATTAATTTAATTATTTGGTCTCTACTAGGCCCACCAGTGTTTAATTAATTCAACACTTGAATTAATTTAATTATTTGGACTCTACTAGCCCCACCAGTGTTTAATTAATTCAACACTTGAATTAATTTAATTTAGTCCATAATAATGTTTATGAAAATCACAATTTTCAAATACATTATTTATTTGGTCAACTTTTAATTTAGGAACACTTCCATCAATTAAAAGTTACATTCTCAATAATTTTCTTATAGAAGTCATACTTCTATTTTGTTTACGCTTATAAACTCCTTTATAAGCCGTTCAACACATTGAACTATTTTACTTCTCAACGGGATCTAGAAAGTTAGCACTTATGTGGTCCTCAATGGTTCAATAATACAACTAACCGTGGGTTCACATCTCCATGTGATTCGGGACTAAACATATCCTTATATGAGCATACCCCAATTGCTTCATTCTTACTTATCAACTCCTTGATAATAAGAACGTCAGAACTCAAGTCTGATAGTACCCAACCAATCATGTTAAACGCCTAGTAGCATCGCTTACATGATTCCCTAGGTATCAAATGATAGTGACTGCATGAACCAATCTATTATGGTTAGCGTACAGTACGGTCCCTTCATCTCATATATCTCGACCGATTCGACAACTATTGGTATATCGAGAGCTGTCAAAGAATCGATACTATGTGTCATGTCGTAGTCGCATCGATGGTGTAATCTATGAAACCCCTTTCATAATTACTACCAACACTCTGATCAGATATTTCATACTACATACACATAGGATATCCATACTCGAAGGTAAGCGGTGAGTCCCCGACTACAATGCATCGACTCCTATATGTTTCGACAGAACACCCAACATTGCCACCTGATGACCCCATGAGAGTCGGTAAACAAGTCAAATTGCAATGCTAACATATAGAGTCTCAATGTTGTCCCGAGTCATAAGGACTAATGGTGTACAACCATAAATTAGGATGTTTCCACTCGATAAGTGAGAACCACTTGGAAAGTCGTAGACGGAGGGTTGTTCAGTGCACTCTACCAGGAGCATCTATCTGCATGCTCGGACATCAATTTGTCCCCTACCAATGAAACATGGTACTCACATCGCAGATACTAGTCTCCGACTCGAGCGGCCTATATCCTTCTTATCGGCGGCTGAATCGACTAGGAACTGTTTAGAATATACAGTATTCCAAATATGAGTTTCATGATACTCATCATATGAGCATCTCATATTCTTTCTACTATTTGTATTATCTATGCAACTAGCATGGGTATACAGATAAAGATGTGCCAAAACAATAATTTCAAATATAATTAAAATAAAGATTGTTTATACATAGAGTTTCATTGTGAACACTCGACCAACACTTGGCTCGACGGACACCTACTCTAACAAAGTCTTTCCAGCATGCTTATGTCCTCATTCACATGCACCATAGGAAACTTCCCATGGGGTCACCTATTTCAGAATTGCCAAAATTCAAGCATGCTTAATTTTTGGAGTTCTGAAGAGCTCCCGAAAAGAAAATGCATCTCCTTAATATTAGTAGTATCCATCAAATCTTTTAAGTCCTCCTGCAGAGTTCCATACCTGAATACTTTTGGAATTCCTCTCATTCCGGTACGAGATCGGTTCATTCATGTTCCTTTCGCCTGAAAGCATATCAGGAACCGCTCATTGTCAGTGCAACCTCATGACACCAGCGATTACCCCTCGTCCTCTTCGGCCTCGGGCCTCACAGCATGTGTTGATGAGTTAAATGAAATACACTTCTATCTTTTACATTTTATTATCTCAACTCAGCTGTGCAACACGCAAATTTAGTAATAACATGAAAAACAGCTAAGAAACAAGAAATGCAAGGCCAAAACTATTTACAAAATAGTATAAGTCGAGTCGAGTACTAGACTTTTTATTAAAACTTAATTGCAGGCTATGACCAAATAAATAAACTTGGAGTCACGACCCGAAACCGAGGTTAGTCGACACCTACGTTGTTCAATAATCACATAATTGCTAAACAACAAGCCTCGTAGTACATTATAAACCAAAACCAATTTATTTCATTAATATCATAAAATCGAATCGTCTTTATAATAGTAACTCTGAAAACGATAAAAATTTGCGTAAGCGTTTACAACTTGAATTAAAAACTTAAAAGAACGTAAACTTAATTAAACTTGTTCATGCGTCTACTACCAGCCCAAAACTGGAGGCAATATTTTTCTATCATAAATATATGTTGGTTTCCCTGCTGCTGGTGTGCCACGCCCTGCAAGGCTATGTTAGTTAGCAAATGGGCTGACTCATGAGTCATGGGCGGCAAATCTAGAGCTGGTGTGCTCTTGGGATCAACCACTGTTATATCGTCGATGCTGGGTCGTTTCTCCTCCTTAATTATAATGTGAATTCATTCGCCTGAAGCGTTTCCGAGCGTAGCCGGCTAGCCATTTGTTCTAGTTGAAAGAAAATTTGAATTTTCACAAATCATATTGTGGCCCATCTCAAGATAAAAAGGAGACAGCGACGACGACCGCAGTATAAATTTTGGACCAAAGATGCAAGCACGACCTCGATTTTAGAATTTTGAGACGTGTATGCGCATGTTTTTTTACTGTCACGATCCTGATATTTTCATTGATGCTATGAGAGTGCCTATAAATTAAATACAAGTATTTGAGATCCTTAAGCACATATCCATAAAAACAAATATTACATCATCTACCGAGGATTTAAGTGTTTAGAAAGATTCAAACATTGAGGAAAACAAGATATATAATTACAAATTAGTCAATAGTTGGATATAATGTTCGATTTTCTTCCACATATTACATCATTCAGTGTCTAGAAATGCTCTTCCAATCACTTTTGCCATATCTTTGCAGCCATAAAAAAATCTCCTATAGTACATGAGAACACAAGCACGGACCATTTGATTTACTTGTAGTCAATTGCTCAATTTGCGCATAAGAAACAATTGAAGGGATAAAATTAATGGCTGTTGCATCTTAGCATTGGTCTCTTTATACGTTCAGCTGCAAAAAGGGTAAAAATTAATTGGAAAATGTACCAAAACATTGAGTTCTTAGTTTTGGGCTTGACATGGAGGCCCAACCCCATTTCTATTTTCAATAAAATTAAATTAAAATATAACCATACATAATAGAATCGATTAATTAATTAGTTAGTTAAACGTTCATTATTTGATAGAATATCTGTACGTTCTTGCTCTCCCATCATGCTTTTACTTTATACATATACATATTCTTGTTAGACGTTGCAAGTTGCGAGTGAGACGTATCAAAACATCGGAAAATAAGAACTAAGAAGAAATTAATTAAGGGTTGTTTTTGTATGATTTGAAAGTAAAATTAAATTTCATCTAAGCTCATGCAGGAAAGTTGTCGTCAAATGAAGAATTTTTTTATGTATACTTTTTTTTTTAAAAAAAATTAGCATAAATCTGAAATTTAATTTTAATGTACATATAACTAAATCACATTTAGACGGTGTTTGGTAGAATTTATAAAGTCTAAAAAATAGATTATAAGCTCTAATTGTAAGAATATGATTTATTATTATTAATTATTAGTATTAGTATTATATTTATTATCTATTATGGAGTTCAAAACATTGAAAAAACAAGAGTTCAAAACATTGAAAAACAATGGTGCCCAAATTTTTGACTAAAATAATTAAAATATTTTAAAGCATGCATTAAATTATAAGAATTATTCTCCAATCTTACCTATAAATAGATGTTTTGAGAATGAGGGAAGACACACCATAAACCTCTCAAACTAGATCATGAATGAAGCTTGGACACCATCAACATTTTCTTGAGTGATATTTTCGAGCTAGATATTTTGTTCATTTTCGAGAGAAACTTCCAGTCCAACGGTTTATTCAAATCTAATCTCCACCATTCATATTACACTTTCATATGTTTTAAACATCATATCAAAATTTCAGCCTCATCCATACGGTCAAATTTTGTGAAACAATTCGGCAAGAAAACTGCTCGGATTTCAACCGAATTTAGCTAATTTACGGATTTTCGGACGATAAATTCCAGCTTGTTTCTTCCGTAATTTTGGAGCACCTTTTCAGTAAGTGGGCTTGTGTTTTAAAGTATTTAAGTATGTTTTCGAAAAATCGATCGACATGATATATTCGTTCGATTTGATATATGAATAATTCGTTTTGATAAATTGTTAAGCATGTTTAAATCAATTTCAAGTGCATGTTCCTTTCGTTTCAAAATTATGTTGTTTTCGTTTCATGTTATATTCTAATATATATTCTTAAACATCAATTTGGTGTATTCTAAGAATTATGTTTAAAGGCACTGTTATGATTCAAGTTAGAAATAGTAAAAAGAAAAATTTTCCTAAAACATGATAAGATATGACAAGTTTATGGCCCTTATGCGGTGGGTAATAATAACCGATATATGGCCTCACCCCTTAGAGGAATTACATATAGAGGACTGATCAGTAACACCATGGATAATAAGATGAAATAACAGTGCAATACGAATAATATATGATATGTCTATATGCATATGATAAGTTATGCTCATTGTTAATATCATGTCCTGATTTTGTTATGAATTATTATTGTGACATGAAATTCATTTAATATTTACATAAATATTTATAAGTTATGTCGTGTCTATCATTTTTTCTATTTATTGTTCCGACGTTTGTTGAGACACGGAAAATTTCGAATTGTTAAGATCTATATATGTATATTCTTGTGTTATTGTGATCGATCGTCCCCCACTTGCTGAGTATTTCACAAAATACTCACCCTTACACCTCTCACTCCCAGATAAGAATGAAAAACAAGTTGAAGAAGAAGAGCAAATGCATTTCTGGGGATGGTAACAAGGTTTCAGTTGATCAAGACATACTTTGGAATTTGGCTATCTTTTATTTTTACGTTATTCGTTTCTGCACTCGTTTGTTAAGTTGATTACGTTGTAAAGACAATGTATGTTTTATGAAAAAGACTGGTTTGGTTGTACACTGTACTATAAGGCTTGTTGATTTACGAATAAATAATTGTAAAACAACGTCGGATGTCAACTCACCCCGGTATCGGGACGTGACACTTATAATTTGTTTGGTAAAAAAAATTGCAAACTTGTGAGTTTTTGTTGGCAGCTTATAAGATATTTTAAAAAAAATTTAAGATACCCCACAATTTTTCAAAAATATCTTATTTTTATATTTGACTTCTCCAAAATATCATTATATATATTCTTAAATTTTTTTTTACAATCACTTCTTAACTATCCATGTTATCATTTTGTTTTTTTTTTTTTTTTATCAAATTTAAAATACTGTTTTTCCTATCTTTTTATCATGATCAAAAACTTGCGTGAGACGGTCTCACGGGTCGTATTTTGTGAGATGGATCTTTTATTTGGGTCATTCATGAAAAAATATTATTTTTTATACTAAGAGTATTATTTTTATTGTGAATATCGGTAGGATTGACTCGTCTCACAGATAAAGATTCATGAGACCGTCTCACAAGAGATCTACTCTTTATCATGATATAAAAACAAAAGTGTTAATATTTTATTTAGTGAGTTATTAATTACAATTTTTTTATTAATATTTTATTTATACACATTAAAAATAATATTACATATTTTTCTCCAAAGAACATAAATTTTTCTAAATATAAATTTAAAATAGACTTATTTGTTTAAATATTAAAAGTATAAAACTATTTTCATTAATAATAAAAAAGATTTTATAATATCAACACATTAATAGCTTTAAGCTATTTTAAATAAGTTCATTCAAACATTTTAACAGTTTATTTTCAAAATAAAACCTCACATCTTAGCAGCTCCTAAAACAACTCATAAGACGTAAGAGCTTATAAGTTATTTTAAATAAGTTTAGCCAAACACCCTCTTAATATTGAAGCTGATTAGATTATTACAAAACTCATGTGAGACGGTCTTACAGATCAATTTTGTGAGACAGATATTTTATTTGAACTATCCATGAAAAATATTATTTTTTATTGTAAATATGAGCATGGTTGACTCGTCTCACGAATAAAGATGCGAAAAACCATTTTACAATATACCTAATCCTAGATTATAATCGCAAAACTTATTATATGAGCACATGCTCTATCTATACTATATAATAACGAATTTACTTAATCTTTTGTTGCGATAATTTACATATCAATACTCCAATTAAATTTTCTTGAAACTCTACAATAGTAAATCCCATTCACCAAGTTCTTTTCAAATGTAGCTTTCCCTCGTAAGATTCCACGAAGATGAGAACTCGGAAATCTTGTCAACCATTTATTCTCCAGCATTTGGCGTTTACCAACTTTGATTTTTGTTATATCCGTAATATATTTTCGATAAATATAATACACAACAATGTTTTCTTCCTTAATTAAATATGATAAAAAGGTTTCTTGGTAGCTTCGTATAAGTACCACCGATGGGCATATATGTGTATATATATTATATCTGTGAAGCCCATAATTAAAGAGGAGGAAGAATGATTGTTGTTGGAAAAATGGTTTATGTGTCCATTTAGCGTTGATAGATAATTCGAACAAGTTGTAAATAAAATTTTGTAATAAAATTATTTTCTCGATTATCAGTACTTAGGATTAGTGAGAAATTAATTGTCCGAATTTTATCGAAAGAGAAAAAAATAGATGGAAAATATTTTTTATATATATATATATAGTTAATTTAATTTTACGTACGAATTTTTAATCTTTACCACTTAAAATCTAAATTTAGAAGATTAAACTCGTGAGTTTGGATTTTGTTAATTTATACGCTTAAATTCGAATTTTGGAATTAAAATTGAGAGTTTCCTTCAATTTTCGAATTTATAAAACAATTGTGCTTAAATCCAAGTTTGCAAGATTTAAAATCTTGAATTTGGATTTTTAAGTTTAATGTTTAAAATTTAAACTTGAAAAGTTTATATACCATATTGATTGTGTTCTTAACATTTCAAAGTTCTTGTGATTTAAAATGTGTAGTGCTACTATTTTAAATTTTATAGTCGTTGTATTTTAAGAAACGACTTGCTAACAACTGTGAGCAACGGAGCGGGAGAATATCGTTTTAAGGAAAAATACTCAAACTCTTTACTCGACAAATTTTTCATACCCATTTTTTTTACCCGTTTATAGCTCGTGTTTTCCCAAGACAAACACTAAAATATACTCAACAATCGCTCATGCCAAGAAGTTGTACAGACAATGAGCGGCTTCTGATATTATTCTAGGTGAAGGGGTACATGAATGAACAAGTCTCACAACGGAATGACAGAGATTCCAAGACTGTGTAGGTATGAAATTGTGCAGTTGAGGATCCAGGGATTAGAAAGATTTGATAGATACCACTAATATCAACAACATGTATCTTCTTTGGAGCCAATAAATTAAAAACCCCAAAGTTAAGTGTATTTGACTTTTGGCAATTCAAGATAGGTGACACCTGATAAGTTTTTCAAGGTATGTGTGTGTGAATGATGACATAAACACGCTGGAAAGACCTGTATTGTTACAAGAGTGGGTATCATGTGAGACCGTCTCACGGATCTTAATCTGTGAGACGGTTCCACCCTACCCATATTCACAATAAAAAGTAATACTCTTAGCATAAAAAATAATATTTTTTCATGGATGACCCAAATAAGAGATCCATCTCACAAATACGACCCGTGAGACCGTCTCACACGAGTTTTTGTCATTGTTACAATGGAGACAATATTTGAATCGGGGCGTTACAATATTTCTCAGGTGTTGTCGGAAATTTCTTCTTTTGCAATCAATATATTAACGAAGTAAAAGATTACAATGTATGATATCTCACAAGGAATGAAACGATTAGGGCAGCAAAAGATTGTATCATTTTTTTCATGATATTTTTCTAATAAATAATGTTTTCGAAAGTTAAGCTAAATAAAACACATCCACTTGTCTATAGTCATATGTTCACAAGAAATAGATAAACTGTCACAATCCTTAGTCTCGTATACTTTACCTAAATTGAGAATTAGAAGTTTTGAATTGCTAATTGAAAAAGAAATGCAAATATTTCTCAGATATTATGCCAACTAAATACTGTACTTTATCATTTGAATTTAAACAGATTAACGATCAAATATAGTTGCAAGGATTAATAAATTGGGGGTTGGTATTAACTAAATTTCAGCAAGAAATGTCTGATCCTCGCATATAATTCGTACGGTATACTTCATTTCGGATTTTAAAATTTTTTTATTTAGGTGTTAGGCCATCATTTGTAAAGGAATATTGGCTGCTGAAGAATCGTTTCTATGCAAATCCCGAGTTTAATTAAATCCCTACAAACACGCTCTTTTAATATAGTGCACACACAGGCATGCATGAGCAGCCACTCTCAAAGAATTTAGTTAAAAAGGATACATAAGAGAATGTTTTTTTTTTTCCTTTTGAACATTTTTCCCCCAAGATTAATGGGTGAAACGTAACAATATCAAACGAAATTTGAAAATAATTGCATTTAAATTGGCCAAAATAAAATCCACGTTCGCCTTCCTCAAGATCATGTAGGCTACGCACTACATCTCATTTGATTTGGTTAATTTAAGATACATAATCGAAAGCTAGCTATTTCAAATCTTTCCTTTTTCATCATAAAAAAATATCACAAATGTTGTCCTGTATAAAACTAACATGACTTATATATTTTGAAATAAAATATTTTTAATTTGAACGTTTTCTGGTCGATGTAAGTTTTGTCCAAGAAAATTTGAAATTTAGTGAGGCATTATGCGCAAAAGTTGTTAGGCTAACACTCTACGTGCGTATAGCTAGCAAGTTCGAAGTTAGATATGTAAATTTGTAGTTTCTAACTGGAAATATTAATGAGAAAATTAAGAGCAAGGATGTAACAAATAAGATCACGCAATCCTATCTTTTAAGATAACATGAAGTTTGTTCAAAATTAATAGTCCTCAAGATTTAACCTTTTATCCCAAATTACAGTCTCTTCATTTTTTCCACATTATCTATTAAGAAAATAACAAATTTAGTCATCTAATTAAGTTTTAGTCGTGCAATTTTGTTTTTTGTTTGTTTATAGTCTTATTTCGTTGGAGAGTTGATGTGACGATTAGCAATTTCGGTCATCGCATCAGCATTTCCCTTTCCATTTCCATTCAATTTTTTTCATTTTCTTAATGACTTGATACATCTGAATCTATTAAACACTTCAAATTAAAGTAAAATATAAGAATTAATAAGGTATTAAACTATTTTATTACTAAAATAAACTTTCAGCGTGTTTAAACTAAATTTGTAACCATTTAGAGTTGTAGTTTAACATTCTCAAAAGAAATAATTACCATGAATGATTAACCCAATATTAATTTCCGTAATTGTGATAAGCACGTATGTTTAACCATTGTCCCCGCGCTTTGAAAAAAAAAAAGTAATACATTTTGTTTAGTTGCATCATTAGACAAATTGGTAAACCTCAGAAAATTTTGATTAACTTGATTAGATAATCTATGATATAACACAAAAATTCCAGTGAGACGGTATCGCATATCAATTTTGTGAGATAAATATTCTATTTGTGTCACTCATAAAAAATCATTAATTTTTATATCAAAAATATTATTTTTTATATATTATAAATATAAACATAGTTGATCCATCTAACGAATAAAGATCCGTGAGACTATCTCATAAGAAAATATAAATACATGTCACCAGACATTAATTAAGATTTGACACTGATATTGCAACCACCATGGAGTACTGTTGTATGCTTGACAATTGGTGACGTTAATAGATACTGCATCTTATACATTATCTTATCAAATTGAACCAAAGGACTATCGATCGAGAGCTAGGCAATCAATTTCGTGGGTTATGGAATAATCATTCAGTTAAGAAATCAATTTTTAAATATCTCTCAATGTGTGTAAATTCACTTTCCCATCTACTTCGCCCATTCTACACACAAGAAGAAATTACTAAAATACTGTAACAATTTGGTTCTATCTGTTTGCTGATAGTTTTTACAGTTCACAAATCACTCTACAGTAAGAAAATCGTTACGGCCACGAAAAGAAATTAAACGTGCTAAAATAATGTGGAAAATGTTAACTAATTGCAGTAAATAATTTTTAGTACTTACCCTCTTTTTAAAAAAAAAATAAAAATCTCCTATTAAATATTACCAAAAAAAATTACAAGCTTTTAACTAATTTCTCATCATTATATCGATGCTGAGTTCTTAAGCTTTAAAAGCCTTACAATTATATATCAAGCAAATTCGCTTATGTATCTATGAAATCTCACTTTTGCTGCTGTCCTCTGTAATGTTCATGATGTTTTTCCTCCCATTTTCCTTCTTATATCTTTCACTTGCCTACTTTTTCGAATTCGAGGTAAATACTTAATTTTTCTCATTTGATTTACGATTTTTTTGGGTCATTTTTTCTTCTTCTGCTCTTTCTCATGTATTATGTAAAATGGAATCCATACTTTTCTGACTTCTCATAATCTTATTATGACATGAATCATCTATATTAGTTGAGCGTATGAGTTTCGCATAATTCTTTTTTTCCGTTCACGTGTAAATTTTTAGTTCAGTTAGATATATTTTATTCATCAATTATCGCTTTGGTTCTTGAATTTCCAAAGGTTCATTTTAATTAATTTAAATATTATCATAGTTATAAAAAAAAATGGTTGGAAAAAATTTGAAATTGGACATGTAAGTTACCTTTGTTCTCTAATTTTTCAAAATTTTGTTTTCCTGCAATAAATTAGTATTTTTTCCCATTTACCGAAAAATGTTTCATTTCTCAACATTTTTAATTAAATGCTATATATTGAAAAGCACAAATTCAAATGGCCACATATACCAAGATGATTACATCAAAATATTAAGATGTGGACTTTGACCTAACCAACCCCAAAAGCTAACTCAAGAGGGGAAGATTGTCTAATTCCATATATGTAACTCTCAGGTATTTTATCCAACTGATGTGGAAGGAGTTGCATACATGGATGTGGACAATCCTCCCCTCTTGAGCTAGTTTTTAAGGTTGAGTTAGGTCAAAGTCACAATCTTAACATGGTATCAGAATCAGGTTCCACCGTTATACGTTAAACTGCCTATAGTTAGGACACTCGTTATGCCTATAGTTGGGTCATTTGTAAACCCCACGATCCAGATGTTCATTCATGGTCGTGAGGAGTGTGTGTTAGTTGTTTCACATCGATTGGATAATATACATGTGAGTTGCATATATGGACTTGGATAATCCTCCCCTCTTGAGCTAGTTTTTGGGACTGAGTTATGTACAAGTTCCAATCTTAACACAAAACCTCTCGTCTGAGATAACATATAATAATTAATTCCAAAGAAATCAATAATCTAGATTTTCTTTTAACCCAAAGTAACAATTTTTAACCAAAGATGTGGCCATCAATGAAAGAAAGAGTCTCTCAACATGGAGAAAAGTCCATTTTGTGGTGCAAAAACAATTAAGCAAACAAGTTACTGCAAGCATATATCCACACCTCTAAATGAAACTCAACCAATTCATTTTGTGTTTTCATTACTGCGCTTCACATTTGTGTACTCGTGATCTCTCAATATATAAAATTTTTACTCCTGTTTTTTTCAGTATATCTTTGAGAAATTCATGTGGTAGATTGACATCTAAGGATATATATGGATGAAACTTGCCGTGGTTCGAGCAATGATACAAGGAGTACTTGTCCTCGGGGGCACTGGAGACCTGCAGAAGACGATAAACTCCGGCAACTTGTTCTTCAATACGGTCCCCAACACTGGAATTCCATTGCTGAAAAGCTTCAAGGAAGATCAGGTACATATATATACACCAATTAAGGGTTAATTTCATTTGTTTAGGTATAATCCCTTATTTAGAGATCATGTGTTAGGTCATTATTGAGCCACTAATAAAAACGATGATTAATTCTAGACAACGATTCTTGAATTATATGTGGAGGTGAGGAGTGAGGATTAGGGTGGCTAGATTTCCTCATGAGAACTTTTGAAATACAATTTTTTGCATCCCATTTGTTTTTCAATTTTTTGTTTACTAATCTTCTCCGGTATTTAAAATTTTCGTGCCCTTAACAAGTATCTTTATCTGCCTTTGATGGAAAAACAAAGAATCTATGAAGATATTACGAGAGGCGATTCGACATCAAGAATTATAACACCGGATTGAGCTCACCAATCACCATATATATGTTATATATACATACACGTACATATATGTATATTTATATGATAATTATTAACACACTAGAAACCAATTTGTTATATATTATTTTCGTAATCCAATTTTCTTAACTAGTAATCACTTTTCTTTTCATGACCCCGAAAATTTTGTATATTTATCAATTATTCGTATATATTCACACACACACACACACACAAAAGAAGCTACGTCTTATTATGTCATTTGTTTCGAGAATTTAATTATGATCCATTATATATATGATATGCAGGGAAGAGTTGCAGATTAAGATGGTTTAATCAGCTGGATCCAAGAATAAACAGTAGGCCGTTTTCAGAAGACGAAGAAGAAAGATTGCTAGCAGCTCACAGATTACATGGCAATAAATGGGCACTTATATCCAGGCTTTTCCCAGGTAGAACTGATAATGCAGTGAAGAATCATTGGCATGTGATCATGGCTAGAAAGCAAAGAGAAAATTCCAAGTTTTCAAGCAAGAAAAATAGATTTCAAGATCCTAATCCTCCAACAAATTTCACCAAACCCTCCTATAATTATGTTTATCGACCAAAGAATTCAGGCATCCAAGAGGGTTCTGGCAAGAGAATCAGCTTCGCGAATGGTGGGATTTCCCAACTGCGCAGCCAATCATCCTCGAGTTTGCCTCTTTCGTGGCCTATTAATTATAATTTATTTTCTTATTATAACTCTCTGGATTCATTGGCAAGAAAAGGCCAATTACTCAGTTCTACATCATATAGCTCAAATCACGAGAACAATTTCTCGAGATTTGGTGCTTATGGGGCTTTAGCAGCATTTGGTGCCTTAAACAGTACTAGGCTTCTCTCAGTACATACCACAGAAAATTCAGATCATTTACATAAAATGAGATCGAACACGAAGCATCAGATTGAAGATCAGATATCTGTCAAAAAGAAGAATGTTACCTTCATAGATTTTCTTGGTGTGGGTGGATCTCTTCTTGACTAGCAGCATTATCTAAGTTTTTTCTCCAGGTTAAGTTACATATAGCATGATATGTTGATTGAGGAAGATCATGCATGGATGCGATATCCCAATTAGAGTTCGCTATGTAGCTATGCATTTTATATTTTGTGCATTACCTGTTATATATTTTGTAGCATCTAAGGTTTAATTTAGACTGTACGTAAGTGATAAATTTCAATTTTCTATATAACCATAGCTAGGTTACAATAATCCAAGATAAAGATTACATGGGGAAATAACTAATTTTTTTGTAAGTTAGCCTATTTTGGGTTTCGGTATTTAAGTTTGGTCTTAGTACAATAATTTTGTCTTTTATTATTCTTATATATTTTGTTGGAGTTCTGACGCGACGTTGTAAATTGTTGATTTGACGCCAAATATTGTTGATCTCTCAATACCCTATTTAATTAGGTTAGCTAAGTCTTTTTTTTTCTGCGAGTTTTCATTAAATTTTAAATAAAGTTTAATTTTTACCACTTTAAAATATATGATATTTACCATGAATTTTTACAAGTTGCTTCGAGAGTAAAAAAAAAAAAGTGGGGGAAGATAATATTACAATTGAGTCTCGAACTTGATACATCGATGTCAGATGAACTACAAATCATCAGTTGATCAAATTTTTGTTGACGCTTTTTGTTTATTATTATTTTCTTAAACAAATATCCTCAGTTATTATTGTAGAAAATTAAATAACAACAACCGAGGGTTTCTTAGATTTCTAATGAAAGACCCATCCTATATAGGAATCTCAAGCAATGTCTATGCTACTCCTATTTTTATTCCGTGAAATAACTCGTCCTAGCTAGAAAATTCACTAATAATATTACCAAGACAGAAATAGGAATTTGTTTCTGAATGGGCTTCACATTAGCCCATTTATATTTATTTGGGCTTTGATGCGTTTGTATGTGGGCCTAATGGGACTGAGAGTGAGAGATCATATATGTTGGACCAAAATTCAGATCATATTTGTGTATCACCTATTTTCTTGGGTTTTAAGTTTACAAAAAGTTTTTTTTTTTTTTTTTTGGGAAATGTACGTCGAAGTTATTTTATTTTATTTTTATAATAAACCACCCAATTTGCAGTTGAGGTCGAATTTTAATTTTTCCAAATAATAATTCAACATTTATGTTGTCATTTTTTTCGATCTATCTCTTATTGTACTTGTACATGTAAATTCACGTTGGTAAATAAATACATGTTTCAATTATTGCTAAGAGAGAGACAATTTCCATCGAATAACGTTGGATACAATATAGGACGGTAATATTGATGTGACCTTCCCTCCTTTTTGGCAAAATAAATACATAAAAGGAAAAAAAACAAAGAATCAGTCTAGCACAATAGAAGCCGGCCTTTTGGAAATATATATATTCCAGGGCCCCATTTTTTAGATGCTAGCTCTTGTAAAGAAATATAAAATGATTATTTTAATTGTTAAGCCAATAATTTTTTATTTAAAAAAACTCGAAAAAATAAAAATATTTAAAAATGATGAATTTGTGTCAACTACATGCCTCTTTTTATTAAAAAAAATGCTTCATAAAAATGTTCTTATCATAAATATTGCCTGCGGCTAACAATCTAATAAATTATTCACAAAAACTTTTATAAGAAAGACTAATGAATCAGTTTAGTTAGACGAATCTTCTATCCGATCCTGTTCAAGAAAATTTATATTTTTCATAATAAATATGTATAGCATCGACCAAATTCACAGATATATATGGCGGATTATATATAAGGTCTCACAAAAAAACTTGCTTTTATATATTTGGCAGATTATGTGGGCTGAATGTTCAAAGAAATTACAAGAAAAATGATAATTACTATGGGCCTTATGTGTGTCTTCGAGGAAATTACGCAGAAAATGATACTTGGATATAACCTCGAAACATCATCATTAATATAATGCATGACTTTAACTTAAAACATTTTAATTTTCAATTCCATTCCAAATAATTAATTTTACAAATTAACTATTTTATTAAATTATACTCCATTTCATTGCGTCAGCATAAATTTTTAATAAATTTTTAAGACCTAAGATGTTTCGGTGAACGATTCTCGTATCCAACATAAAAATCTAAAATAGATCTGATTTTCCACATTTATCGTTAGTTGAAGAATACAATATCATCAATATTAAAATTAAAAAATCGAAAAGAAAAGGTTACATTTTAATGTCATTCTTACATAGAAGAGATGCAATTTCTTGGTAAGCGCTTATATTAAATTACACAAAAAACAACACCACACACAACAAATATATAACTAAAAACAAATTTAGATGACATGATCAAGAAAAAATCATTCAAGAATAATTAAAGTCCAACAACTCTCGTTTATCCCCATTCTATCGCCTCTTCCACACAAAGTTTCTGCCAAAAAAATTACAGGGAAAAAAAAAACACCAAAATTTTGTGATATGATGGATTTAGAACAAGAAGAGATGCAATTTCTTGGAGTGTTTGGAATATATCTTGAAGCCTACAAACTGATTTTTAGATGGAGAAAGATTTTCAGCCAAATAACTCTCACTTTAATCCTCCCACTTGCCTTAATCTTCTTAGCTAACGAAGAAGTATCCACAACACTCTATTGGAAGATCCGATTCAATGAATTCCGACTGCACCATACTGAAGCCGGCACGCCAAAGTATGACAAGATTTCCGACCTAGTATCATCCGAATGGGCTACATATATCCTCTTGAAGTGTCTTTACCTTGTTTTTTTGCTTATTTTCTCCCTTCTTTCAACTTCTGCTGTGGTTTATACCGTCGCTTGTGCGTATACATCGCGTGAAATAACGTATAGGAAAGTCATGAGTGTTGTCCCAAAGGTCTGGAAGAGAGTAATGGTCACTTTTCTGTGTGCTTTCCTCGTTGTCTTTTGTTACCACATGCTTCTTGCCCTGACCATATTTCTATGGGCCGTCACCGTTGCTTATGTACAGGGACTCGGCCCGGCGATTTTGTTGCTCATATTGATGCTTTATGCAATAGGTTCTGTTTACATGACTATAATCTGGCATCTGGCAAGCGTCGTTTCCGTGTTGGAGGATTCGTACGGATTTAAGGCCATGATCAAGAGTAAAGATTTGATCAAAGGGAAGATGTTTGTGGCCACCGTGATTTTCTTCATGCTGAATCTGTCTTTGTTCATAATATACTGGGTTTTCAGAGCTTGTGTCGTGTTTGGATATTGGAGAGCTTCCGGGACCATGCGGATCATTGGGTATGGGGCTCTATGTTTTTTGTTGTTATTTAATTTGATTTTGTTTGGTCTAGTCCTGCAAACCATCGTTTATTTTGTATGCAAATCATATCACCATCAGAATATCGATAAGTCGGCTCTTTCTGATCATTTGGAGGCTTATTTGGGAGAATATGAGCCATTAAACGCTCATCAGGACGTTCAACTTGAGGAGTATCATGTGTGAATTGCCATGTTTCCTTCATTTTTCCCAAGAGATCAAAACTAAATTTGATAGGGATATGCATATGAATATGATGATGTAATATNCAAATATTTCTTATCTATGAATCTTTGATTGTTTGTTTTGCAACTTTGGACTTAATAGATTTTATAATTATAATCATATTGAATGAAACCAAATCTCTGTTTCAAATGACAATATCCATAGAATAAAAAATTTGTAAATCAATTTTATTGGAACCGTTGAACATTTTAGTTTTTTCACATTTCCCACCTGACTTGTCCCAAAAGTTCGAATCAACTGACATATCCAAATGTTTATCATTTAATTAGCAGTAACAAATTTCATGATATATTTTAATCATGTAACTTTTATATTTTTTTAATTTTAGTCATTTTTCACTGAAAATGCTGACGCAGCTCCAAGATATGTTGTGTGGCACCAAAAAATGTTGACATTGCACCTGTCATTACTGACAGTACTCCGATGAAAAATTACTAGCATTGAAAGAAAAAATGTAAGTTTTTAAATATTAAAATTATGCATGGATCAATACATAATATGAAAAAAAAATGAAAATTATGAAAGTTGCTAAATCAAAAATATTGGTTTTTCGTCCGTAAAAATTGACCCAATTAATGTAGCAAATTCAAGGGGTCCAATTTAGCACCATTGTGAACAAGTCAAGTAATCAAAATGATACTACAACGATATGGATTTTTCTGGAACGTGGAAAACGTTAACTTAATTTATTTCATCCTTCAAGTTGGAAAGTCAATTTTTATATATAAGAATATTCTAAGTCAATAATATATATGTAGTTGCGTGTCGGCTTACGAATTCTTTATATATATATATATATATATATAATATGCCTATGAATTGTACAACTTATATCTCAAGAAAATAAAGTTATTAAACTATATTAACGCCTCCCGAGATTAATCTTCTTCGAAAAAATTCCATACTTGGATAAAATCAAGAAGTATCACATTCGAAACGTCATTCTTGAAGCTAAAATGTTGATGACGACAAGTTCATTAATTTCTCAGAGTGTCATAATCCCTGTCGAATCCTCGTACAAACCGAAAATCGGATTGCTGCAGTATTCATCTTCAAATTTCTCTATCCGGAGAGATCGAACCATTTTTCTGGGTGAAAAGACCTTGATCAGTATCAAACGAGTTCGGAAGAATGACAAGGTTTCCAGAAATTTTGCTGTATATGGTGCTATTCAGCCAGAACTTCCGCCTCCTTCCGAGCCTTCATTCCAATTACTGTAAGTCAAATTTACATTAATTAATTTGATTCTTGGGTTGATCATTTTAAATTTATGCTAAATATGGATGTTTCTTCAACCAGGAACTGGGTTGTGGGAGTAGTAACAATGCTTCTACCATTTTTCGCACACAAAATGAGCTCACTTCTCAGAATCAAAAGTAAATTATACGTTCCCTGATTTCATTTTCAGTTTCGGGTTTAATTTTATTTATAAGAATACATATTTAACGGACCTGTTTGATTGGTCCTGTGTACTGATCAGATGAAGTTGAAACGGCGGTGGAGACAATAGAAGAAATAGTAGAGGTGGTAGAAAAGGTGGCAGAGGGAGTGGAGACAGTGGCGGAGGATATCGCCGGTCATATGCCCGAAGGCGGATCGCTCAGAAAAGCCGTGGATTTTGTTGAAAATGTAGCTGAAACAGTTGGTAAGGACGCACATTTGGTCGAAGAGTTAATTCACAAGGTACGTACAACATCGATCTTTTACATAATTTATGATGCGTTATATTCTCAATTATCACACCCACCGTATAATTTTTATAAATAACCTTGGTGATGTAGGTAGAGGAAGCGGAAGAAAAAGTAGAGGAATGCATTGAATCCTTGGTTGAAGAAGCCCAAGAGCATCGTAAGCAAGAACATAGAGCCCATGAGAATCTTCAACAAACAAGTGAAGATGTATTGCAGAAGATTTAAAGCTACACACACACACACACACACACACACACAAATTTCAATGTATAAATTAATTGGATTGGGTTGGGTATGACAAATATTGTAAAACACAATAATTAATTCTTCGATTTATATATGTATATATCATATTTTACAATTTATCTATTCATTTTCTGTTTAGATAGAAGTAGAAGTTCGTAACAGTACTTCATTCATTTGAATTTGTTCGATTTGATCACGTCAATATAGTTAATCAAGAAAATCAACGACGCAAAGAACGTGTCTCAAAAGGAATTAAATATTGACTTGTTTAAGATGTTACTGTATCGTTCACGCAGTAATCCAAAGATTTTTTTATGATGCTTCTTAATCCGATGCTTCTTAATCCTTTGTACGTTAAAAAGAGGAAGAAGACGTTAGTTAAAATGTAGGCTTACTCCAATTTTTAATTAAAATTAACGAGTGGTGGCTTGACTTTTCCACGGCGGCTAATGAACCATTGTCCCATATTCGATCTCCAACCAGGATTGGATGAGTTAGGCAAGTTGCAATCAAGGGAAATAAATAAATAAATAAATAAATAAATAATAATAATAAAGAGCTCCAAATTATTAAATATGTTCTTTTTGTCCCAATTATTAATTATATTTCGAAGGCAGATATTTCCATGTTTATATATATTCACTCTCAAAAATATTTTCAATTATTATTAGTAAAATAATAAAACCAAATAGCTTGTTTTTTTTAAGAGAATTTGTAATTTGGTGCGATTTTAGTTATGTGTTATCAAATTTCAGTTTTAATAAGTTATTTTTGTTGTTTTAATCTTTTTCCATGATAGTGATGACATGTGTAGTGTCATATTAGTATTTACGATGAAAATGAGTTAAAATTACCAAAAATCAAAAAATACATAACCAAAATTGAAATTTGATAGACGGGAAAAATGCACTCATATCTAATAATTTTCTTGACCTTCTGTAGGGAAAAATGAACTCGTATCTAATAATTTTCTTGACCTTTAACTCACTTTATATGGATTTTAATTTTTTTTATTAACAGGTAGTAATAAATTTCATTTGTAATACACTACAAATTGAAATTGTAGGAGCCCGAATTCTACTTAGTTAACTAAACATTATTACTTGTCTTTAAATAAGTAAATCATGTCTAATTGACACTTCATACCTGATTTCAGAAGTCATGGCAGCCTAGGTAGTTACTGAGCAGAAGTGGCTGAGCCAAACTGATGCTAGGGAATAAGTCTGAACTGGTACTAGGGTATATGTCCGAACTAGTGCTAGGGAATATGCCCGAACTGGTATGTTAGTTAGGGAGCGAAGATGGAGGTTGGGATAGTGAGCTGAGGTGTCCAGTAACGTGTCACAAGTCAGGACAGGTGTCTTTGTGCATGTGGCCGAGTGACAGGTATCGAAGTGCATTGCATTGGGTTGACACGTCCATGCATGAAAGGCTTCGAGAGTCCCGAACTGAGGTCTATAAATAGACCATAGGATTTCTCACTGTGAAGTGGGTTTTTTGTGTTCTAGCCATCTTAGAGAGCAGTCCGGACAGAGCTGAGCAGTCCCGGCAGGTCAGAGCAGAGCAGTCCGGACAGAGCAGAGCAGTCCGGGCAAGTTAGAGCAGAGTAGTCCGGATAAGACAGAGCACTTCGGACAGAACTGAACAGAGCAGTCCGAACATAACAGAGCAGTCCAGACAGAACTGAACAGAGTAGTCCGGACAGGGCAGCTAGGGAACGAAGCAGATAGGGAACGAACTGTTCGAACTTGAACATGTTGGACTCAGAGCATCGTCATCAGCGGGCTGACGACGGACGAAGGTTTGGAATTGTATCATTATTATTTCAGGAGTATTTGATACTCTAGTTGAGTCTGGTAGATACGTTTTAGTGATGGTTTTCACTTGATGTGTAGGCTTGGACTAGACCTGGTTGTTCTGGTTTTTCCTGTGGATTAGGATTGCAGTGATAGAGGTACGAAAGTACTATAGGAGATATCATGTTTGAGTATACATTGATATATGTCATATTATGCACGATATTATGTCACACTTTATGATGCATGTTGCATTTCATGTTGAGTCGTATCTCCTTTGAGATATCCTTTACTGTTGAGCTTATCTCGAAAGAGATAAGCTATATCTTGTTGGGTCGCTCAGTCCTGTCTTGTGGACGCATGGACACCGAGAATACACAGTGGCCAACGGGTCGGGAGGGCTTCGGTGAGGGACATTTCAGGTCCACCTCCGATCTTGTAGTGGATGTAGTTGTTGGGCAATTACACCCATGAAGCGATGCCGATCACGATGATAATAATACCCAAAAATGCGGAATAAAATAACCAACAAGAACACAAAGATTTACGTGGTTCACCCAATATAGGCTACGTCCATTTTATAACTTGAAGAATTATTACAACAAGTGTATACACCAATACACTCAATATTTCTCACACTCCCAACCCGAGTATACCGAGAAAATAATTTCTCTAACTCACACAAGAGAATTCCCGCACTCAAGAAAAAAATACACTCTTTTTTCTATGCACTCTCTTTTTTATCAAAGTTAAAAAGCTTTTGATTTTGGGATACTAAAAGCAAATAAAGAAGGCTCAATTTATAACAAATTTCTTGAACCAACCTTTTTAGATTTCCCGATGTGGGATATGTGTGAAAATATTTTTATTATTATTTAATTTAATGTGGGTCCCATCTCATTAAATTCTCACCTAACAGTAGTGACCCAGAGGAGTACCGCGCAGCACTATCCACTTGGCGCCTCTAGACTGAGCATGTTGAAATCTTTTGTGATTCTTGTTTCTTGACTACCCTGGTATCATATCATAGCATGTGAATGTCATATAGGTTTGTATACTCATGCTTTTGTATTGCGTGTTCTTATTGCTCACGTCCTCGGTTTTGTTTATCTTGGACACCCCATTCACACGGGACAGGCCTCAGGTTGGATGGCTCAGAAGGAGGAGGACGTTGAGTAGCCGGTTGATTTCGTTTATCAGTACTGTTTTGATTCGATATGGTTGTACCGTATATTTTGGTTTGAGTTATTCTAGATGTCGATTGGGTTGTATAACTATTGTTTATTGACCATTTTCGTAATTATCTCTGATTATTGTTATTCAGGTTAATTGCATGCTTAGCTCTTGTTTAGTAGGTGATTCTGAAACGGGTCACTACAGAAATACTAGAGGCTAAAACTTAAATTTGAATGCGAGGGCCTGAGGCAAATAGGCAATGCCAGAGTACTCCTGAAATTCAAGGCATTAAACAAATAGTTAGATAAATAATTCTTTCCCAGTGATCAGATAATATTAGATTTCCACCTCAAGCCATAACTTAATTCGACAAGGAAAATAAAATAGCAAGTTGCGTGATTTTTCCACGCATTTGACCTCATCTAATTACATTGTTTATTACGCATCTTATCTATTATATAAAAAAAAAATCAAAAAACATTAACACAAAGTCAATATAATTTACTCGTAAAGTCAGAGGAATCTTTCGAAAAATGATTTCTTGTTTTACTTTTCTTCCCTACCTGTTCTTGTTCAAATGATGATGCGTGTCTATATACATATATAGCCATCAACACGTTTATTCAAAAAAAAACCTCATTTTTTTGGCTCTCCAAGAAAGTTCCGACCAAAAACTAGTTCCTTACCTATATATATACCCACCAATTTACCCTTCTGTTATTGACCCTTCCTTGCTCATCCTTTAGAGAGAATTTTGTTCAATTTTTATTTATTTATTAATCGGTTCAATTTTCTTTAATTTTATTGATTGGACCCTTAATTGCCCAAAGCATTGTTGCATCGAGTTATGCCTACAACAAGATTTGTCATGTCGATTTCAAGATTTTGTTCGACATTCCATACTTCTAAACTTCTTTGTTCCCTTTGTAATTTATATGGACGTCAAACAATTTCTGGAACACCAAGTTTGGGATATCGGTATCTAAGCAACTACACGAGGTCGCAAAAGTATGATAGAAGGTACAATATTGTTTTAAGTAGTTAAAACAACATTGTTTTTTTTTTTTTTACATATCGGAAATGTTAATGTTTGTGCGTATAATGTCAGCAATATAAGATGTCACTTTAATATTCTTACGACGAAGAAGGACTAAAAGTGCGAAAAATTCTTATCTATTACGTTAGGCAAAAACTTGTGTGAGACGGTCTCACAGGTTGTATTTTGTTAGACGTATCTCTTATTTGGGTCATCCATGAAAAAGTATTACTTTTTATGCTAAGAGTATTACTTTTTATTGTAAATATCGGTACTTACTCATTACATTAAGACTAAATTTTGACAGTTCAAGAACCAAAACCAAAACTCAAAATATTTTAGTTTATAGGACCATTCCGATAATGTTCACATTCTTTTAATTATCGTAACTAATATTGCACAAATTTTTGGTCTTTTCACGATCACTTTCCTTATTGTCATGATTTTCTCTCTCTCTTTTTACCAGGAATTTTTCTATGATTACTGGTGTTCCTGCGGGTGCACCATCTCCACCACCTCCATCTTCATCAAATTTTTCGTGAGTACCACATGATCTACGTGTCATGTGTATCCAATAATTCAGTGTCAGAATAAAAACCTAATTATGAAAACGAAATTCAATAATGCAGGAGTAATTGGATTCTTGGAATAGCTCTATCAGTCGTTTTACCTGTGGCTGCCAATAAATGTGGACCCTTTCTAAAATTCAAAAGTAAGTTCCAATTCCAATTATATTCCTTAATTTCTCTCTTGGAAAAATTATGTAAATTAATAGAAACGGAACTTATACAAGAGATTATAAGTATTTCTCTTCTTCCAAACGTTCAGAGGAAGTCGATGACACTGTGGAAATTGTAGAAGAGATAGCAGAAGTAGTAGAAAAGGTGGCGGATGTCGTCGATAAAGTGGCGGAGGACATCTCCGGTGACCTCCCGAACGGCGGAAAACTCAAGAAAGTGGTGGATATTGTGGAGGACGTGGCTGAAAAGACAGCCAAAGATGCTCATATAGTGGGAGACGCTATTAAAAAGGTAATCAAATCATCTAATGCCAAGTGCGTGTCGTAAATTGGCTCGATATGATAAAATTTGAACCTTATTGATATGGACCACATTTCCTAGGTTTTTATTAATTAATTATTATTATTATTTTGAAATGAATATTTGTCGGGCATAAATAAATAATAAATTAGAAAAAGCAGAAAACGTGATGAAGTGATTGTGTATGTTTATAATTCATCTGCATTAATTTTGATGGGATTAGGTAATTAAATATTGTTAATTACGACTATATGTTAGTAATATATCTGACAGTCAATTATAAAATAGCTTAGCCAACAAGATTAGTTAAGTAGTTACGGGATAACGATATTTCGTCGCGTGTTCGTTTTTACGAAATTGCTAATGGTAGCATATATGAACGCAATTTCCAGTTTCAGGAAGGTGAAGGAGAGGTGGAAACCATTGTTCAAACTCTGGTTGGATATCAGAAAGGGCATAAAAAAGAGGCGAAAAATGATGGATCGTGATATTAATTTGTGTAAATAAAAGCATAGAATATGTTTGTAAAAATTTATTATTTGATGTATGCATGTATATCAAGTGTACGTATATATATTGGTGTATATATGCAAATGATCATATTATGTCTGTCTCATAAAAAAATTTATAATTGATAGAATTATTTATGTAAAAAATTTCATATTATCCAAACAAATTACAAATATGTTTTGTATAGCTGAACTATTATTTTCTTAAAAAAAATACACATATTATTCAAACAATAACTACTTACAAACTCTCACAAAAATATTTAAAAATATTTACAATATAATTGCTCAATTTGTTATATAAAAAATGACTTAATTACTCCAAAAATTATTTTGAAAAAATCAATTGCACAAACATATATATCACGTGACAAGGATTCTAATAAATAACGATATTTAAAATTTTATTTCTCATTCAAATTTAAATTCATAAAAAAAATATTTTTTATTTATTTTAATTATTTCCCCAACTAATTAGTACTATATATATAATTTTNGATTTAAAATTTTATTTCTCATTCAAATTTAAATTCATCAAAAAAATATTTTTTATTTATTTTAATTATTTCTCCAACTAATTAGTACTATATATAATTTTGATGTTGATCAGCATTTTCAATTTTTAATGTGTTACATGACATTAGGACTTTGCCAATAATTATCCAATTTCACTGGACACGCTAGTTAATTTAGAGCTCAATATTAGATCCTAAAGATATTTGTACTCCAACCAACATACATTTCATTTTCAATTTTATTTTTTTTAAAAAAAAAAAACGTTTTATTCTCATAGAAAAAGAATATACATTATTATTTTTGAATTTCATCTAATAATTCGAATTTTTTGCAGGGACCACCAAAATAATTTCAAAAGCTGATTCAAAAATAATGCAATAATAATTTCAAAAGCAACCAAGTTATCAAAATTCAAACGTCTAAATGCTACGTACCTAGATGATTTTAATATTACAGATAAAAAAAAAAAAAGAAAAAAAAGGTAAACCCTGTCTAAAATTGAATAGTATCTTTGAAAAGTCTATGGTTTATTTTCCACCATTTGTTTATTATTTCCACCACGCAACCTTAATTTTGGTCCTAGGCATGAGGATATATAGTGGGAGTATTTGATTAAACTTTTCTTCAAAAAAAAAATCAGGGCATGCTGAAAATTTTTATTTAAGATTCAGTCATTATGTTTATGAGATTCGAATACGCCTTGCCTGAATCGACGAAACCTAGAATCCAACCATATCTTAGGTGGTCTGAAGAAATTGCAAATTCTTCCATTCCTTTGTTATCAAACTTCACATTCAATCCCAAGCATGGATTCCAAAGTCTTGTTTTCAGAAACAATACCAAAAGGTATATTCTTTTCAATACTTTGTGAAGATCATTTCTAGTCATCTGATTATACATATAAATAAAAGATATCTGGTCTCGGTCATATTTTGAATGAACTTTTTGAATTCAGGGGGTTGATAGTGCGTAGCAGCGTAGACCCGGGACCTCCGGCACCGTCTGGTTTTCCTTTAAATGCCTTGTGAGTACACTTCAATCCAATATCCATTGGTTCCAATTTCATAAAAATGAAAATACATATACTGCATGTATGTATTGTTATCTATTTATCTAATTAATTACCTACCAAGTGGTGTTTCTGTATTTTTTATGCAGGAGCTGGGTTTTGGCTATAGCGATAGCCGCTGTTGTACCTTTTGTCAATTACAAATGGGGACCATTGCTGAAAAGTAAGTAGAAACAAAGACATTATAATTTGTTCTTGAAAATTTTCATAATCCATGGACTTTTTACTTATCATATTCCATGCATGCCTATTATTTTGCAAAAAAAAAAAATGTTTGTATATATGGAAAACGCGTATCAAAATTTGAATAAAATTTAGTTATAAGGTTGACAGTACTTACGTTTTGACAGCTTCCTCAGTTGATCCCTGGCTGTGGTTTTGTGTGTATATATACATATATATACATAGTGTGGCATTAATTCCATAACATTTTGAATTCTTATACATAAAAAATCAATTATTTTGTTCAAATTAGAATATAGAGAAATTACATATTTAGTCATGTAAATTGGACTTTTTTTTACTTTTGATCTCGTTAACAATGAATTTGTATTTTTAATCATATAACTTGTATGTTTTTTTTTTCTTTCATTTTGATCATGTTAAGGGAGGATTTGAATTTTTAATCCTGCCAATTGCATTTTTTTTTTCATTTTTCGTCGTGTTAACGGTGAATTTGATCTTGTTAACGGTGAATTTGCATCTTTAGTCATATAACTCAAATTTATTTTAATTTTTAAAACTAAAAATGCAGATATGTTAATATAACAAAAAAACAAGCAAGTTAACCGACTTAAAATGCAAATGCCACCATTAACATGAGCAAAAATTTAAAAAGTTACATAACTAAAAATGAAAAATCACTGTTGCATGATTAAAGTGAAAAAAAAAAAATTTAAATTACAGGATCCCTTAAAATACAATAAAAATGTTTATGCATATACTTTGCAGATAAAATTGAAACGACGTTGAAGGTGACGGAGGATTTGGCGGAGGCAGTGAAAGAGGTGGCGGAGGTGGTGGAGAAGGTAGCTGAGGATGTGGCGGAGGATCTTCCCCAAGGTGGCAAATTAAGAGAGGCTGTGGATTTTGTAGAGAATTTGGCTGAAACAGCTGCTAAGGATGCTGGAGCAATTGACGATTTCATCGAAAAGGTATTATATAACTTTTTATCTTATATTTTTCACATTCAAATGACTGTAAGGTATTGCATAAACAAATCAATGCCTTTAACAAACAGCCCTTAAGTTAACCTCGTACACATGAAATCTTGAAGCTTGACCACACGTTTGTATCTATACTATATTTACTATATAATAATACATTCACCACTTAAAATAACTATTTTGGTCATTTAATGAAGCGAAACTAAAGTATTTTTTTCATTCCATAAAAATTATTGTAAGAAAATATTTTAGTAAATTATAAAAATAAATAAATAATTTGTTAATCGTAATCAATAACTTAACATTTTAAAAATAATTAATTAGGTTAAGAGCTAGCTTGTGTACCTTGATGTAATCGGCATGTCATTGCAGGTTGAAGAAGAGGAGAAAAAGACAGAAACGTTAATCGAATCTCTCAAATCTGTTGAATTCGAAAATTCCTCAAAAGAATCCGGTGAGGAGAAATTAATCGTGGTTGAGCCCATTACATCAGATGAACTCAAAAATCCTTCGAATGCAATTAAGAATTGAATGACAAATAATCAAATGATTAATAATTTAATTATAATATAATATTAGCATGTTGTCCACTATATTTAAAGGCACATACTTCAATAGGACCATCCTTAGTTGTACCATCCTCTCGGTGAGAATGTTCACCTGCGAGTACAAAAATCGTAAAAAATACTATTCTTAGTGTAGTTCCAGTGTCAACAATTAAGGAGTATAGCCAAAGAAATTAAAAGCATCATGAGTCAAGAAACGGCAGTTGGTTGGTTGAGATGAGGATGGAATTTAGTCCAAGGCTTTCTGGTGATCAAGAGCGGTTAGAGGGGATTCCCTCTTAATTATCTGATCACGATATATAAAGTCAAGCTGAGTTAAATCAGGGGACGAAGCATTGAAAGCTCAACAACTACTACTCCTCACAACAGAGACCAGAGGAGTGTTCTTTTGGAAGTCATAAGAGAAGAACAAGTGTGTGTTGTGGGTTTTAGGCTGTAACATCTTGTTTTCATTGTACTCTGAGTTGATCAATTCTAATGAGATTGCCTCCCGTGGACGTAGATCATTCTTGATCGAACCGCGTAAACATTGTGTTTTTACATTTCGGTTTGATCCTATATCTGAGTTCATATCGTTGTTGATTTGTGGGTCCAAATTTCTGATTGCAAAACAAAACTCGTTTGGTACTGTTGTTCTTGTTCTCGCATGCATCATCTTGATCATCAAGTATCTTGTATATCGTTTGTCTCAACCATGGTTCACTGCCGCGGTCACGGAGATCGGAACGGATGCTACCGTTCCAGTTACAATGAAATTTCGCGGAACGGGTATTTAAAAAAAATATTATAAATATATAAAAATTATAAATTTTGGAAAATATTCAGAAATATAAGAATTAAAATAAATATTATTTAAATAGATTATTTGATGTAAATAAGAAATTTAAATATTTTTAAACTTTTATTAACAATTTATTGAACACAATTTATATCGTAATTATATTTAAAATATTTACAATCATATTAAAAATTAAATATACTATTAAAAATTATTTGTATTTAATTAAATAAAACTTTAAAATATTTTCGATTGGACTTTGCGACGGTTTTATGAATATCCGTCGCTAAATTTAGCGACGGATTTTATACAACCGTCGCCGATTTTAATTTGGCGATGGTTTTATTAAAACCGTCGCTAAATATAGCGACAGTTTGATTAAACCCGTCGCCCATGTTAAATCGGCGACAATTGAATANATAAAACTTTAAAATATTTTCGATTGGACTTTGCGACGGTTTTATGAATATCCGTCGCTAAATTTAGCGACGGATTTTATACAACCGTCGCCGATTTTAATTTGGCGATGGTTTTATTAAAACCGTCGCTAAATATAGCGACAGTTTGATTAAACCCGTCGCCCATGTTAAATCGGCGACAATTGAATAAAACCGTCGCTAAATACATAAAACCGTCGCTAGTAGCGACAGTTCAAAACAAAACCGTCGCGAATTCCGTTCCGCCTTTGTATCACCGTTTTCCACCGTTATATCCCCGTTTTCGGTATATGAAACGCCGATACAAGCCATCAACCTACACACCCCGGAACCTCGTCAAGGTTGGTGACGTTCCGGTTCCGGAACGCCCGTTCCGGCTGTTCCGTTCCCGTTTCGGCGAACCATGGTCTCAACACTTAGTTTGCTTTGAAGAAAGCATTCATGCATTCAAAAGTGTACTCGTCGGAAAATTCATGTGTTTAGGACTAGAAAAACAAGTATAAAGCGAACATCTTATGATCGTTTGTCACAAAAATCAAGTGGATATTGTAGAGTTTAATATATCTTGATATATATAACACTTACTGGACTTCTAGCAACAATAGAAGCGAAAGCACCCCAATTCCATAAATCAAATCTGAGTTCTATACTTCCCACAACCAATACACTCCTGTTCTCGTATTTCTTCCCGTTTCTATAATCACCAGAGTGCATCACATCGCTGGGAAAAGATTCAAAACCCGGAACCCGAGGCACAAAACCCCACCATTCTCACCCGAGGCGACAAAAAGAAACGCCGCAACATATTCCTCTGTCCTGTTCAAAAGCGTGTTTTTAGTCACAACGGTCCACTTCCCGTCGAAAGAAGCAGACTCTACTTGACGATGTTACAGCGGAGCCACATTGTAATGACTGATATAGTCATCCAGGTACTGGATGAAACCGTGTTTGGGCAAGAACGTGGTTGCACCGGGAGGGAAGGGCGTACTTGGGAGTTCACAGAACTCCTTGGCTAGCTGAGTTAAGCTTCAGCCTGTCGTAAGCACTTTTCTTCCACAGAGAGTCGCAGCAGTCTTTATTTTCTAAGACCATGTTTGGTATGTTTTTGAGGTTTAGTCATGAAGAGGTTGCCAATCTTGCAGGACCTGCTCCTACGATCAATACTTCCAATCGTCATTGTTTACGTTTCAAACTATATCCATTTTTTTTTTGGAGTAAGTTTTATCTGCATCCCTTTTTTTAGTAAGTTTTATCTGTATTCTTGTTTAAACTTGTTTATTTTTCCTCCTCAACAAATAAAATAAAATCGCTTCTATTCATTAAAAAAAAGTGTTCTTAATAATTCATCTTTTAAATCAGATGATTGTCCAAAATTCTCACACTAGTAGTTTTTGCTCTATAACTTATTTAAAAAGTTATACAACTCACAAAAATATTGAGAAATTGTTTAAAAATACCTTCTTAAAATTAATAGTTACTATTTTTAACAAAAAATGCTTTTTGTAAATGGAAAAAAAATGAAAAAATCCGAAAGTAAAAGCTTAAATTACCAAAATATTGTCATGATTTTATTAATCATTTGACTAATTGAAATTTTGAAATAAAATATATGATCAATTATTACTTTCGACCATGCACAAAATATTTCGATTAAATCATTACTTTCCATATACAATGTTATTATATTAGATTAAATCATTACTTTCCATATACAATGTTATTATATTAATCCGATCAACAATATCAATGCAAAAGAAAATACAATTATGCTGTGAATTTACTCTTATTTACTAATGTTTATTTACCATCAATAAGAACTAACTGATTAGACATTTGTCATCGGAAGCGTAAAATTAATTGTTGTTAATTATCATTGGAGAAGTTGGTTTAAAAAAAAAACCTATATGTCCAAGTGATCCTAAATTCCTAATGACGATTCCATCGAAAGTGTAAATCGATTTCAAATTGGATAGAAATTATAAAAACTTGTATAAAATAAGCTCGATCGAGGATAAATTTTAGAATTTTGATTAGAGGTATTATTGTAAGAAAATCAAAAGATTGCACTGAAATTTTGTTATCTATATAAAAACATAAATTTTATATTACAAAAATATATAGTTTAAAACTTGAATTTTTTTAATTAAAAAGAGATGATAATTATGCAATGGTCGATCCTAGTGATCCAACAACGATCCTAGCTAATTAACTTTTTATTCATTCTGTGTGGTTTAATTTAAATTTTTATGATATTGATTGATCCAACAACGATCCTAGCTAATTAACTTTTTATTCATTCTGTGNTGATAATTTATCCTCAAAACACTCTAAATTTTCTTGGTTATACACATCGCTGCTCTTTCTTTCAGCCAAGAGAAATCCGGTGTTCTCACGCAGCTTAATGAGCTAGGTGAGGCACGATGTGTGCAGCACGGTGCGTCTGAACAGCACACGCACAATGCACTGACGTTAAGTTCAGACAGCCGCTTATAATCAGGGAATGGCGACCAGGGCATGTATGAAGAGCAGGAAATGAGTCGCATAAGGCCTGTACAGCTGGAGGCGTAAGGGCGGTGCACTGGCTGATGTTCAGGTTTGTGAGGCCTTCTTCCTCGTCACTGTTCTTTTTAACAGATGTCCAAGTCTCGTGCTTGTTTTTCACTCGCCTCTGTGCTAGAGAATACATCGCTTTATCGGTGATGTTCTGGCAGTAATACAAGCCCAGGGATCTTAGGTGAAGGCAGTTGTTTGACAGTGCTATCACACTCTCGTCTGTATTCCATTAAAAGAATAGCGTCACATACTCGCGACTTCAATTGAGTGACCGGGGGACATTTGTTACACTTTGGGGTAAAAACTAGACATGCAGATCGAGTTATCGGGTTTTTATACAATAAAACTCAAAATTAACTTCCAAAACTAATTGACCTTGATAGTCATGCTTGCAACAAATTAACAAACTCAAATTTGAACTTTAATTCGGGCCAACTCCAATCTCAAAATGATTCATTTTTTCAACTTCTAGCTGAGACTGGAGTAGGCTTATATTATTGTACTTGAGCGAGCTATAGTGCAAATTCAAAACGATAATGATTCATTCCATTCCATATGAAGCCTACGCAAAATTGGTATTCTCAAAACGATCACTCGTTAAATCTCAAGTTTTTTTTGTTTAAGATGACGACTATGTCTACTCATCCCTCATTACGTTTGTCTTAGTGTAAAGAAAAGCCAATGAAGTTATTTTCACACTCCAAACTAGTACCATCTGTGAGAACCGATTTTTTTTTCCCATATGATTAAACAATTGTAAGGAAATTTAAAGAGTAGAGGATATTCTTTTAGGATTATTGTGTTAAAATAAGGGATGTATATTGGAGAATATTTTATGGAAAATCTTTAATGTCAAGATATTATTACATGCAATTGTATAAGCCTAATTTCGAAATTTTGGGGGAGGAATTTTACAAGATTTGGGATATCATACATGTAGAGGAATTAAGGCTAAATCTTACTAGAGATTTTCGAAATTTCCCCATGATGCATGCCAAATTATTGTGATGGTTAGATACTTGATTAGTTGGAAGCAAATCATCCAAGATGGCTCAAAATCCTTCCCACTTAGCAACTTAATTTTCGAAAATATTGAGGGGCAAGGAGATCAAGGAACAAATCTCACCAATTTGGTAGCTGAATTTTCGATTTTAGCAAGGAGAATTGGAGGCAAATATTGTGAGATTTGATGCAATATTGAGCATGATTTGGATGCCATACTTAGCCCCATCCCTCTCCCCTATAAATAGTCCATCAACACCTAGCATTCCTACACTAATTTTCGAAAATCCCTTGCTGCATATTCTAGAAATTCAGCAGCTTCTACATAGCCGAAACTCTGTCCAAAAATCGTCCCAAAAGTTAGCCTAAAAATCGAAGCCGAAGTGCCGCCGAGTGTAGGGCAAGGAACGATCCATTCCCGAAGCCGAACCACCACGTTTTTAGCATCAATTATACTGTAAGTGGGCTATTTTAAAATTTATAATTTCGGTTTATGCATATGTGAAAATTTCGTTTTTTTGGTTTTAAAAATTCGGTCGAGCTCCGTCTCCCGTCTATACGTTTTTATGAAATTTTGGTACGTTTATGTGTGACACTGTGAGAATCCCTGAAAATGAGTGGAACTCCAACATATGGCCCTTCACGGTGGGATAGAACCGTTTTATGGCCTCGCCCTCTTAGAAGATTAAAACTTAGGGACTGACGTCAGTAAACCGTTAAAGGTGAAAAATCGCAGTGTTATTATGTTATGGATATGATGTTACGATTATGAAAAGCATGCTGCATTTATATGTTATGTTTTCGAAAATGTTATAAAATTTTATGTTGTGTTCGAAATTCCCCCATTTACTGAGTATTTCCCAAAATACTCATCCTCTTACTCTCCCCTCCCAGATAAGTCCGAAGAACAGGTTGAGGATGAAGAATCCGAGCAGTTCTGGGGATGGTGAATCTCAAGAATTAGATTAAGTTTAAGTTAGTATTAACATGCAGTTTTACGTTTCCGCATTTATTCCTGTTGTTTAGAAATTTTTGGTTGTAAAAGACAATGTTTATTTCGTTGAAATTATGATATATAAACTGATTCGGTTTATACTGTGCTACAAAAGGCTTGTTGTTTCGATCGTGTGATTGTTAAACAACGCCGGTGTCAATCCCGAGTTTCGGGGCGTGACACCATCAGCTATGTTTGAGCAGTACCATAAATTTGCACCACGTTACTTAACTTTAAACCCACAAAATATATTTCGAGCTCGAATTATTAACCTGACAACAACCTAAAGATCGAATAAGAGGAGAGTGTACCTGTTATTAGAACACATCCACACAAGTCAAGAGCTCTGAGGCCAGGGCAACCATAGGCTAAACTCTTTACCCCTTCGTCACCAACACGATCACACCATCCAAGATTCAATGATTGCAAATTATTACAGTTGCATCCAATCGCCTGCACAAAATAGACACAGAGAATTCACGCGCATATTACCCATCATAAGATGAGTGAGTACAGGATTCTAAATTTATTATACCTTCAAAGCCCTATCAGATGCCGCCTTCACACATCCACAAAGATTCAAGGATTTCAACTTTCGGCAAAACCCAGATAAATATCCCACAGCGGAATCACTAAAGGACGAACAACCACTTAAGTTCAGCTTTACAAGATTTGGGCAACCATGAGCCAAGGCATACAATGATCTATCTGTAAGTCTAAAACTTTTACTGAGATCCAACTCTTGCAGGTCACTACAATATCGTGCGATAGTTTCAACAGCAGCATCTAGGAGCTGAGGCGAATCTTGCCAAAGGATTAGAACCTGGAGTTTGGTGAATTTGGGAACTAGTGATAACACAAGATTATTCATGTCTTTCTTGCACCTAAATAGGAACAACTCCAATTAGCAACTGGATATATTAGTTGTTCTTAATCAAAACTACGACAATGTTCATATTGTTCCTCTCTATAAAGCAGAAATGAAAGAAGATCATCCGACACTTGAAAAGTTAATGAAAAATAGAACTTCATTTTTTCTATATATATATATATGTGCACTGAAGTTCGAAATTAAATGCACAATTGGCAATATCTCAAATTGACTATTCTAATGGATAACGAGTCTTTATGAGAACTTGCCCGTTTTCTGCAGTGAAAAAAGAGAGGTGGTCTATTCTTTTCCCCTTCTCACAGACGACAATCAAATTGGACACCAAGTATAAATTGAAAACATGTATATACTCTGCATACACTAGAAATTTTGAAGACCATAAAAATTATGATTTTGTTTCATAAATATCTTTCATGCAATTATATAAGTGGATGAACTAAAATCCATCCCCACAACTTCAAATAGCACTTGTTAACTGACAAAAACAAAAGAAAATGATATGTACCAATCTCCTAGCTGCACACAAATGCTCGGTGTAGAAGGGGTTAAAAATTCTCCAGTTAAAACATAACAGTAACAAACAAGTGTGATCTGATAATAGACTGTTGGTAGTAGTAGATTGAACAAAAAATTAAAGTCAACAAACATGAACTAAAAGAGAGGAACTCCATCTCTACTCTCAGATAGGTCTGATAAGTGATACGTAATATATACAACTGTTAATTGGAATCAATCTCATAATATTAATGAGATTTTGAAACATGTCTCCGGTATAGATATGCACAAAAATATTACTAACGTATTTATTTTCTACAGGTACAAGTTATTCAAGCCTCACAGACTCAGTAACAGTTTTCCTACTCACTTTTCTTGTTCCCCCATTACGAGACTCATTCAAGTCATATATGATGATATAACCAACTAACGATGGTCAGATCATTCCAACAAAGATATTAACTGTGATACTTCAGAAGAAACAACTCTAGATAAAAGATGATCAAAAAAGACCCAGAAACACACAACATCCAATTCATGCACAGTCAAAACAATACATCAGAGTTCAGACAAGAAAGCCTACAGAGTAAAAAATGTGATAACAAATCATAGCATAGAACAGAAAGTATCAGCACGAAAACACATTTACCAAGACAAGGAGAAATGAGTAAGGCCCCAAGAAATGGCATCTCTCCAGCCATGACAAACCCCAGATGCGACAATGACCATCTGATCGTCCACCATAGAAAGAATCCTCAGCAAAAGCTCCACTGGAATATCTTTCCACTCACTCATCTTTAAACCTTCACTTGGACCACCCATTTCCCCATGAATGTCATCCTTTATACTCATACTTTTAAAAGCGCCAAAAACCATCGTTATCCTCTGCCTTATTGCTCCTATTGACCGAAAGAAACAGAGGAGAAGATGGAATGCATGAAAATCAATTACCAAGAAAATACTAAAATAATTCAGCAGTTGTCACCAACATTCAGGGGTTTCAAAAAAGGGTACTCCTCCAAGAAATTAAAGTGTTTCCCACTTCTTTCTTGAAAATTATTTTGAAAGAAATAATCTTCTTTCTTTTGGAAGAAAAGAATCAATCTTTTTAATTTAACAAGAAAGGGGTGATCACAGATAACATGATCGTGATGAAAAAGATATTATTGTACGAAATAATTGAAGCATTCCCAGTTCATAGTATTCGTGCGTGTGTAATCACAGAGAATCATGATTGTACCTTACAAAACAGCACCAGGCAGAGGAAATGGACCTTTTTTCACACTGGGAATCGCGATACTTTGCGACGCCAGAGGGCCGCAAGGGAGAATTTCGGAGACAAATAGTAATAAATAAATAAATAAATAATACACGATTGTCAAAGAATAAGAATAGTGTAGCCCACGGTTTCCATACAGATAATAGAGTCAGAGTCGGTGATCAAAAATTTGATTTTCTTTATTTAATATTTTTTTGTACGAAGTTATTCTAGCTTTTTTTTCAATGTGATTTAACTGATTAAAATTACATATTGTTATTTTAATACGAGATTTACTCATTGTACGCTGTTAAGACGTCATTAAAAAATAAGAGTGATATATGTTATTATTTTAAATTTCCCTTTTAATAGAAAATTGGCAAAAACTTGTGTGAGACGGTCTCACGGGTCGTATTTGTGAGACGGGTCTCTTACTTGGGTTATCCATGAAAAAGTATCACTTTTTATGCTAAGAGTATTACTTTTTATTGTGAATATGGGTAGGATTGACCCGTCTCACAGATTAAGATCCGTGAGACGGTCTAACATGAGACCTACTCTAGAAAATTATACAAGCATGGAAATATAAATACATAATATCTTCCGTCCGATTCTATTTTTCGTTTTTTTAAAAAAAATTATAATCTAATCATCCATTGATTCGATCATTTTTCTGACGTATAGTTTATTGGCGGAGTCTACAAATCTAAGTTATTGATGTTTTTGTTGAAAAATTATTTAAAAATGTGTTAAATATTTGTGTTGAAAATGTGAATGTTGAATGTTGAAAATTAGGTAAAATTAGGTGTTGAATATTGAAAATTAGTGTGTGATGATGTAGGTAATGATGTATTTTATTTTTGGATTATTTGTAAAAATTTTCTATAAATAGATCTCTCATTTGTGAAGAAAATCACAATTGAGTTGAGAGAAAAATATTATAAAGTGTGTAGTGTGATAATTTTGAGAGTTTGAGATTTTTACTTTTTTACCGTAAATTTTTACTTTTNTGAGACAATTTTTGACCTTTGACGTGATGAATTTTGCTTTCTAGCGGAAGCTTGTTGCAAGACAAAGTTGAGGAAAAAAGAAGACGCAATAGCTTTTACGTGTATGTTTAAATGTATATTATACCTTTATTCATTCTACAAGCAATTGAAATTAGTAAATACTTTAACTAGGTCAAAATTTTTACGATGATAACTTATTGGTTTGCATTCAACTCATGGGAAAAAAGCAAAAAATTGTATATTTCGTTTAATATATTTGTTATTTTGTGATTTTAGTCATATTTATTATCAAATTTCAAGATTAGTTGTGTAGCTTTCGCTTTTTACAATTTTAGTTATTTTTTATTTATTTGAGGTCTTAAACGTAAGTGATACTTTAGCTCTGCAGTTTGTGATGGTGTCATATTAACGTCACGTCGAAAAATATACTAAAATTTCAATAATCAAAAAAAAAAAGAAAGATAGTGAACAAACATATATGATTTTAAAAAAAAAATAATTTTCCTTAGGAAAAAAATAAACTGTTTGCGGTTGATGGATTCTCCAATAATTCAATCATATTCCAACTTATAATAATTTTAGGCACAACTTTATGAGATGTACCATCAAAAAGAAACACAAAACGAATGGACCAAAACGAAACCCCGACAATATAGCAATTTTTTTGTGGATAAACGAAGCCGTGCTGTGCCTTAAAGTAATAGAATTTGTTAATGCATGCCTTTCTATATATATAAATATAATATATAGTGGGTTGATTATCTTAATCTTATCTCTTTCTTGTGGGAAAAAATTATGATATATATTTTAATCTCTCGACTATTCGTTGCATGGCGTTGTGGACTACCGCAGTTTGTTGGTTATCTATGGTTGTATGCTTGTATTCGAGGAGCAACAGCCAAAATGGTCGATTGTGGGTCCAAAAACAGGCTAAGCATTGTCGATTATTTCATAGGGTTGGTTCTGTCTGCCTGTCTTTTACAATTATTATTACACTGTCCTATATGGAACCAACCCATTAAATCTTTATACCATGTTCCAAGCTCTGTTGTATCTTTGCTTGATTCTAGTCCAGATGCTTTCATCTCCCCCGATAATGTTAATTAGCGTCAGCGCCTCACTTAAGAATTTTGCTTTTAAAATATCAAATAATAACCTGTAGATCAATGTTCAAGTACTAATCGGAGTTTGGATATGCTTTGGAAATCTTATATAATTACCCTGATAAATTAGCAACAGATTCTCAATATATATTATGTTTATTTGCCCTCTAGACTCTTCCTTTCTTTTTCTTTTTTTATTCTTATTCTTGCATCATATACAGTTCCTCAATAGTTTGAAGTTTTGGTTTATTTTGTCAAAGTGAAATAAGAATTTTTCTTGGGACAGAACGAGCCATTGACATGGTTCTAACCATTTGCATGTTTCTTTGGAAAATTCATATATGTCACGTATGAAATGATGAACTAGACAAATCAGGCTGATGATTACGTGATAAATTCTTGATTTCGATTTTATTTCCATGCAACATCTTTGTTTTATTCCATATTTTGATTCAACAATTTATTAGACGTGATGTGGTAAAAAATTATCAGATTTGGGTGGACACAAAATTGAGTAGATAGATGATCCTTTGGTACTTCTTTCTAACTAGTAAATGTTGGGATAGTGATCACCTGGATCACAAACAAGTTAAAAACATCGAATTGTTCTGTCAAACTTTTTCTGACGTTCAAGTTAGCAATCACCTCAAAAAATTTGGTAAAAATAAAAAAACTATAGAGCTTTTATAGTAAAATAAAAATTTAAAAATTGAGAGTGTACTTTAAAAACAAAGATGATTATGCATGCATTTAAAAAAAAATGAGATTATTATTGTATTTATTGATTTTCAAAATGGATCATGGGCTTGAAGGTGTTGACTCATATTTGGGCTTAATGACATTTATTTATTAATTATATTCCTTAATTGTATTAATTATAAATTTCACAATTAACTTTAACCAAATTGAATTAGTTATTCTAAAATGAGTTATTACCTATCAAGACGAATTCTGACGGTTCACCTTCTCCTTTCCTTCACTGGAAATTGTGTAGATCGAGATGTGAATCACATATCCTTAAGATGTCTATCCTAATTAATCGTCAAATTCAATTGAAAAAATAATAATAATTCCCGTACAGCGAAAAATTAAGTTTTTTAAAAAAAAAAAGACAACTTGAAAGAGTAATTACTTTTATGAGGAAATTATAGAGATCTTTGTTACAAATAAATTTCTTCGATATCTTCTTAATCGCTATTTACTGTTTGATTTACAGCTACTCCATCAAGAATTATATAAATCTTGAATACCAAGATTTTCTTAAGAAGAAGAAGAGGGCAAAATTAGAAATTGTGTAATTGAATATTTAAAATGGAATGGGGAAAAAAAAAAACCATTGGCAAGTATGCCAGTAGGGTTATGAAACATGAATATTAGTCTATACATATTATAAAAGTGTGAACCAAGGTCAAAGTTTTTCTATTGTGTATTGTCAACTTTGTCCATAGTTAGTACATACAAGAGAAATTTAGTAAGGATATTTTTGTAAAATCAGTTATTATGGTCAGGACAAAATTGTCAAACTACATTTATGTTACATAATGATCAAGTTGCCAAGAAAGTTGACACTCTAAAATTATTTGATTTTTATTTTCTTGTAGATGAATTGAACAAACTTTTTTCATAAAAAATATTAATTTGAAAAGATTGAAATACCAAAATATATTGGTTTTATTTTCTTATAGATGAAGTGAAAATGATTTTTTCACAAAAAACTTAATTTGTAGTTTTTTTCACAAAAAAGTTAATTTGCAGAAGATTAAATACAAAAATTATTTGATTTTATTTGCTTGTAAATAAAGTGAAAATATTTTTTTCACAAAAAACTTAATTTTATAAGGATATGATGTTAAATATCTTTTTTTTTACCTTAATTAATATTTATTATTTTAAAATGAATAATTAAACTAATGAAGCCAAATAATTAAACTAATTTTCTTTTTGGTTTACCAAGGTCGGTGTCATGAAGAAGGTTGGACATTTAATTACATTTACAAAATGATACAAGAATTATCAGATATAAATATAGATAATCCTAATAAATATTTCGTGGGTATTTATTCTATCTATATTTCTTTATAAAAAGGAAAGTCGACTAATAATTTTCAAAGCCTTGGTTTATTACTAAAATTTAACGATATAAGATTGCATAAATATATTTGTATTAATTTTATCTATTTTTTCCTCTTTTTAAATACTAGAAACTATAACAATTACTTTATGAGATATTCTTGCAATTAACGAAGGAGTATTTTTATAAGAGATATATATTGACAAAGTAGTTACAGCTTTTTATAAACTTAAAAATATATCTTTGAATCTAAATTTTTAAAATTATGATAAATAAATTTTTATAAAAATTATTCATTAGCATTACTCACTACTTCTCCAAAGACAATGTCAAAATTATTTGGTTTTTATTTACTTGCAGATGAAGTGAACAAATGTTTTTCACAAAAATATTTGTTAATTTGAATGTGATTTATTTTATTTTGTAGATTTATAATCTTTTGAATGATTTTATATATGCAAGAAGTTTATCTTTAATTTGGTGAGGATGTTTTTGTAAAATCAATTATTCTAATGATGTCAAAATTGTCAATCTACGTATGTTAGGTAAGGATCAAGTTGCCAAGAAAACTGGAACTCCAAAATTCTTTGGTTTTTATTTTCTTGTAGATGAATTGAACATATTTTTTCCACAAAATATTAATTTGAGAATATTGAAATACAAAAATTCATTGGTTTTATTTATTTATAGATGAAATGAAAATAATTTTTTCCCAAAACAATTAGTTTGTAAAATATTGAATTACCAAAATTCTTTTGTTTTATTTGGTTATAAATATAATGAATTTTTTCCACGAAAAACACATAATTTGTGTAAGGACATGATGTTAAATATCCTTTATTTTACATTAATTGAGATTATTTAATTTAAAATGACGAATTAAAATAATGAAGCCAAATAAATAAATCATGTGGTTTGGTGTTATGAAGAAGGTTCGACAGGTAATTACATTTCACAAAAATGATATAAAGCATTATCGAATATAGAAGAAAGATGACCTTATAAATATTTCGTGAGTATTTATTCTATCAATATTTCTTTATAAAAAAAATCCAACTAATATTTTTCAAAGCCTTATTTTATTTTTAAAATTTAATAATATATGATTGAATACATACAGTTTTACTAATTTTAAATATTTTTCGTCTTTGTAAAGGTCAGAAACTATAACAATTACTTATTTGATGATCTTGCAATTGACAAAAATGTATTTTTATAAAAGATGGATGTAAGAAAATCAATTATAGCTTTATGTAATCTGAAATGACATATGTTTGAAGGTAAATTTTTAAAATTATTATGAATAAATCTTTACAAAAATTACATTAGCATTACTCAATATTTCTTCTTATGATTGAAAATAAGAAAGGACGAAATTATTTGGTTTTTATTTGCTTATAGATGAAGTGAACATATATTTTTCACAAAATATTAAATTGAATATGATTTGTTTTATTTTGTAAATCTATAATCTTTTGAATGAGTTTATATATGTAAGAAGTTTCTCAAGAAAAAAATTAATATATAAAAATTTAATACTCCAATAATATAGTATGAAATATAAAAAAATATGTTGATCGTAATTTTGAATTTTTTGTATTTAAATAATAAATTGCATAAATCTGTTATATCACTAAGAGTTGAACACATTTTGATAAATTAATATCATATTAATTAAATCATATTTTTCAGTTGTCTAGAAGATGAAATAACCAAAATTCATTGGTTTTATTTGCTTGTAGATTAAGTTAAAATATTTTTTACAAAAAAGAAACATAATTTTTAGAAGACTGAAATAACAAAATTCTTTGATTTTATTTGCTTGTAGATTAAACGAAAAATTTTTTTTACAAAAAAACTTAATTTGTGTGAGACATGTAGAGACATCAAATAGAGAAGAATATACATTTCTTCTCAAAATAAACAAAAAGATTTAAATAATTTATAATTGAACACATTAAAATATAAGAAAAAATTTCAACAACGAAAATATTGAATGCAAAAAGATATCAGTAGATTCCGAACAACAAGAAATTAAAAAGAAAAAATACGATCATCAACTGTCTCAATTGTAACAATATTGAAATATAAGTAATAGAAGACGATAACAACACAAGAATGAATATTGATGATAATTAAATTGTTGCACGGAAAGATTTTCAGCATCAAAATTATTATAAAAAAGAAGTCGTCCAACAAAAGAATCAAAAAATACAGATATGAAAATGCAAATGATTGATGTCGACAGCATCATAAGATTTGCTAATGAAGATGATGAGAATATTGTTTTTTTTTCACAAAGAAGAAAAAGCTGATGAAAAAAAAATCGTGAAAGCGATAAAAATTGAAAATATAAAGGAAGAAAACATTTGACGCAATAATTTAATTTAAGATTTAGAATATATTATCTAGCTATATTGTATTTTTATTTTTCATAAATAAGTTGCACGTGGTAAAATAAATGGTCAACGCTATGTATTATAATTTTTTCTTCTCTCAAATTTAATTTTAATTATTATTATGATATCAATTCTATATTATATTTTCTCCAATGTCTAATTTATAAAAAATTATAAGATTTATTACTAATATGTTTTTCAACAATTATTAATTTATTTATATTGCGCTTGGATGAATTGATTTCAAACTCATGGATTAGAATTATAATTTTATTATTAACAATGAAACAATAGAATATTGAATCTACAAAAGACTTATTTACATATTATTATTTATATAAAGTAGAATGAATTTCAAATTACATCATTATTGGATGGAATTAAAATATATCATAATTAACATAAAATACTACTATATACACATGAAATGAGTGGATTTGAAGTTTACGATGTTACTTCACTAAATAACAAAAATACATTTGAATGTATTGAAATCCTTCCATTCAAGAATAACCTTAGATTTATAACACATAAAATTTTTAAACAAATATCTTTTGCACTCATTTTATAATAATTGTTGTACAAATTATATTACATTGAATTTTCTACGGAAATGTTAAAAGACAACCAATATATCGTACTACGATATTTACAACAATTATATAATGAGATTTTGTTATTGTCTAATGAGATTTTATATTTAATTTATCATGAGATTTTGAAAAAAAAAATTTGTGGTTGATTTTTTTGTGTTGTAAGAATTATTGTACAAATTTAGTTGTACATGTAGCATTACTCATTTTCTATTAACTAAAATAACATGAAAATCATTAATATATAATTTTCTGTAAATTAATCTCTTCCGATCTCATTTCTTTAACAACAATTATTGATAACGGAAATGTATTTTTACGTGCGTCGCACGTGTCTTTACCTAGTTTAATAAAAATATATATAGATAAAAGAAATAAATAAGTTAGGGTAAAATTGTTAGCCAAGACAATAAGCATAAAAAAAAAAAGAGTTCAAAATAAATTTTTGGAGCATGAATAACACTATACTTAATTCTTTGTTAATAATTTTTATTACTCCAATTTTGTTTTATATAATCTTTCCCGAAATGGAGCCAATTGCCTCATCCAAATTAAAAAATAAAAATCATTAGGAATTTTGTTCCTCAAATACGTTTGATTTATCCTCATATATAGTCATAGATCCCCAAGAGGGATAAAATGTTGATCCAAGTAACATTGCAATCTATTATATTTATATACATTCTTTTTTTAATAATTTTTTAATGAGACAGCCTTGTATGTTACAAGCCAAAGAAGTGTCTAAAGGGGGACATCAACAGGGAAATCCTGGGGATGTCTCTTAATGGTTTCTCTGAGTGATTTCTCTTGTTCATTGAGAATCGACGGCGTTTCATGGTACACGTCGCTAAATAATTCTGTAAGGGATGGTTTCTCCATTTTTTCTGCCACTTGAATCGCGCTCAATACCTGCCATTTACATTGATAACAAGTTAAGGAGGCCAAGTATAGATGCAGAAACAAGAACGAGGAAAGGTGCAATTCCGTTGGTTACAAGACCTGCTTCCTAACGCGTCCACGGAGCTCGTCTTCTTCTCGGTCAGTCCACCATCCGTTTCTCTGAACCCATTTTCTGAACCTTCTCAGAGGGCTTCGAGCTGTTCTCCAGTGATCAATTTCCTGGGGTGGTCGATATTTGGTGGAGTCATCAGACGTCGAGTGGTGGCCTACTCGATATGTAAGGGCCTAAACATCAAAACAATAGAACCATTAGTCAGTTTTATTTTATATCGGAATTTATCTGAATAAATGGTAAAAACATGATTCGTTTGCAATGTTTTAAGCTAGGGTCATCCAAATAGAAGGGATAGGGAGGCCAGCAAAGCCAGCTCAATAAATTTGGATGAAGAAACTACTTGTTTTAGAAAACTCTACTGTATAGCATTATTCTCTTATTCACAGGAAACAATAGACTTAAAGGCGATCGCCCCAAAATACTTTTCATTAAACGGATTGCCCAATCCCCTTTTTTCGTTGTAAATGGGGCTGATAACTCCCAGTCTCCTACCGAAACAGCATCTAGAAACACAATAGAGCTCAAGTTGCACCTCAACAAGTATTGGCCTTTGCTCCCGTATCACCATTTCACGAGCTGCACGAATCGCACTATAAACAGCTAGAGCATCATTTCCATCTACACGAATACTACGTATTCCATATGCTTGGCCCTTAATCACTACGCCATCGCCTACCATTATAACATAATAAAAAAATTTAATTATTGTCCAAGAAAACGTTTATGAGTTCTGTTTTATGTGTGTGCGCACGCAGAGAGAGAGAGAGAAAGAGAAAGAGAGAATTTACTTCGAAATTGTTCGGTTATAGGAGTGCTGATGGCCCATCCATTGTTACGGCATATGAACATAACCGGAGCTTCCATAACCGCAGCAAAATTTAAACCAGCATGGAAATCTCCCTGCCAAACATTTGAAAGTCTCCTAATATTTTCACATCCCATATTTGCGTTTGGAAATTGTCATAAAGTTTTTGAACTTCAATGATTTTTACCTCGCTAGTGGCACCATCTCCAGTAAACGCAACAGCACATGCTTTTTTTTTATCCATCTTTAGTGAGTAAGCTACACCAGCAGCCTGAGGAAGTTGCGTTCTATCACCAAAAGAAACCATGGAGATTTTTTAGATGAATGAGTTTTTGGTTATATTTTAATCTTTTATTCACAATCTTCAAATTCTAAAGGCGGGACAACTCACGCGATAGGAGATGAAACTGTGATGTAATTAAGTTTCTTGGAACCATAATGAATCGGCATTTGCCTTCCTTTCCCACAATCATCTTTGGTTCCAAAGCATTGGTTGGCAAATTCTTGCACAGTAAAACCTCTCCACAAGAGGATTCCAGGCTCCCGATACTTCATTAAGTTACAGATAAATGTAGTAGATTAAAATATCAAGATTAAATTTTCTCAGAGTATAACGTGAACGGGATCCCTGATTTTTTTGTAAAAAAAATCTCACATAGTTATGGTGTGCTATATCGCTTTGTCTCTGATTTAGGCTTAAATAATTTACCTGAGGTAATACAACATCGTCTGGCATAAGTGCAGCAGCCGTTGCAATGTTAATAGCTTCTTCACCCGTTGAGGTCAAGTAGAACGATAACCTCCCCTGCCTTTGTGCTTCATAGAAAATAGTATCCAATACTTGAAGGGTTACCATGTTTTCATACATCTTCACTGCAGTTTCTTTGTTAACCTAATGCATTGTTATAATGTGCATAAATTTACTTGCAAAATTTAACAAAAACCCAAGTAAAAACAGACAATGAACTTTATCTAGCAGGCAACCATTCGTAAAGTACTGAATGCTAAAATTGCCCTCCTTGACATGATACTTTTTTCAGGAATTTTCTTCTTTTCACTTGAGAGTTCCATATTATATATAAAGGTGATCGAAACGAACTATAAACGAACACAACGCTTAGATACATGAAACAACATGAGATCGAGCTCCCAACTAAATGGCATAAAACTTGCGGCGAAATGACTATATACCTGCTCATACATGCTGTTTGCAACTAGATAGCCATCGTCATCTAGAACTCGATAACAAGGTATTCTCTTTTCCGGGTACTCTGAAATGAACTTCATTTGGGTTGTAAATGCCACCCTTCCACCAGGGAAATCTAGTCCCTGCTAATATAATTGACAACAATCAAGAAATTGCAGACATTCTTCCATTTGATGCAAAATAATCATTCAATCCCGCTACTGCCGGAATTTTGTACTGACCAAGTTGAAAGAAAGTGTAGAAATATAAAAGTTGAGGTGGAAGAACACCTCCAGCCACCCTCATTTCTACCACCACCTATTCAATCCACAGAAAATTAAATTTCAAAGTTATAACTTTGGGCACTTAATTTTCCTTCTTGTCCATTAAATTATATCATGCATTCCATTTTTCATCCAATGGGTACTCACCTCATCAAATTCTAGCATATTTTATACTACAAGATTGAAAAAAAAAAACCCATGTGCATGAAATGAGCAAGAAAGCCATCAATACCACTGAATTCTTTTCTTAATCTACGACAAAATTACTGATCATAAACACCCAAAAAACATCGGGCCCCAGTAAAACTCACCTGAAAATTGTTAAGATCACAATCTTCTTCTTCATGATTACACAAACGTGCATGTTGTTTAGCTTTGGTTGATTCAAACCGAGAAACGCACGAATGGGATGCATGGGTTTTGGCCAATAATGGTGAGTTGTAATGATTTGAAATTAAGGCGTGATAAAACCCAGATTCTATGCGGGATTTCAGTATATTTCTCAGCAAATTCATCTTTTCAGGGGGTCGAATTTGCCACTTTCATATAATATTATCAGTGCTGTAAGAAAATAAAAAAATTGGATTGCAGGAGGAATTTAACTTGCGACGCTTGCATTGGAGTTTATGAGGTGGCGACAATCATTGAAATAAATTTCTGAATAAAATCTATCCAAAATCGTAACACAATTATATATTGAGATGTTACAAATTTTTAATATTTGTAAAGCAATTTTTCCGAGTTACTATATTAAAAAACAATTTTTATATTTATAGTTTATTTATATTTCATATATATTGATTACAAAAGTTTATCTGAATCAAAAAATATTTAATGTGATTTTCCCTGTTGGAACTATATGCATTTTTAATCTCTAATAAAATAATGATAATAATAATAATAGAGAAGGAGTGTTTTGCGAAATTAAATTAAAGGTATGTAAAGAGAGAAACAAACAATTAAATTTGTACAGAAAATATGCGAGAAATTTGACGTTTATTGTTGACTAATGACTCCTATAAAATGCTTATCCATAAGAGAAACTTACTCTAAGATCTTACATTGGGCCGGGCCGGGCCGGGCCATTGGGTTCCCTTACCCAATTTTGCATAAAAGATTCACTGTCACCAAACAAATTAATTACAACAGATTCCAGCAGGTTTGGGCCGTTCGGATGTGTTTTGTGAGGATAAATAATAACAAAAATGTCATTTACTCTTTAAAGAATTTAAGCATTTTTCTTAATTTATATAATTATAAATGTTTCTTTCTTTATACCTTCAAATCAGCGTATTGCCGTATAATGTACTATCTGAACATCCTAACCTTGACTATGTTCCAACTGTTATTTTTTCTCATGATAATGAAACTCGTGGTCGCTGTTTTTCGATGTGATAAACCTCAATCTAACATATGTTCCATAATAAATCCACTTTTTCAAAAAAGAAAAAGTAAAACTGAGTGGAATTAAAAAAAAAAGTAATATAATTACTACATGCTAAACGACACAAAAATATGTTTATGTAGGGTTCACCAAAAAGTTAAAACAATAATTAGAGAATGAAGAGTTTTAAAAAAATATAATTTTTGTAAATATAGATAAATTTTGTTGTGTGGACTCAAATTAACAACTTGATTAATGAAAAAAAATCTTTTTGCACAAAATTTCCCGTAATTAATGTCTACAAACTTAAAGAGAAGGGATTGAATAGGCTTTCTAAGTTAGGTGCATGCATTTTGTTTGAACAAGTGTTGCCTGAATTTAATTCTAAAATCTCCCACCAAACTATATTTAATTTCCTACTGTAATTCGGTTGGTTGCGTACATGTTCATTGACTCGCATTAGCCCACCTCTTAATTCAAATTCATAAATATAGTTTATCTGTTATTATTATTATTAAAAATAAAGTTGTTATAATATATTGGTATGATCATTTTCTTATTATAAAAACAAAAACATTTTTAACTAATTAATTATATATTTTTAACAAACCAACCATTATTAGTATTTATTATGAATATTGGAGTTCGGTGTGTCGTGATAGCTCTACTACATGTTAAAATTGGAACTTGGACCTAACTCAACCCCAAAAGCTAGCTCAAGAGGAGAGGATTGCCCAAGCCAATATAAGCAACTCTCAGGTTATTTATTCAATCGATGTGGGACAATTAACACACCCCTCTCACGTCCAGGAATGAACATCTGGAGCGTGGAGTTTACAAATGACCCAACTATGGGCAGAACAAGTGGCCTAACTATAGGCAGTCCAACACATAACGATGGAACATGTGCTCTGATACCATGTTAAAATTGGAACTTGGACCTAACTCAACCCCAAAAGCTAGCTCAAGAGGAGAGGATTGCCCAAGCCAATATAAGCAACTCTCAGGTTATTTATCCAATCGATGTGGGACAATTAACACTATACAGTGCAAAAAAATGTGAGCGATGACTTTTTCAAAAAGTACAAGCATTCTCGTGTACTGTTCATTCGAATTTATGACAAACTACTCCATGGGGCAGACACATGAAACAATGCAGGGACCTCAAATTTCACTAAATATCATTATTAAGTAAATTATTACTTACCAGAGAAAATGAGACCTGTAGTAACTGAGTTTTTTTTTTTTTGATAATTATAAAAATTTTAAGTTAACTACTTTGGTTCCCGACTAATTTTGTTTTCACTAGTAATTATATATTAATATTTTAATATATATATATAGTACCTTCTCTTCTTAAGGGCAACTCGATCTGGTTCCATCCCTGGCTATAATTGCATAATCACGAGTGTTCATGGCAAGTAACATACCGACAATTCGCACCATCGGAACAAGATTTATAATAAATTAAAATTGTGTACCTAAGTTTCCAAAATATAATTTATTTTTCCCTGAACTATGCTCCCCATTTAAATTTCACGTACGAAAAAAATAATAAAGTAAAAAAGTAGAGAAAAGTTATGGAAAGAGAACCTGGTTTTCTTGATCTTCATTATTCGTGTCAGGCACAGCCTCCACTTGTCCTCCGGCTCTGACTGACTCATACCGACGGAAAGCCAGATTACCTGGAGATTTATCACAGAATACCTGCGATTTTCTCTGATGTTCGCCCGCCGTGGAGTGGTAACAAGAATCGGCATGGAAACAAGAAGGTGAAAACCTGCTTTCCATGAGTTTCTCTAAAGAGCAGATTTTCGCCTTCAACAAATGTGTAATGTTTCTTGATCTTGAAAACAAAGCAGCCATGGAAATTATCTAGCCCGAATTTTTTTTTTTTTTTTTTCAATACAGAGAAATCAAAGATTATGCAAAAAGGTTAAGCCACTTAACTAATGTGTGTGTTTATGTAGTGTCTCATGTCTATGCTGAGTGATCCATCATAAATAAGGAAGATACCAGCTTGACAATAAATACGAGTTTTGACAAAATTAAGGCATGCGTTTTTATAAAACAAAGCTTCATTTTTAGTTGATCTACATATATATTATTAAAATGAACTACTATTTTTGTCAAAATACAATATTAATATATCTCAATTTGGAATTTCTAATGGGAATTTCGAAGCTTTAAAAAAAATTAGCAAAAAAAAAAAAATTAGCAAGAAAAAATATATATTTTACTAGCAATTTCCTATTCAGCAAAAATAAAATAATATATCGTGGAAGGGAGAAGAGGTCCAGCCTCGTACGTATCGATCGTCCATATATACTCCATAGTGTTGAATTGAATGAATGTGGGGTTTTGGCACCGCATCAAGCTGGGGAAGGTACAACATGTTAATGCATTATATATACCAGGTACCTACAACAAACGTCGAGGCAATGGGCTGCCTGCTTCCCTATTATCTATAATTTTAAAAAACTTATTAATCAAAATATAAACTTTTTTTAACAAAATTTTTATAATAATAAAATATTGATACCGTACCGAAATTTTCGGTATATTGATTTTTTCGGTAATTTCGGTATTTTTTCGGTACGATATTTCGGTATTTCGATATTTCGGTATATTTTCCCAGCCCTAATCAGATCTCTATCCCAACTTTTTGCCAAGCAACGCTTCCTTTCTATATCTTTCATCTTTATCACAAAATTAGCACGAAAAAGTAAATATTTTATTATTATAAAAATTTTGTTAAAAAAAGTTGTAAATAAATATTTTTTTTTCGGTATTTCGGTATATACCGAAATACCGAAAATAATTTTTTTTTTATTTTTTTTTAAATTTAAGTTCGGTATACCGAAAAAATGTCGGTATACCGAAAATATTTTCGGTATACCGACATTTTTTCGGTGTCGGTATGGTATCCGGTATGAATTTTTTCATATCGAAAATTCGGTATACCGAACACATTCGGTATACCGAATTTTCGGTATCGGTATCGGTATGAATTTTTCCATACCGATATTTACGGTACGGTATACGGTACCGTGGTTCGGTACGGTATACCGTACCGTACCCACCCCTAGATCTGATTAATTTCAAGCTTGAACATTCATCGTGTATAAATAATAAATTACGTGTCACTCTCATCCGAATCATGACATTAACTAATGAATGGGATTATCTTCAGCCATACGCGCGCCACTTTTTTCCTTTCCGGTCCTAAATCTTTCTTGCTGATCTAACCATAATCTCTTTTACACGTGATTTATGTACACCAATTAATTATTATTATTATTTTGAGTTTTGGGTTAAAAAAAAAAAAATTACAGTCGACAAATCGAATATCATATACACATAGCACTTTATGTATGACTTTACCCGTCCGATGTATTTCTATGCACGTAGCACTTTGTGTATAAGACGTATCACCCGAATTATACCTGTTGGTGATTGTCTTTGATACTCGGAGCCCATACCCACGTAAAGTCGACTGTACAGTGGATTTTACAGCAACTACTTAATAACATATTGATTAAAATAATAGAACACTAGATGGCAGTTCCCAATTAATTCCCTTCACTAGAATTACGCCTAGTTCTTGTATGGATTGGTTCAGTCACAATTCAAAGCAAATTATAAAAGCCACCCTATTAAAATATGTAAGATTTGGCCACCATAGTTCATAGGATTTATATTAGAGAAATTGACCTTCAGTTCCCAGCCGTCGATTTTTTTTGTGTTCAGTCCCTGGGTACTTTTTTAATACCACATTTCCACATGAAGTGTACCACATTTTGTATGACATAGTACCACAATTTTGTGGGTAGGGAGTGAACCTAAAAAAATATTTTGATTGGAGATTTTTCACCAACTTCCTCATTTATATTCATACTATTTAGGCAGTACATTGTACAAACCCATTTCATATTTATAATTGACAATAAGTTTTAGGTACTGTTTGTGTGGCATATGGTACATCTTACTTCATCCTTAAATGATGATTCTTTATCATATCATATCAATAAAATCACAACTTCCACGTAATTAAACGTTGGGTCCAAAAGAAAAGCTGCACTAAATATTATTTTACAAATTTAAGCCGACAAAAATTCTGGTACATATGTGTGTGAAATTCTGAATGTGGTTTTGGATTTTGATGCGAGTCTTTTATATATTGGGGTGGATTTGGATTTTTGGATTCTTGAATTGACTTGTTTTCTTTTTTCTTTTCTTTACACAAACTTTCATTTGAGATTATTTCCGGGCCCAAATAATTGGATTCGGGCTTCATTAATTTGCTACCCACTTGATTAAACTCGAACATTGCATGATATACGGCACCAAAAATTGAGCAAATCGTTGATGGCAAATGGCAATTATACGCTATGCAATGATCGAAATAGATGTTATTTATGACATTGTAATATAAATAGATATTGCTTTATAACCATGATTCAATAAAATTTGACATTCAAAACTATTACTTTTTTTAAAAAAAATACCACATAAAAAAAAAATCAATTGATCGTTCCCTTAAGTCTATCATTATACAAGAGTGTCATATATAAATTTTGCCCGCAATTAGGAAATGGGTAAAATTAATATTCACATTTTACTCTTCCGATCATCTTCATGTTTCTACATGCAATTTTTTTCCTTTATATTTTTTCCACATCCTTTTCAAATTTTCAACTCATCTCGTTCCCATGAAAAAAATAATTCACTCTTATCTTTATGTTTTTTTTCCTCGGCGGAATCGACTAATTAATTTAATTATTCTTCATATTGGAAACCCTAAAAATAAAAACTAAAAATGGAACAAAAATATTAACTGCAACTATGGGAATGATGATTTCTAGCTACTTGATATTTTTTTACATGTATAGTCTATAGAGCCAGAAGAACTAATCTTGATAGATATGTGAAACATTGGCACTCTTTGTTTATGAATCTTTATGTATGTCTTTACATGCACGTGAATAGTTCGATATATANTTTTGCCTTTATAGATAATGAGATAATTATACAAATAATATAATGATATGATTTTGAATAATTAAATATGTTTTGACTTTCTAGATAATATGATATTTAATGAGATCTTGCCTTTCTAATTAATGAGATAAATATGCTAGAATTTTATTCTTGATAATGAGATATTATTGTGATTTGGTATCAATATTTAAAAGAGTTTATTTCTAATAAAACTCTTACTTTCCTTATGATATAGGTTTCCTTGTGGAGATAAAAGCCCACATCTATAAATAAGAGATCAAAGACATCATTGAAGATCTCTCTTCCTCGTTAAATAATTCATATCATACTTTCGCACGTCGTGTTCTTCAGAGAAAATTATTCTACAAAGACGTTGCTGTTGTGAAGAGTGCAGATACCGCGTGTTGCCTTGAATGTTGCCAACATCCTCAGACAACATCCGTGACGAAGTTGGCTGAAGATTGTTTTCGTGGATTCTCTTTTGGCATCACGTTTTTAGCTTTCTTGTTTTAGTTTTTATCCTGGTTATTTGTTTTTAGAAAGCTTTATTTTCTCAAAGTGTCGAGGAAATTGATTTTCGTGAAAATCACTAGTGATAGGTTTTTTTTGTAAACGATTTGGTTTTCTAGTGATTAATTTTTGCCACAAGTATCATATTTAATCTTGTCCATTTATTTATTTAACGTAAATTTGTGTTACAAAATATAATATTCCGCTGCATGTTGTCCGAGATGTTATAACATCTGACACAATACCTAATTCTGATAAAACACAAATTCGCGATTTTACATCCTAGTCTGATATTTTCATTATTTATTGATATCTGTCGGACAAAATAATCCTTACAATATATATATATATATATATATTAACATGTCTCAAGTATTGATTGGAGAATTTAGTTCGTTGCCTGGAACTAAGATTTCTCAAATTTCCTTAAAAACATTTATTTATATTTATTAGAAAAAATTGTAAATTATCAAATTTCAATATTATTCATGAATATTTCGATTTTTTCGCAATTTTAGCTCATTTTCTTTAGAAGTTCTGATGTGACACTACAAATGTCACCTCCATATCAACATCATCGTCACGTCGGATAAATGACTAAAATTGCAAAAAATAAAATAAACAGAGAAAGAAGATTAAGACGGTGAAATTTGATTATATAGATAATCAGAATCACAAAAAAGTAAATATACATAATTAAAAATGCAATTTCTCATATGTATTAATGCATGTAAAGAAACAAATGTTGTTATTTGTGGTCGAAAAACATTATTAGGGGAGATGTTCGGACAAGTTGACGGACAGTAGTGGCCCATCAGGCTATGTTCCATGAAGGTACTGACGACCAAGATCTTGTCACCTGCAATTCCTTTTTATCATCTCGACTTTTTCCGTATGCATGTATATGCATATATAGAAATGAAAGCAAGCATTATGTTCTCAGGTCCACTTGAGACTCAAATTATTAACTCATGCGACAATTATCAAAGGTTTTGTGTTGAATGTTTCCTTAACATTTTCTTTTTGTCTTCAATTTCTTCTGACTAATACTGTTTACTGCAGGGAGGGAAGAGAAAATATAAGATAGGGAATTTCAAGTTCTTAATAGTTGAATTCATGCAGTAAAATAGACGTACGTAGTTGGAATTATTTTTTGTTCAAGTTTTTTGTTGTTCGAATTCATGGATTAATTTTTTTCTGACTAAACTTCGTATAAACGGATCCCAACGTTTCTTGAAAAGAATTAAGTGAATAATTTACAACAAGATGAACTAGCTACTGAGCTACAGGGAATGAACAGGTGATCTAATTAGAGGTTTAGATGACCTGAAACTAGAACAATAAACTGCTGATCTTGTATTCAACATCATTTCCTGTCTGAAAGAATTTGTGGGTTTCTCGAGCTCTTCGTTTTCGTGTTTGATCCCTTCAAGCATGGCTGTTACGTCTCTCATCGTTGGCCTTTCATCAGGACAAGGATTCACACAAAGTAGAGCTATCCCAATCACTTGAACCATCTCCTCTGTTTGTGTACTTGATTGAAGAATTAACTGTTGATCCAAAATTGACGTGAAATCTCGGGGTTTCTTCCTGAGTTCTTCGTAAACCCAGAAAACAATGTGTTTTCCATCTGGGATTCGGGGATCATTTGGCTCCATTCCTGTCAAGACCTCGAATAGCACAACGCCGTAGCTGTATACGTCACTCTTTTCTGTTATTTTCAAGCTGTATCCGTATTCTGCAATAAGAGAGGATATTACTTAGTTTACAATCTCAAATTTTGTTTTGTTTTTTCTCGAGTTAAGTAGTTACCAGGAGCGATGTAGCCATATGATCCTGCGACCATGTTTGAATATCTTGACGTTTCTGAAGAATTTACGAGCTTTGCTAGACCAAAATCTGCTAGAAAAGCTTCGAATAAAGGACCGACTAAAATGTTGTTGGTCTTTATATCTCGATGGACTATTGGAGGGATACAGTCATGATGAAGATAAGCTAAACCTTGTGCTACTCCCATCATGATATTGTACCTCGAATTCCAGTCGAGGCTAATTTTTTTCTCGTGGAGTAATCCGGCCAAGCTCCCATTACTTATGTAATCGAACAGGAGCAATCTGGTTTTCCCATTATCACAACAACCTAGTAATCTTAATATGTTTTTATGTCTTACTGATCCCAGGGCAGCAACTTCTGCAGAAAATAAGTCTCTTTCTGGAATCTCCCCTCTCTTCTTTGGCCAGAGTTTCTTGACTGCAATGACCTGTCTCATTGGTGTCTCGACTCGGTAAACGATCCCTGATCCACCTCGCCCCACGATATTCGAATCGAAGAGCTTCGTTACCACGTCTTCTATGGAGAAATTTAGCCTTTGGAATGGGGTGAAGCGCCACACCAAGGTGTTTTCTTCTTCATGAGTCTTGAAAACACTCTTTCGAGCTCTCTTGAAAAGCGTTGTTCCTATGGTTAAGATGATTAAAATCGTAATGACAATGAGGACTATGAGAATTGTCAGATTTTTTATGAGTTTCTTGCTCTGGTGATTTTCGATAGCATGGCACTTGTTCCCCGGAAAACAGAGTTCTTGGTTTCCGAAAAACGTGCTATTTGGAAGTTCTTGGAAGAATTTGGAATTGGGAAGCGAACCCGAGAAATTGTTGTATGAAACATTCAAAGAAACAAGATTATCTAGATTGCTGATAACCTGTAAACTTCCTGCCAACATGTTGTGAGATAAGTCCATGTTGGAAAGCTTAGAAAAATTCGAAAAGCTTTCCGGTATTGGCCCTGTTAAAGAATTCGAGCTCAAATTTAAGAGTATGTCCAGTTCTTGAAGGTACCCAATCTCATCTGGGATGGTACCACTGAGTCTGTTGCTACTTAAATCAAGCAACTGCAAATCCTTACACAGGCCTAGTGATTCAGGGATTGATCCTGATATGTTATTTCCACTCAGAATAAGCTTATTCAGCGACAAAAGATCACCTGTATTTTCCGGGATGGTGCCTGATACATAATTCATTGAAATATCCAGAACATTTAGCTTAAAGAGACGGACAAAAGAAAGAGGAATCATGCCTTGAAGCTTGTTTCCATGAAGATCAACCATTTCCAGCTCTTTACAGTTACCGATTTCTTGTGGGATTTTTCCAGAAAATTGGTTTTCAGACAGCTCGAGGAAACACAAATTCTCAAGCATCCCAATTTCTGACGGGATTTCACCATGTAACAGATTTGACCCCAAGCGTAACCGAGTTAAGCTGCTGCAGTTGCCGATATCCTGCGGGATTTGACCCAAAAGCTGATTCGAAAGCAACAGAAGTTTGGTTAGGTTCTTGAGATTCAATATAGCTTTCGGAACTTCCCCGGTAAGAGAATTGTGAGACAGGTCCAAAGCTTGAAGTTTCTGGCAATTGGCCAACTCTTTCGGTATCTCTCCATGGAGCTTATTCTGCCAAGCGAAGAACAGAGTGAGCTCTTTTAATTCCCCGATTTGAGATGGGATTTCTCCAGAAATATTGTTGTTATCCAATTCGACCTGCTTCAAGTTCGAAAAATTGCCAATAAAATTCGGTATCACACCAGTAATATTATTATCAGACAAGAGAAGCTCCTCCAGGGATTCAATATATTGAAGAGGTGATGGGATTTCTCCTGTCAAAAAGTTGAGCGACAAATCGAGAACCTTCAAACTCGAACAGTTTCCAAGAGATCCTGGAATTGTTCCTCGCAGATTATTTTGCCATAACAGCAGCCTTCTGAGGTTTTTAAGGTATCCAATTTCCACTGGAACTTCACCCGATATTTGATTCTCGTATATAAACAAATTCTCCAATGATGAACAGTTACTCAGTTGCAGAGGGATCCCGCCGGTTAAGTTTGCTGTGTAAATTGAAATGGTCTTCAGATCCTTCAGTGCTCCTAAAGTACGAGGAATCTGGCCTGTGATTCCGGTATCTGCAAGGCCTAAAAAGCTCAGCCTTGCACAATCTGATAACTGAGCTGGTATTTCTCCATTTATACCTATGTTCCCACCTGCACGAAAGATTTCAAGAAACACTAACCGGCCTATGTCTGCAGGAATCTTCCCAGTGAGCATGTTGTCAAACAGTTCAAGCTCCTGCAATTGCGTGCAGTTTCCAATATTGGTCGGGATTTCTCCCTGCAAGAAGTTTGAATTCAACGACAGTTGGCGCAGTTTCAACAGGCTTCCAATTTCACTAGGTATCCCTCCGGTTAAATTGTTAGAGCTGAGGTCCAAAGTGATCAGAGAAGATAAGTTTCCGACCGAAACCGGGATTTCACCGCTGAGATTTCCATTCGAGATGACAAGAACTTGAAGAAAGTTGAAGGCAAAAACCTGAGCCGGAAATTTAGCAGGTAGATTAATAGAAGTAATTGTAATCTCATTCACAAATCCTTCACTATTACATTTGATGTAATCCCATTTGCATGGATTTTGATCGTTGGGATTCCAAGAAGAGAAGTAACTCGAAGAAGGCGAAGAATTATTGAAAGTCGAAAGCCATGACAGAAGAGCGAGGCCTTCTTGGTTCAATGCAGATATGGTGGGAAACAAACATATTTTAAGAAACAAGAGAAATAAGGTAACCATTTTGCTTGACATGATAAGTTTTTTGTGATCTCCTACTGTTGTGTTTCCATCCTATTTCTAGGAAACTAAAGTGACTGATGTTTTTTGAATTGATATCTCTATCATATTCATTAAATATTGTTAAAAGGGTCCCTATCGGTGTCGGAGATATCTTAGATATATCATATATGCATGCATATATATATATATATAGTTTTGGACACAAAAAAATTATTAATATATTAGAGGTGATTTTTACTAGACAAGACACGAATTTTCAGGGAAAAAATTCATACAAAGAATTAACAACTTTTTTCCCTGAATATATCCCCTCTCTTGCCCTTACTCAGTCAACACCTTTTTAAATTTTTGTATAAATGGAAAGAACAAGTATGGCCATGTTGATGAGAATTATGGAGATAAAATGGTTACCGGTGCCAGGATCCGCAGGGTACGGAGTATATCTTCGTGCCCGTTTTGTCATGTTCATTGCAAGCTAAGGTTACATGTTTTCTACTATGCACCGATGGCACTGATTTCTTGTCCGCATGAATCTTGTCACTTGCAATTATTAACAAGTTGGTTTTTTTCCCTGATTTTATATTTTTTCTGAGGCGATCATTGTCGTTGAGAAACAATGATTGTTCTAACAAGTCGAGATCGAAACATAACATTTGAGTCGTTAATCAAAATTTATAAAATATATTATTTATATGGTTTGAACGGAGAACTTGTGAATGAAAGGGGTAATGGACTTACGAGATGACCCAAAACAATATAAAAAATAATTAACTCGGACAGGTTTAAGCGTACTTCAAAAAAATTTACAACGAATAGCAGTGTAATTAAAAACGATGTAAAACAGTGAAATGGGAAGAAAAATAAGAAGAAAAAAATTAAAATTTATAAGAAATTAATCATTAGTCTAGATTTTTTGTGAACATAATATGTCCAAGTATCACAAAATAACGTGGACATATTGCCAGCAAAAAGAAGTAAAGACACCACAAAACTTTAAGCATATATAAAAAATATATCTCAGATGTATGTGTAACCAATTATACACGCCATACCTCATCCAGTGAAGCCCCATAGTTCTTTTTCCCATGCATGCATCTGCCCCAAATTTAAGACTTTGGCTCTTTATATATAATAATAAATTGACAAAGAAATTAGGTTTCTTTTATCTTAGATGACGAACCATATGTGGTATATATAGATATCAGGCCACAAAGTTCCGAGCTCGACTGAGTCAGACGAGAGTATTTGCAAAAGATTATGTTTATAGATATTCATATAAATTTTGTTAAGTTTTTTTATTAAAAAAAATTTATCTTTAAAAAGGTGATGTGATGAGTAACTGATAAAAAAAAAGGTGGGGAAAAGGCAGTAATCCCTCCACCATGTGTGGTGACAGCTAAACTATTTTTAGAAGTATTCCAATTGGATTGTTGTTCTGATATCAACTTTTCATTTTGTCTACAGCACTTTAAAAGCGACCCTGAAGGCTACTTATCTCTTTCAGTGTTGTGTCTATTAGTGATAGATTTGGAGTAGTCCAGTCCCAAATCTTATAAATATACAATTGCTAATTTTCAATAAATTATAGACATGTCGGTCTAGGTCGAGGTCGAGATCGAGCTCGACTTTTTTGATCAATTGGTCTCGATAAAAATGTCTAAAATTGTTTATATCTAGTTTAGGAACGTTTTTTCGTCCTGCTATAAATGTTTTAAAAAAATACATTTTTACTACAAGTTTTAAATTTCGAATTTGTCTTTAAGATTCCTATGTTTTAGGGGAGAAAAAAATGAAGAATAACTTGTTTGTAAGATTTCTCTTAAAATTTTCTTAATAATTCAATGTTTATACGATGAGTGGGCCACCGCTAATTATTTGTAAACATAGTCCATTGGATCGAAAATATAGCCCATCTGTAAGGCATGTAAAGTCCAGTTAAGTGAACTTGGGCTATTTGATTCTGAAATTTTATCTGGAGTTGAGAGACAGAATTTTAAGTTAATATTCGAAAATATGTAATTCTTACAATTGACTCTCCTGAGTTGGAGAATTGTGTTGTCCAAAACCTCGTCCCAATTTTAAAACCTTAGTGTCAGATATCTCTGTGAAATCTGAGGCAGAAAGAGGTTTTGTAGAGAAAAGGAGGAAGTGTGGAGAATCGATTTTATCTCTTACAGTCGTTGCAAGGTAATTATGGTTGTCTCTTGGAATATTTCGATTTGAGTTATTGAGCTGATTTGTTATTCGTCTTCGGAAGTTGGTTGTCATCGTTGAAGCAATTGGATTTCGGAGATGGGTGCCTTGAATTAGTTTATCGAAATCACCTATAGGAAATGTGCATGCTATGTTAAGAAAGTACTTGATAAAATGCCTGTTGGAAAAGAATTTCTATCATTTTTTCGTGTATAATAGTTAACTATGACAATACTTGTTTACTCGAATAATTGACTGTCATTCTTACTTTAGTTCTTCGCATATGCCTTTGGTGGTTCGAAAATATTTTTCTTCAAATTCCTAGTTTTTTTTATATCAAGACTCTCTTTTTAATCTGACTGTAGTTGTAAATATTCAACAAATCTTGGTGTACTTATGCAGTAGTTCTAGTGATAATTATTGCGGGTTGTACTTTTTTTTTTATTCGTACCATGTGTTTTTGTAATAATTATTATCATTAGAATTCCCCTTCCTCTGTGAAGGAAGATTCTTTTTTAGAACTTCCCCCAATATTATTGTATGGATCAGTTTCTATGGTTTGTAACTGTTAGCATTTCAGAGTAAAGGAAATGGACATAATATCCCAATTACAAGAACAAGTGAATACTATAGCTTCTCTTGCTTTCAATACATTTGGGTCTCTTCAAAGAGATGCCCTTCCAGTTCAATTATCACCTAATTATCCAGAGCCTCCTGCCGTTTCTAATGTTGTGGATGATGCTGCTAATCTCGCTGAGCAGCCCAAACTTCTGAGTTCTGCTCTAGTGAAAGCCGCCAAACAGGTCAGCTAATAATTCATGAGAAATTGATAGAATATGCATATCATATTCAATGTTGTGAGTTTTTTTAATCTGTCACGTGATTATCTTTGGCTTTCAGAAAAATCTTTTGTCTTTTCTATATATTTTCTTTGGCACTTATCTTGAAGTTATTCCTCTTTGGTACTAGTTAATCCTCTTCTTTAAGTTTGTCCTGATTCTAGCTTGCCTTGGAAAGAAAGATCTTGTTTCATTTATTTTTATTAACAGTATCTCTTGTAACTCAAATTCCCAGATATTTGGCGTCAACATCCAAAATATTTATAGTATAACCCAATGCAAGGCTGAAAATGGTAAAACGTGATTTTGCTGGTCATTGGTGATCACGTGGAAGCCATCCAAGATTCCAACTGTTATGTGTCCATTATGTTTCGTTGGATCGTTTTTTAAATCTGTGCTGTGCAAAAATAACATTTTCCTTGGAAGTAGCTTTTAAGCACGCCATAAACATTTTCCACCAGTGGACTTTGTAGGACAATTTTTTTGACAGTTTGCTGCGGAACAATTTCTGTTGATAATTTCGTGATTCTGAAATTTGCTTGGTCCTGTCCATCAAAGGTCCTCTGTAAATTTAGATTGTCTTCTTTTCTACAGTTTGATGCATTGGTTTCTGCTCTTCCATTATCAGAGGGAGGTGAAGAAGCTCAATTGAAAAGAATTTCTGAACTCCAGGTAATCCCTAATAAAATGATTTAACGCACATGAGTATGTGCTAGATTACTTCCGCTGTCATTTAGTTCCTGCATTGTTTTAGAAACCATGGAGTACTACTTGATGCCAGATGCATGTTGTTAATTGAGTGATTTTTAATTATCTTGAGTTATGAAGGATGAGGCGTCGTCTAATTTCTAAGATGCATAAATGTGTCTATTCTATTCCTGATTCGTGTTGTCCCACCAGTCTGTGTTGAGTTGCTCTTTGTTAATGATTGAGAATATACTCTTCAACATGTGTAATTATGTGGGTTAAAGTACCCATTGGTAACATGGAATCTGTTCAGTTTGTGTCCACCATAAAGCTTATCTGATTAAAAGAATTGCCGGCAGGCTGAGAATGATGCAATTGGCCAGGAACTTCAAAAGCAACTGGAAGCTGCAGGCAAGCTTTTTTATTCCTAATTATTGCACTCTAGTTAGCATCATTATTGTCTTTTTATGGGGTTTCCAGTTTCCCTGCTTTTAATAGGCAGAAGCCAACTTCAGCTTTCTATTTTTCGAGAACATCTCTAAAGTATTTTGCCATATAACAATTGTATTATGCATCCCATATTAACATATAACAATAGTATTATGCATCCCATATTAACGGGTATCATTTCACTTCAAATTTGTTTCATTACTTGTGACAAATTTTTTTTTTTGCCTTTCTTCAACCTCAGTGGCTCACCAATAGTTCTCAGTCTGCTTTAGAATTTTGACTGAAGAACAAACTCATCGGTGTCATAAGATTCGATTACTTAGTTTACTTTGGAAATTCTGCTCATGTGTTTGTTCCTTCCAACATGTGATGATGTCGGTGGTGTCCAGAAAAGGAACTAAAGCAGGTCCGGGAATTGTTCAGCCAGGCTACCGATAACTGCTTGAACTTAAAAAAACCAGATTGATGCAATGATAACGGACGAGCAGACAACTGTACTGTTTCTATTTGCCGGGTACCTGAGAAACAGTGGGTTTTATAAATGTATTTGGCAATTTGCTTCGATGCAATTTAATCTGAAATTTCATTTTGCTGAAGCATTTGTGTTATTTTAGAGATCGTTGCATGCACGTTGCATTTGGTTACGTATACGAGTGGATCATTATAATCGAAGAACATGTAAAAAATAGTTTTCCAGGAGTCTCTTCCTTAGAAATGACATTCATGATCCGTGACTTGGTACTCCACAAGGACTCCAAACTTTTCAAACCCAAACACTACCTTTTTTCTGACCTCTTCTTTTTTCAGCACACATCTATTCTGGGGTGATTCAAGTCCAATCGGATTCTGCAACATGCTTGTTGAGTTCTTGCAAAAATCTTGAAAATTCTCTTACTTGTAAATATTGTTTTGATATTAGACATTCTTGAATTTATAAACAATTTGACTAGTTATTGTTTGCTTTGTTCTAGCCATACGGCCATACGGGTGGAGGATGGGAATTAATGTGTGGAAAAGTAATGAAAGAATGTGCTCCTCCACGAAAATAAACAACATACTTGGTCTAATATGTGTGTGTTAATTGAAATTTACAGTATAATCTATCAAGGAAAGTCATTGAAAAATACACTAGATGAATATTAGGAGCAAAAAATTTATTGAAGTGTTGAAATTAAAGACGCTAATGAAACATTTTTTAAATTTTTTTTAAAAAATATTTAATAAAATAATATCATGAGCAGCAGCCCAAAGACTAGAAAACTAGAAGATCTAAGAATAACTCAAGCAGTGCCTGAGCCACAACTGCCACCGTTGCTGAGCAAACTAAGACGACTCCGAGCATCACAAGTCTTCATCTTCAGATCCGTATCGTTTGGAAGATCATCATGCGCTGAAAGGTTGTCCCCCTGCTCCACTGTATGTGAGTTAGGATCTAATGGATGAGGGGTTGCTTCACCCTAAATACGCCCCATAGATAATACTTCTTGTTAAATCCTGAAAACAAAAATTGTTTCAAGTTTTACGTCTTGTACAGGGTGACTATGAGAAAATATGTTGCAAAATCAACAGATCTTGATAAGGATTGGAATCAAGCTTACTCCAGTACATTAGTGGCAAAGCCATGGAAGTAAAAATCAAGATCTCTGCATTCTGCACAACACCTTTTAAAGCGAGGTCTTTATCCATCATTTCATCAATCAATTGATCATAAGCCGGTTCACTGTCATAGGAAAATAGTAAAACTAAATTGGTAAAAAAGTTCGGCAATTTCGGAAGAAAGAGCGAGAGCATAAACTGCAGCCCACCTTATCTCAGACGGAAAGAAAAAGAGAGCGATGTCATCTTCATTCGGATCTGATAACTCGAAACGTTTTGGCCATACATCAGAGTACGGAAGCAATTTCAGGTGAAGCTCCGGTTGAAACAAACTTATTTCCTCGTACACTTTCTGGCATGCTTTGCTAGAAACATGACCTTTGAGCCCATCAAGGATGCCGTGTCTTTTCCCAGACATGTTAAAACTTCCACTGTCGATTACGAAATTAAAAATAAAATGGTAATCGGACAGAGAGTAAACACATAATATATAGGTGTTCTAAAACAACCACATAATACATAGGTTGACAGAATTGGTATAGGTAATTATTAATTTTCTCACCTCCAAATTGGCATGATTATTGGTTCAGCACATGTAGAGCATTCAAGCATATTCGTATCTTGAGGAAACTCTTTTCCAACTTCTAATCCTCCATTCTCCTTGTGGTCATTGCTTGTGCAGATGACCCCGCCCTCCATCCTAGTGCCAACTAAATTATTTTCTAATTCGACTCCGTTATTTTCCTGATTTTGCCCCTCCGAATTAGCTTCCGAAGACAGAAGGGTTTTCGTCTTTGAACTTTTGGAAGATATGTTGCAAGATAACATAGGATTCTCCATAATCCCAAGCTCAGAAATTTTATTTTCCTTCACTTCACAAAGTATAGGATCATCACTTGCCAATTTAATAGGCATGTCAATGTCTACCTTTTCGCGTTCCATACAAGGTTTCTTGGAGGAGTTACTATTGTCTTTCTTCACAGTAGATTTCTTAATCTTACTTCTCTTTTTCTTCATGTTCGCTTTCAGGGGAATAAAATATAATAACTTCTCTTGCTGCCTCTTATTATACCGATTCTCTCCCTGCTCAAGTTGTTGGGAGTTCTGCTCAATTTTTTCATTTTCCTCATTGTTCAACCCTATGACTTTCTCGAGAAAGTCATTGGCTGCTTTGGGACACTCAACAAAGTCGAGCTTTGTATAAGCATAATATAAATGCTGAGGGAGATCCTCATAGAAATGTTCCTCGGTCTCAATTGATAATATATCATCTTTCTCCAATTTTTCCCGAGTAGGAACCATCCGGGACTGTTGTTCTGCTTCGCAGTCATCACAAACCCAATGAACAAATTCATCAAAATCTTCTGGTATTACATCCAAACAATATCTGAAAAAAATACACACACACACTAAGCATATTACAGCATGAAAAAAGTGAGGATCCCCGAAACAAAATAGACCTCAATGAAAGAACAAGAACAGAAAGTGCATGAATTAAATTGGGCTATAAATCACTAATAAATCCTCAATAGAATACATAAGATCAGTAATCATAGCTTACCGATGGACAGCATAAGACACACATTTGACACAAAATACAAAAGCATTGTCATATCCTTTATTGCCACACTGCAAACATATTGTCTCCTGCATGATTGATAGGTGCAGCAATTACTATGAAGCACAATCACATAATCCCAGCAACAGAGAAAAGCAAGATATCCAATCGATGCTTACAGAATTCAGAATTCAAAAGTTCATGTATCCAGCACCCTATCCAACTGTCAAAAAATTCATGTGCTTTTAAAAAAAGTGATGCAACATTTCACTGTCATACATCTCCTTTCCATTTTCGTTCATACAAGCAGTCAAGCCAAATGACATCGCTAATAATAAATTGAAACGTTCATTTTTAAAGGATTCAAGACCCTGAAATCTTAAACTTCTCATAATATTTTTCTCGTTATTCAAATATTTTTGCTGCAGTGCACATCCAGTGCAACCTTATTTGACATTAGCTACAACAAATTAATCCCAGAAAAATATTAAGCCCTGGTCATGCAATATCGATATCTTTACTGGACACTTTATTCTGTTGATCATGCTGCATACATATCACCACTGGTTACAGAGTACAAAATACAAAGTTACTGATAGCAATCAAATAAGAAAGTGCATTATTTGAAACGAGGTCGATTTCAAGCTTGAAAATTTTCACAAAATTACACTCCTTTGCATCTCTAGGGAACTTGTCCTGCTACATTAAACTATTCACAACAAGTGAATTCTCACCTACAGAAAAATTCAACCATAAGATACACAGGTTGGGTTCCCCTGAATTGCAAAATCCAGACGCAAGACCAGAGGAGAATAGGGGCCAACGAAAAAACAAAAAACAATCCTAAACACCAAATCCCAACGCAAACACAGAATGCATCACAAGAGAAACTAAGGGCGCAAAAGATCAAATCTTCAATCTACATTTTTTTTTTGAATATGAAATACTATATAGTATATAATGTCTCTCAAAAAAAATACAATAAAATGGATTTGCACTTTAGGGTTTTAGTTCTTTAAACAACAAAAAAATATTTTAAAAATTCATTCTTCCAAACGCAACCTCAAGATTCAGAGAGAGAAAGTAAGGAACATGGATTACCATGGCTCATGAATTGTTTCGCAACCACAGGAGAATTATATATTTCCGAGGAAAATTAAAGTAAAACTCGAGTCTTGAAATCTAGATGCAAGATTCTCAAGGTTTCTGTACGATACAAGAGCTCTTTAGGTATTTTCTTCGATCTCTCGTCAGGAAGAAAAGGGATTTATTACTATTCTAGAACCCTAAACAAGGACACCAAAGTGAAGATTTCTTTGGATCAAACCCTCCCAAACCCCCCCAAACTATATAAAAAAAGATAATACTTATANAGAGCGGGGATATAATTAGGAGACGGGGATGAGGATGGCAAACCCGCCCCGCCCCGTCCCGTCCCGTCCCCATCCCTAGATACTCGTCAATATCTTCCAAACTTTCTGAAAGCTTAGCATAATTACTTAGACAAATCAAATAAAATAAAATACTTATTTTAAATATTTTATTTATCATGTGGACTAGATTATCATTGAAATTTCATGGGCGTTACATATTCTATCTTGTATCCATAACAGTACTATGCTAAGTTATATAAAGCTAGTTCAGTGTAAGCATCATTTATTGCATCCATTTTCCTTAGATATTAGTAAAAAAATTATGATTCAAATTTGGTATGAACCACATTCGATCCGAAATGAAATGGGTTGTTCGAGCAAACGAAGCATGCAGACGTCGGGATTATTTTGATCGTTGACCAAATTCTTTATAAGATAGAAAGAGATTTCTTATTTTTTTACTTAAAAAAAATATATGGACCCACTGCGAATTTCTCATTTTCCTTTTCTGTGCGTGTTCAAAATCCGATTTATGCCTTTCCAACCCTAAAAATAGGTCGATTTTTCGTTACAATCAAATATCACTCCTTGTTGTTGTATGTTTTTCACTTTAAAAAACATTGAAAAAAAAAAGAGAGAGAAAACCAGTTGTTTTTTTTTTTTATAATAGTGCAGATAAAATACTTATCTATTTCTTTCTCAATTTAATATCATCCGAACGTATTTAATTTAATTTCATTGTTATCTCATGCATTATTATTTTAAGGAGATTGTATTTCCGTATTAAATTAAATATTTTATGTAAAAATTTTGAAGATTATTTTAGAATTAAAAACTTTAGGGATGACTCTGATAATTACCAAATATTTATTTAAAAAAGTTATTAATATCTATTTTAAAATTTACAATGTTTTACAATAATTTTTTTAATAAAACCTTAGATAAGATCAGAAAAAATCCTATAGCTTAATTTGGATAAATTTTAGTACTGAATTTATCGTCATGGAGTTTTTTTTTTTAAATAAGGATGATTTTTTCCGTACTATGACACCAAGTTAATGAGAATTCAATAAATCGTGAGACAGAGTGACATCTAATGTATTAAAAGAAATAAATATTGAATTCCATAAATAAAATCTACACACGTCCAAAAATTTTCGAAGAAGATGGATTATTGAATTTGCTACACAAGGAACTAAAGCTAATGTCAATCATCTTTTTATTGCATAAACGGTGGAACCCATGCGTATATATATAAACTATATATTATATACACTAATTACTCTGTACACGCGATTCATGTGTGTACAGCTTTTTTTATCATTATCAATGAACTAAAGTGAAATTTGACAAATTATTGATGGACTAAATTGATATTTGAATTGTTGAAATAAAAAAATAAAAATAAAAGTGTGTGTTGAAATTAAAAAAATAAAACAAAACAAAATGAAAGTGTAATATTAGTATCATATAATGGTAAAGTAGGAAGAAAAAGTTGGTGTCCTTCCTATCCTCTATGTGGTTACTATCATGTCCTCAACTTTAATGAAATAGAATAGATTATTATGAAATGAGTTTGAGATGGGTTTTAGAAACCCATTATCCACCTCATATTCATTTTATATGCCCAAATCTATCCCACAGAGGACGGGTCTATCGTGGATTCTGACCATTGATATCTCTAAACTCATTGTTAACCGGACAATTGTATGGTTGAGAAACTTGGGCTCCATTATCTTCAATCTCGTGCTCCCACCTTCGATATTATGTTCATAATTCCACATTTCTCATCATCATCATCATCATCATCATCAACTTATGTAAAAAGTTAAGCTAATAATGCTTCATTAATTATATATATAAGATTGGACCCTCCAGGGGGCACTCTACCCTCAACTACACGAACCCCGTTTACGGAATACGAACTTATGCTGAAAATATTATCAAACGTGAAATTAATTAAAATTAAGTTTCATAACTGATAATTAATCAATAGGGAAAAATCCAGGAGTTAACACTCCATGAATAAGTGAAGCTAGCACGCTAGGTTTGATTAATTAGATCCCACTTTTAAAGTGGTAAATCCTGTGGTTAATTATCAGATAACAGTAATCAACACCGCTTTGATTTACTTTTATCAAAATTGACCAGTCAACTCTAAGACACGCAGAAAAGCTCGAATCTGAGGTCATGATGACAATTTAGCACACAAAGTTCGATCATTCGTCAATACATGTCAAATCTTCATTTCCCATCATTCTCAAACTTTATTTTTCAGGGTTACAAATTTTGTCTTCTTGAGCATGGGAGTGGCCAAATTACAAGATATATTATTATTATTATTATTATTATTATTATTATATATGGCACGGCGTTTGAGTGAGTTGAAAATGCCTAGCAGTGCTCACTTCTCAGTATCTGTCAATCAACATGAAGTCATCTTCCTCTTCCGAGAAGACGATCGAATCTTCAGTTTGAGTTATTTGTGGAGTTGAAAGTTGCTTCTTGACTGAAGGGTTTATATATGTTTTCGGATGGTAAATGTCGTTTACTTTTTATATATTTTTGTTTGAAAAAATTCTTCCCTCTGATTAATTTCCCATAATTGTAAACAGCAAGATCTTTCGTACGTGATGATTGAGGATAATGTATAGATTGTTTAATCTAGTCAGTGCAGGATATATGTATTAATTCCTAGAGATCTGACAGTCAGTAAATGTCCAATATTAGCAAAGACGGAACAATTCATCATCATCGTCGACGAATCATTAATTTGGAAAGGTTAGGAAAGAAAATTCTCAGATTTGTGAAAAGGAAATATGAGAAGTCTTACGGAGGCAACTTTTTTCATAACCAGTCATATTTTCATTTTTTTTTATATAAAATCTTTTGAAAGTTTCTTCCCAAACACGTACATTTGAGGTTGAGAGAAATGGGAAATTCGGTTGATCGACGCCGCTCTCAAATATCCAAATATTTCATTTGTGATTAGAAACAAAGAAACTTCAATTACAAAAACATTTGACTAATTTCACACATTTGTTGAAACACAGAGTTCAAGTCAGAACCTACTGTGTGTTCACGCTGCCATGTTTTTTTTCTAACATCCAAACACGAAGTTGCTACCAAATTAAGGTTATTGAAAGTGCAACATGTCATTTTAAACTAATAAAACCAAAAATTTATTATTCTTCTTCTTTTTTCTTTTTTTTTTTTTTTTTGCCTCGTTGCAATAAGAAGAAGTATCACCAAAAGATTATTGGCAATAGATTTTGTCATGGCGGTTTAAAATTATATTGTTTTTGAATTATCATCTACAGACGTCGACAATGCAATAGAACCATACCACAAACCTAATATCCAAATGCATGTGTGGTCCTTATGGTGTAGCGATCACTACAATTAGCCAACTCTATTTGGATAATATTTGTTCTCTACTCAATCCAGTACGAGGCAAAATGTGATGACTGACCAAACCGTTGTTGCGCGAGGGGCAGGACTGCTAATCCCAGCTCGCATAAAATCTCCAACCACACAGTACCACAATAATTAGAGCAAGGGCATATCCATGAATTCAGAAAAGAGCGGGGCAAAACGAGAAAAGAGGGATAAGTTGGTCGACTGACTTGGGACTTGAAGAAGCAGCAAAACTCGTGGTTTCAAAAAATACACGTAGATTATCAAATTATTTTCCAATAACTCGAACAGCTAGCTCTCATGCTGGAATTTGCCACTAAAATGGGAAGCCAGCTTATAATCATGCATGCACCCCACGAGTGATCTACATAAATGCCCAATTAATACATTTTCAGTACAAGTAAATACATCATCATAATCTTACACAAGGTACACAAAAAATTCAACAATTCAAAAACAGAAGATCCATATGTAAACATAATCGCTAGAGTGTTTGTGCATTCAAGAAAAATAACATTCTTCTACTTTTATTCACACGCCAGTTTGGTGTCGAAGCTGCTTAAACAGATGGCAAAGGCCTGAAACGCAGATAAAGGGTACCGATAATCCATGGTGAACATATCTTTACCAACCTTACCGAATTGCAAAATGACCTTATCATGATCAGATTGGGTCGGTTGAGATGGTGTAGGTGCACAAGCAGCAGGCTGCGTGGCAGCGATAAGCTGGAAATTCTTGACAGAAGCAACAGTCACCCGCCCTCTGAAATTGAGGCACCAACACTGCAACTGTTCATGCCACCTCGGCGGTTTGTTCTTCAGAACCAATGGTCTTTCTTTTGCGGCATCCCTGTCCTCGTGTGAACTAATGACCATGTCTGAAAACCTGGCACTGCCAAATTCTGTTGAGCTACCAATAGATTTTGAAAAGGATATACTCCTGAATGAATCATCAAGAGATCGGGGAAAGAGTTCGGGTTGACCAGGGACAGTAGCACCAAGCTCAAGTGCGGAAACAGGGATGGAGTGCATGACACATTGCATTTTACGTGGGCCACGAGTGCCTAGAACATTAAGTTCGTATGTGATTTGAGCAATATTGTGACTTCCACTGGGGACTTTTGGAGACACTTTTTTAGAGTAGAACCTACGGCTGGTATTACCAGAAGCAGGAATACTGGAACTGTTGTATTGCGGCCGCATATCACATATTATGAACTTGGTACCAAGAAAATTTGACCTGATTTCAAAAGGAGCAGGAGAAACAGACAAATCAGTTCAACGACTAATAATAGGATCCCAACCACCTAACAAAGAAAGAAATTGCAGCAGTGCACTTTGGGATATTGAAATTACAGTAAGGTCTGTGATTAAGTGCAAGCCAATCAGAATGAAGATTTGTCTTCGTACATTTCCATTCTTCAGAGCACGAGATAATTTCATTTCAATCACAAATAAAAATGCAAAAGATATGCATAACTCAAAGAGCAATTTTCCTAACTGAATAGCTTTCTCCACATCCTAAACTTTTCAACCAATTGAATACTTGAGAAAGTCTAAAATCTGACATGCGGAAGTAGAAATAAGAAACAGTCTCACCTAAGTTTTCCAATGTAACTGCGACTTGACCTTGATATTTTATCCGCATCCATTGAGATTACATACTCTGTACAAGTTGTTTTGCGATTCCGTTTTGCAGAAAGAAGAAATTTACCATTCTCTACAAGTAAAGCTGAAAAAGAAATAGCATACTAATTTATTATTAAGTTCAGGAAAAAAATTCAAAGAAGGTGAAGCATTAATCAAGAGCATTTCAGCTTAATCCATTTTAACCACCCGCCTGAGCTACTGCATGTCGATTCATTTCATACCATTCTCTTCCATCATATATTATCTTTGGTTGCATTTTAAAGAAAGGTTTGGGGAATTGATTTTAAATCTTTAATTCAAATCCACTCTAATTGTTTGAGAAAGTTTCAACTTTTACCATTTTACCAAAACATATAATTGTGGGAGCAATGCAATTCGAATATTTTAAATCGTGTAACCATTCAAACAAGCGGCTTACCAAATTAAATATTTCAAATTAAAATAAGTAGTTTCTTCAACCAAAACAAGGTACTTCAAAGTAAAGAAATAATTTCCATTATTCTCAATTCACTCCTCAACTGAAAAAAGGTTCAATCTAAACACAACCTACGAAAAAACCCTTCAAAAAATATTAAAATAAATAAAATAACTTTTTCATCTTGGCAGATGACAAGGCCAACAACAAACTTAATCCAATAACTTAACAGACCGGACAACAGAAAACTAAATAATCAATGAGAAAAACTTGCCAGGGCTTAAGCAAAGGAACAGATGATAATTCAAATTCAGCTTGTCTCTCTTAATAAAACACTGGACAATTCCATCTCGCGGGCCGGGCTGCCAAAGGGAAACAAAGAATGATGGTTTCAGAATATAAAAGTCTAGCATATCAGCCTCTCAAAAAAAAAATTTACTTGTTTGAGAGACACGGGAAAGGTCAGTTTTCCACAAAGCTCGGGACTCTGAACAATTTCCAGGCACATCTGCCTCCATGATCTGCAGACAGCTGCACAGGCAACGACATGTTTCCGACCAGGCCAGGTACTCTCGTTCTCCTCCAACCTCTTAATCACGTCACGAAGTAACTCTGGAGGAAGACCAGCCCAGCAACTGCTCTGTATGACTACAGGCTGATCATGTAACTCATGAACTGCACCATGAGACTTACCACGGTGATGACCAGCAAGCCGCACCTCAAAACCCCGTCTCGATAAGCTTCCAAAACTATCCCTCAAGTCCCGAGCTAGGCTACGAAATGACATTTATAGAAAGTAGTGACATCCACTAATTCTTCTTTATAATTATCTCTGTATTTGAAGCGCAAAATTATGTGTTATCTTAAAATTGAGGTTAAATTTTAAAACAAAGAGATCAGAAATTTACATACTCGGAATTGAGAAACTAGAAGTAAACTTAGTGCCAAAAACCTTTCATCATATCTAACAGGAAAGAATAAAGAAGAATATGAAAAAGCATAAAGGAAGATTCCCACAAAAGAAGTTCCTCCACATGGAGCACACATAAGTGGATCAAATCACTTCGTTAGCCGTACTGAACCACGAATTCTTCATCAATTACCGAAATCTTCAGTAAAAAAATGTTTTTTTTAACACTTACATGTTACATTTTAGCCCGAACAAAAACTTATCCTGATCTTTCACCCAAACCAAAAAAGGAAAAAGAAAAACACCCAAAGCTTTGCCTGACTGGATTGGCGAAAAATAATAATAATAGCTAAAAATTCAAAATCTTTACACTAAACTTAAAAAAAGAAGAAGAAAAACTCGACCTTTAATCCATCATCTTCGTTCTTCGAGGTAAAATTTACAGAAGCAACACGTGAATGGTAAAATCAACAAACATCACCACCCACGTAACATTTCACTCAGACACCTGATTAGAAGTGTAAAGAATGAACATAAGGACCACAAATCGGAGCCCAAAAGCGGAAAGGGTAGAATTTAGTCTCAGTTTGGGGGCCTAACCTGACGCCGAATGCAGATGGCCTCTGATGATTAGGACCAATGGTACGCTCTCTCTCGTATATCGATCGATGGTGCCGACTCCATATTTAATAAGTTTTATTATGTTAGATGTTAATAAATTTTAATTCTAAAACGTATTATATCTTTGTATGCAAAATTATAGTTTGATTAGAAAATAAAATGTAATAAAATAAATATTCGAAACTAAAATTTGATGGAGAAAAAAATTGTATTCTTTATGGAAAGAAAGTTGTATATATATAGCACAAACACTCCAACGATCTCACGGATCAATTTTGTGAAACATATATTTTATATGGGGAATTCACGAAAAAATATTATTTTTTATGTTAAATATATTACTTTTTATTTTAAATATAAACATTATTGATATGTCTCACGAATAAAAATCCATGAGACCGTCTTATATATAGAGAGATTGTATCACCTTTTTTGTGGTTGAAAAAAACAAACTTAATTACTTGTGGGACGAGAAAAAAGTAAATAATATAATATAATATAAACTATAAAGTGCTGTGGTTTCACTTACTTCTTTAATTGGGTGTTGAAAAAATATTGAATATTTTGATATATCGTACTTATTGTATCGTAAAATATTGTACATATCGAATTTAACGATACACTGTAAATTTCAATACAGTATGTACCGAATTTTTCGGTATCTTTATCGTTATCGGTATGATATTAAAAAAAATTCGGTATTTTAATATGAATAACACCGATTTTTTTTTATTTTGGTACAAACGGTTTTATACCGTTACCTTATTGAAATTTCCTTATACCAATTTTTTTGTAAAAACGGCATGAAATTTAGGTCTTCGGAAATTCTCGGGTACGATATACCTTATTTTTTGAAAAAAAATCCTATATACCGTGCCGAATCAAGCCTATCCTTAGCTATCATTATGAGCATTATTTAAAAAAAAAATTCTGTAAATTTATTTTGTGTCAATAGAATTTTAAAAAAATATACACTATAAAAAAAACAATAAAATAATATAACTATCANAATAAAATAATATAACTATCAAGATCTCAAAATAAAAACGTTCGAAATCAATTTTCGAATTTGAGACTCAATTATAAAAATATTTCTCTCCCAACAAAGATACGTCAATCATTCATAAAATAATACAAATGTCTCATTTGATGCGAATATATGGGTTTCATTTTTAAATTGTTTCGAAAGTACGTGAAACGTGATTTGTATATTGTACAGTTTCGAAAGTGTGACAGCAAAATGTTCTAGATTAATAGGTTTAAAGTAATAGGCAAACGTAACACAAGAATTAATCGCACAAAGATAAGATAAAGCAATGTTTTAAGGTAATAATTTTTTAGATTTCAGAGAAATTCATATGATAATTGTCATAAAAGCACATTTAATAGAATATAAATAAAAGTCAAATGTTTAGATTTGAGTACTCAAAAAGCCATCTAATGCGTTAAGCATCTCACCTTTCACGTGCCCCAAAACCTAAACCAAATACGTTATTAAATAAATTTTATCCTCAATAGTCTAATTTATGCGTCGAATAAAATTCAGTGGCACAAGCGTCGTTCGACTATTTAATTTAACACAAAAACTCTTATAATAAGATAGTCACAACCCTAAATTAAATATATAATTTACCGCATTAATAAATAATTTTGGACAATTTTTATTTAAAATGTTATTGATATACCACCTGAGAAATGTGTGGTACACATAATTTTGAAATATAATTACAAATCAAACAAAGGGTGGCCAGCCAGTCGTCCATGTCAAATCATGATACTCTTTTACATTTAATTAAATCTAATTATAAAAAAGAAACATGTCATCAAATTTAATGTCATAAAAACTCAACGTTTTTATTTTTTATGTTAAACAGAAATCTCGACAAAGTTGAAGCGTAAAAATGGATAAATTAATCGTGTTTAAATTTAAATTAGGCAATAAAAATGGATAAAAGAAGCTGCGCTGCAGGCGGCTTATTCTCAACCTTACAAATTTTTAGAGATAGTGACACTCAAATTTATTTATTAACGAGTGTTCCTCGATTTTCCCATCGTCCCCTCGTGAATATAGAGGAAACCACACAAAATATATACAAGTGTTTTCAAAACATCGACAGGTTCAACCGATAAACGGCATGGATCTGGTCCAAAAAGTGTTTAAAAACCTTTTAACCACTCAAGAACCGGTCCGACCGATCAAATTTGGATATGCTGCACACCTACCGTGCACAAATATGTGAGCACCGATGAGGTGTCACTCACCCATTGTTTGATCACTGATCCAGTTATAAAAATATTATCATATATAATTGCCCTTTATACGTTACAATTGGTTGATGATACCCTTTCTTTTCAAATATCGAATAAAATTAAACAATTAATTAAATCAATTAGTGATTTTTTGCTGGAAAACAGCCACTTAAAAATGTGAAGTTACAATCTAATGGGTTGAAAATTGGGCTCTCTCTACTTCAAAGTTCAGAAATTTGTGGATTTTTTGTTTGGGCTTTTGTGCTATTCCGCACAAGCAACCCTAAAAATGATGAATTTTTAATTTTTTAGGTGCAAAGATTTATAACTTGAATGAAAAATCTCACCTCCTTAGCATAAAAGATATAGCTATTCGAAACCTTTGATGGGGTATATTTTATACTGATTGTGAGAGATTGTAAAATGAAGGCAGAAGAAGTGCCCAGGCGCAGAAGACGGAGCGCACCCGCTCTCCCCAATCTGTCCAGGTAATTACGGACAGAAGGCCTAGCGCAGGGGCGCCCAACTCGCTGCCTGGATTTTTCAGGCAGCGTCCGAACCAACTCCTCGCTTTTGTTTTGAATCATTATTTCTCTTAGTTTATTATTTCATCATTTGCTGCATCTCTTTCAGTTATTAAAATGAAAAGGTGACTTGTGGTTACATTATCTGACGAAAACACATTGATTCATGAAAAGAAATAATTCTATATGGCAATTCAGCAATGATACCCCTGTAAGAGCCCATTACCCGGGATATCATATGGATTCCCAAATCAGGGTCAATCTGCAGGATGCATTCTTCTGAAGCTGGGCAGGTGCAAGCCCGGGCTCTACTCCCCGGGCAACCAGACGCCCGGGCTCTTATATAAGTCCCCGGTAGGCATTCTAATCGGGTCACCTCGATATGAGCACCGCACTCGAGTACACTAGCAGAATTGGATGTGGGCGACCGTCCTATCTCTGACACTAATCCAAGTGTTTGACAAAGTCAGACAGGCGGGATGTGACTAGTGTATGATTTGACATGTCAGAATGTAGTCGCCCTACTATAATTAGTAAGTAGCACGAACAACGAGGTCATCATTACTTTTCTTACTATAAATACCAGGTTCTCCCTTTTACATTTAGATTCATTCATTTTATTGTCTACACTCTTACACCAATATCACAACCATCACTTGGTTACATTGGTCTTTTGTTAAGTCATTCACTGACTTAAGCATCGGAGTGGCCACGCCGAACTCCCCTCCGGCGTCTATTCACGAGTTCATCTCCTTGTGTGCAGGTTACAGCTGAAGTCATATTGCAGAGATATATCTCCTTACTCTTATTCCCTTCATTATATTAATAGCAGATCCGGTGGAGCACCCGACCCGGCTCGTCCATCTTAAGCCCGGATCGCATCATTGGCGCCGTCTGTGGGAATTTGAGCTCAAGACGTAGATATGATTTCCATTCAAAAATAAGCCCAACTCTGCTTGGCAAACATACAAGTCCGACCAGCTCGGCACTCAGATCTTATATGAGGATTTCATATGTGCTCAAAGCTCAGCAGCTATCCCGGATTGGCATGAAGAGCATTTGCTATGTACTCAGTAGCATACAGCTATATTAGTCACTTAATTTAGCTCAACCAGAGAAATTTCACTCTATCGAAAATGAATTCAGATTCAGTATTTCCAGGTTAGTGATTTAATTTTTAATAAAACTAATACAGCAGGAAAAGCAAAATCTTGAAAGTCAGGGAGACATGAGGCCCCGGCACCATATTTTAAGTCTGGGAGATTTGAGGCCCCGACACATTATCTTAAGCCCGGGAGATTTAAGGCCCCGGCACCATATATTGAAAGACCGGGAGATTTGAGGTCCCGGCAAATTATTTAAAGTCCGGGAGACACGAGGCCCCGGCATATTGTCTTAAGCCCGAGAGATATGAGGCCCTGGTACATTCTTCAAAGTCCGAGAGATATAAGGCCCCGGCACATTATTTAAAGTCTGGGAGGTATCAGGCCCCGGCATATTGTCTAAGATCCAGGGCACTATACCGTGGCTCGGGGAACCACACCTCGATCAATAAAAAGCCCAGGGTTCTCAAACGTGGCTCGGGGCTCCGCACCTCGACCATTCCCAACTCCCGGGACATGTTCCCCGGCCCGAGGCTCCGCACCTTTGTTATTTATAAGCCCAGGGTTCTCAAACCTGGCTCGGGGCTCCGCACCTCGACCATTCCCAACTCCCGGGACATGTTCTCCGGCCCGAGGCTCCGCACCTTGGTTATTTATAAGCCCAGTGTTCTCAATCCTGCCTCGGGGCTCCACACCTCCACCATTCCCATGCCCCGCGACCTGTCCCCCGGCCCGAGGCTCCGCACCTTTGTTATTTATAAGCCCATGGTGCTCAAACCTGGCTCGGGACTCGGCACCTCGACCATCCCCAAGGCCGGGGACATGTTCCCCGGCCCCAGGCTCCGCACCTTGGTTATTTATAAGCCAGGGTTCTCAAACCTGGCTCGAGGCTTCGCACCTCGACCATTCCCAAGTCCCGGGACATGTTCCCCGGCCCGAGGCTCCGCCCCTGGGTTATTTATAAGCCAGGGTTCTCAAACCTGGCTCGAGGCTTCGCACCTCGACCATTCCCAAGTCCCGAGACATGTTCCCCGGCCCAAGGCTCCGCACCTTGGTTATTTATAAGCCCATGGTTCTCAAACCTGGCTCGTAGCTTCGCACCTCGACCATTCCCAAGTCCCGAGACATGTTCTCCGGCCCAAAGCTCTGCACCTTGGTTATTTATAAGCCCAGGGTTCTCAAACCTGGCTCGGGGTTTCGCACCTCGACCATTCCCAAGTCCTGGGACATGTTCCCCAGCCCAAGGCTCCGCACCTTGGTTATTTATACGCCCAGGGTTCTCAAACCTGGCTCGTGGCTTCGCCCCTCGACCATTCCCAAGTCACGGGACATGTTCTCCGGCCCAACGCTCCGCACCTTGGTTATTTGTAAGCCTAGGGTTCTCAAACTGGGCTCGGGGCTCCGCACCTAGACCATTCCCAAGTTTCGGGACATGTTCCCCGGCCCCAGGCTCCGCACCGTGGTTACTTATAAGCCCATGGTTCTCAAACCTGGCTCGGGGCTCCGCACCTTGGTTATTTATAAGCCCAAGGTTCTCAAACTTGGTTCGGGGCTCCGCACCTCGACCATTCCCAAGTTTCGGGACATGTTCCCCGGCCCAAGGCTCCGCACCTTGGTTATTTTTAAGCCTAGGGTTCTCAAACTTGGCTCGGGGCTCCGCACCTTGGTTATCTATTAAGTCCAAAGACCCACACCCTGGCTCGGGGCTCAGCACCTCGACCATTTCGATTACGGGAGATACGAGGCCCCGACATCTTATCTCAAGTCCATGAGACACGAGACTCCGGCTCCTCATCCCATCTCTGGGAGACATGAAGCCCCCGATGCTTTTATAAAACCAGATTGATCATCTCTTTGGGAATCCAAGCATGACTATTCGGGACAGCGAGTATGACTCTAGCCCGACTATTTAAGGGATGTGTGATGATATCCCTGTAAGAGCCCGGGTCATGGATGACCCGGGATATCATATGGTTTCTCAAATCAGGGTCAATCTGCAGGATGGATTCTTCTGAAGCCGGGCAGGTGCAAGCCTGGGCTCTACTCCCCGGGCAACCAGATGCCCGGGCTCTTATATAAACCCCGGTAGGCATTCTAACCGGGCCACCTCGATATGAGCACCGCACTCGAGTACACTAGCAGAATTGGATGTGGGCGACCGTCCTATCTCTGACACTAATCCAAGTGTTTGACAAAGTCAGACAGGCGGGATGTGACTAATGTATGATTTGACATGTCAGAATGTAGCCGCCCTACTATAATTAGTAGGTAGCACGAAGAACAAGATCATCATTACTTCTCCTACTATAAATACCAGGTTCTCCCTTTACATTTTGATTCATTCATTTTATTGTCTACACTCTTACACAAATATCACAACCATCACTTGGTTACATTGGTCTTTTGTTGAGTCATTCACTGATTTAAGCATCGGAGTGGCCACGCCGGACTCCCCTCCGGCGTCCATTCACGAGTTCATCTCCTTGTGTGCAGGTTACAGCTGAAGCAATATTGCGGAGATATATCTCCTTACTCTTATTCCCTTCATTATATTGATAGCAGATCCGGTGGAGCACCCGACCCGGTTCGTCCATCTGAAGCCCGGATCGCATCAAGCAATATCTATAAATATATATTCTGCAACTCAATATGATTGGTACATTATTGTGCTGTAAGGTTTGTGCATCTTGAGGTTAATTTGCTGACAAAACATATTATCAAACTTCGAGAAGTGAGATAAAATAAAACCTTAAACGAAAGAATTTTTATAAGCCTAAACCTGAATGTTTCCGTACAAATTTTTTTTTATCTCAGTTTCAGATAGGCAACAGTTGAAAGAGTTGCTCGAAAAGCCCACCTTCCTTCAAATCCAGATCGAAAAATTGTGTACATTGAGATGCAACTCTTTGATCTCCACACGGATCAGCAATTGCCGAAAACCTATTCAAATGCAGCCCCTACATCTGAAATCATGAAGAAAGGAATCAATGCATGCTTTCTCTTCGATAGAAAATCCCTCAAAGAGTTTCATTTTATCCCTTGAAAAGCAGGCCGCAATACTTAAAAGCAGGAAACCAAAAGTGAGAGGCGTGATTGAATGTGCGTAAAGTAATGATTTTTGTTCAAAGTCGAAAGGGTCCTGATGTATTCCGATCACCAACACTAATTTTGTTTATGTATAGTGAAGATAATTGTTATATATCCAACGTTTGCTCCACAATAAAATGTAGAGTGCTAATAGTTTTGACAAGACAGTCTGAATCAAAGTGATAATCTTTTACATTTGGCCGGAACTTCTGTTGGGATCATGGCCTTACAAAAATATAAAGAAATCAAATTTGTGGAAGAAGATGAATTTGAGCACAAGTGAAATATGTATAATATACATGCATTCATTTATGATGTAATTACTAATTGGCCTCACAAAATTATTGTATACATGTTTGAAATTTTTTTCTCGCTATATTTTGTCTTTTTTTTTTTTTGGGTATGCTTTACAACGTGAAAATGAGTTTTGCCTTGAAACGAAACCAAAAAGAATATGATATTTGACTATTAATCTGATCATTGATGTGCATTACAGTAATTGTTTGCATTTTAATTACAATTTTTTCTTTAATCAAATGTTGCAATGTTCTCAAATTGAAATACCCTTGTTTAGTTTCTATATATATAGAAACTTGACAATAAATGGTGATGAATTTTATAATAATCTCAAATGTCAAAATATGGTCCTCAAAATAATCATCAGATTTTATTACCTTCCAATAATTAGCTTTCACATAAACATCTATACCTCAATCATATATAAATCATTTAGCAGCTCTTATTTTCCCATGAAGTATATGTGGAAAATTTTGTTACTCAAACAAAGTCATAAAAGACTGTGACTTTCGACTCGAGGCCGTAGTAAACAATTTCAGGTAACTCGTTCCACTTGTCAATTTCAAGAATTAAACAAACATATTTTATATTTAAATATGCGAGTGAAAATGTTTTAAATAATTATATTTATTAAATTTTGAATTATCTGGACCACAAAAAAATTAAAGCAAGCCCTTTATTTATTGAACGTCATCTCCAACGAAATTGAAAGAATAATGGGGTATTTCCAAAAGTCAAATTATATGGACTAAGGTCTACATTTACAACTTGTTTGAGAAAGATAGAAATTGAATTTACATAATCTACATCAGAGCCCAAAAATTTAATCTCCTACTCGTACATAGATATACATACATATATATATATATATATATATATATTATGTAGCAAGAAATTTGAATAAACAACTAGATGTCAATTAAATTTAACGAAGGAAAAAATCAATAAATCCCGTATTATAATAAATTTAGTTTAAAATAAATAAATAGATTTATTTTAATTAAACTTGGGGAAAACATTTGCAATGGGATGGGAATGAAAAGACAGTTTGGAAACAGGGAAATAATTGATATAGGTGGATATTATTATTATAATTTGTTTCAGAAAGAGACGTTAGTGAGTGAGTGCAAATAAATTGTTGATAATATGAATGACACATTTAGATGGCGACAGCGCATTTCAGTAGGGGCTGACAATTGGGAATTTTTCAGTTTTTAAATTAAATAATAATGATGCTTCAATATCTTTTTGGGAGCTACATTAATATTTTACTTTTTTTTTTTTTTGGTAACATCGTTCATTATATCTTATCGAGTATAACTGATTTTTTTTTTAAAAAAAAAAAATCAAAATTAAACATTTGTTTAGATTTAAGAAAAATATTTTTGGTAATAAAGAATAGACCTACTTCTTCCAATAATCTAATTAGAAACCATCGTATAAATTACGAAAATCGTTTTTTCAAAAACCAAAAGTTACATATACAAACATCGCGTGTGCTCGAGCATGCATTAGTCACATATAATCGTTAAGGACGGGGAACCAAAATGTGTATGGTATAATAGTATATTGTATCTATAGCATACTTGGTCGAGGTCTTTATTTTCTACCAAAAGCCAAAAATATTCTAAATTTTAGGGAAATAAGTAATATGATTTTCTCTATTCATTTTAAAGGTACAATGAGATTTTCCTTATAGAATTAGGTTTTCCTAGGATCTTAGAGGATATTCCTATTTTCGTAAGCTGGAAATCAATCTAATTGTTAATCTTCTAAATAAACTGGCGACGTAAAGCTCAAATGGTAGAAAAATTTTGTGTGTTTTGACCAAAAAACGATTGAATTTGGTTAATTATGAAATGTTTTAAATGGATTGATAACGATAATGAATATGTGGGTACAAATTATTTATATAGCCAGGGTTGTATATATATATCTGTCATATATAATTATAGTGTTCCTTTAATTGAGAAGTTGTACTTGAAAATTATATTTACAAAAAATATATCTGTCCAAAGTTTATTTAAAACTACTTAAAAATTATAATTGATAAAAAAAAATTCTAAATTCGGTAATTTTATGTATAATCTCCCCTTAAATTGTCTATTTAATATAAAAAATAATCACACAAAATACATATCCGATCCCATTAATTTCTACACCTCCACTACCCAAATTGACCAGTCATCTAACAACTAACTGAAATTAAATGTTAACACCTCTTCAATTAACCTAGAGGTTATGTCAAAATTGAGCTCTATNTATATAAAACCTGCGGACATTGCTCATTATATTTTTCATCGTGACAGTGTGAGCCAATTCAAAGTCAATGACAATTTACGATATCATTTAATTTCAATAAATATTTATTTATTATTGAACTGATTTTATAATAGTTAATAAATATCTGTCAGGGTGCGAACTCTAATAATACAAAGCAGTAAATTAGAAAATAAATAAATAAAAAAGGAATTCAGAGATTTCACATGGGAAATGTCTCTTATTGTACCACTCTTATTTATTGTGTTCCTAAGGTATCTCTTCAGAATTCCGTTGAATTGAGCTTTATTCAAAATTTATTTCGGCCTTTAGCTTGTGAAGATTAATTCAAAAATCTGAATAAAAACTACCGAATGATATATGAATTTTTTTATTTATAATAAAGATATTCCCTTCTAATTCAATTAATTATTTGTTGCATTTGTTATAATATATGATCAAAATTTTTAATTTTATGATTTTATTTGGTGATTATCTACACACATAGCTTTTTATAATCTTTTTTTAATGACGATAGACCCACAACCGCTATCTTTCGATGTGTAACAGGTAATCCTTCACGCTAGCAAGATAGTCTACAAACCACATTAGTCGGTTAAATCACACTAGGTAAACTTTGTGCAATATGTTCGATCATCCGAAAAAGTGTTTATAAGGAAAATCGAAATTCTTACTAATAATCAAGCTCTCGCCTACTTCACCAACTCGAACACTCATTAGATATATTTTTTTATAATCTTGTTATATGATTTATAATATAAATAATCTGGTCAATTTGATCAATTCTTTGATAGTACGTAGCAACAATGGAGAGTATTTTATGAAATGTAATTATTTAATCTAAATAATCTGGTTTCTTTTTTTTAGCATTTTTCAAACATATATAACTTAACTAGAATTTACGTGTAGATGATGTATTTTAGGATACCATTTCCTTTTCGTACAAAACATTAATTAAAACCGAAAGCAAAATTAAGAGCCAGCGTATAAAGATATTCCATTCTCTATTTTGGCATTTTTTTAGGGCTTATTTGCCACACGAAAGCTTTGTTCTGCGAGATTAGGGTTTCGTACCATCTACTTAATCTATTTGTTAATTATATTCAACAAGTTTAGCATGACCTGAGACACACAATCTACGTCTCAAGTTTTCATTCCCACAAATTTTACTAAATTTATTTCATTTTCGATTTGAATAAATATATATACGCATGTATATGAGTATGTGTGTATTTAGTTATTTTTAAATTTACATCAAGAATAAAAATATATAAAAAGTGATAATGAGAGATTTTGAAGATGTATTTTTTTTAATCTCGGTCAACTCTTATTTAACCAATTTCTCCGATTTTTGAATTGCCCCATAAAAAAAACATGAAACTAACTAAGTATGTTGTTGACAAGAAAATTTCTACATGTACTTGCACCTTATAGTATACGCATTGACTTATATTTTTTCTTGCCGAATACAAAACTACCCACGAAAAGAAATAATTATCTTATTAGCCAAATATAACTTTGTAATTGATGCGTTACTCAATTGGGAATATGTTTATATTAAACTAGAAAGTTAATTATTTTCCTTAAGATGATCATTAATAATAAAATGATATGAAGAGTGAAATGAATAATCTAATAAAAGATTTTAACCTTATTGAGAAAATAATTTTGGAAATCACTAAGCCACTCTTTACAAATTCGATCTCATCAATGAAAATAACAAAATACATCATGTTTGACATTTACACTCATAAAAAAAATAAAAAGAAAATGATGAAAAAAATACAATATCCCCATCCCTTTATTAGTTCTTTGGATTGAAAGCTCTCTTTTTTTTTTTCCCACCCATTTCCCTCATTTTATTTATCTCCAAAATAATAAATAAATTATAAACATAATTTATCTCAAAAAAATTAACTCCTATGGTAATAACCTTACAAAAACAGCCCCCCAATATGTTTTGCCCGTAATTTTACATTTTCACCGCAGTTTTCTGCCCCGTCACCTCTGACACCTCCTGGAATTCTACCCCACCGCACTTCTATTTTCGCCAGACACTTGCCTTCATTTTTTGACACCAAAAGCTAAGCCCCTCCCCCATCCTTAAAATCTTCACTTCATTCTCCCGTGTTTGTCATTGAAGATTGCTGCTTGTTTGTGACTATTTCATAGCCTCCTGCATCTTCTTCATCTTCATCATCTCCATCATCGTCTTCTTCGTTGTCATCGCTTTCATTATCTTGATCCTGATCATGCATGGTAGGGTCTTGATGCTGTTGGTTTGGATTCGGCCATTGCCGTTCAGGTCTGGCCATTATTGGCACCATTGGGTTGTCTTGCTTCGCAGTGTACTCGAGATGGAATGAGTGGTCATCGTTCTTGTTTTTCTCTCTGTATAAAGCTTCGAGCTGGTGGAAATATGGGCATGTCTTGGAGTCTTCTGGTCTCTTCTTGCTGCTCTCCTTTACTTTCTTGTAATACTTGTTAATATTCTCCCATTTCTCTTTGCATCGCTTAGAGCTTCGGCTATATCCCATTTTGCCCATGCCAGCGGATATTTCTTCCCAAAGGGGTCCCTTTGGCCCGTTTTCTTGGTACTTGAGATCAAGATTGGTTCGGAGTTTGATCAGTGCTTCAATTTCCGTTTTCGGCCACCGTGAGGAGCTCGTGGGCGTGAAACTTTCGGTCCCGCCATTGTCCTTTTTTGATGGGTTCAAGATTTTTGTGGGGCTGACTGTAACTACCGGTAGTGTTGGTTGTGCTGGTGGTGGCGGGAGAGTGGATTGTTGCGGCGGAGGTGGAGGTGGTGGTGGCGCAGGCTGACGAGGTGGGGGTTGAGGATTTTCCGGCGGTTGCACAGCTGCTGTAATAATATTACTAATATTTGGGATTTGTAAATTGTGCTGCTCGCTTACTTTTTGCAAGAATGCGATCACCGCCGCGTCTTTGGCAGCGGCGATGGATCTCTCCTGAACCAGAAGATCGTGTTCTCGATTCATTCTTGTCGTTTCTTGAATCCTCCATACCTCCTCTCTCGCCATACGATCCCTCTCCCGTTTCTCCAATGTTTCCAAAAATTTCTTCTGCAACTCCTCCTGCTTCTGCACCACTTCTTTCATCAACCTCTCAAAGAAATCCTTCCATTTCCTCTTCTTCCCCCGCCGCCGCTGTATATCCTCGTCAGAAGAAGTTGACGAGGAGGAAGAATCTGAGAGTAGACTCGACAAAATATGAGGATCGTGAGAGGATTGAAAAGGGTGAGCTTGAGGAAGATTCGAAGTATTTATTGATGGTTGAAATGGAGGAATGTTATTTATTGGATTGAGGGAAGTTTGTATCGTTGTGTTTGGTGGCAGCATACTTAAAGGGTTTGGACTAATGGATGGAACAGTACCAACATGTGATGGCATTGGAAAATTGGCAGCATTAGGTGGTGGTGCCGTCATTGTCGTGGTGGCTGGAGTCTGAGTCCGGGGCGGAGGAGGGGTGAAGGGAAGCGGCGGACTGGTTTCCAACGCCTGTAATTGATCGAAAAAACGATAAGTTTTCCCGTCTGGCTTGGATGCTCGGCCTTCTTTTGTTCTTTTATGATACTTGTACACGTTCTCGAATTTTTCTTTACATTTCTTGGCACTTCGATGAAATCCAAGCTCCGCCATTTTCCTGATAACAACGCATGTAGAAATTTAATAAATAATTATACCATTCCTCCATTTGTGTTCTCGAGATCGTATTTTTGAATTATCTTTAATTAATAAATGAAGATGGCATGGTGATTTATTACATAAAATAAACAAAAGAAAAATATCTTCACTGATAATTCAAAAAAATATAATACATAATAGATCAAGGAATAAATCAAGAATTCCAAGCGGTGGAGAAAGTGAGAAACCCAACTGAATTGTCCGAACACAGATTCCAGTGCTTCCAAACTTATATTTCATCAGATCATCTGAATTCTTCTTTAATTAAGGAAGAAGAAGAGATCAATTCAAGTTGAAGAACACAATTCATATATTCGTCTTCGCTTTTACTCTTTATTTTTTAAAAATGTTTCACCTAAACGAAGAGCAAAAACCTGGAAAATTAATGAACTCCTCCAAGAGCTGCTATATATTCGTGTAAAATGAGGCCCTTTTAATCGAAAAGTAATAATTCGATGAAAACTTTGATCCAGATTCGTCACTATTACTGAAAATTTTAGGAAATCCAGATTGGGTAACACTGCAGCCGTACCCGTGGTTGTAAATGAATCAAGTTTCGATAAATTTACCTGGAAACTTCATCCCATAATGGACCTTTGAGACTCGAGTCTCGAAAAGCAACATCCATATCAGAACGAATTTTCAGCAAAGCCAAAGTTTCTTGCCTAGGCCACCGGTTTCCACCACCTCCGCCGCCACTTCTCTCACCATCCTCCAAACTCCCACCAGGAATCGAGCTGGATGCACCAACCTCACTGCTGCCACCACTAGCTCCACCACCCTCGAGGGCATCTGCCGCCGCTGCGCCGTCACCGGAGCTACTCATGAGGCCAGAAACGCCTAGCATCATGTAGAGGAGTCTCTTTCCAGCTAGCTAGCAATTACCAGCCGAAAAATAAAAAAATATATCACCAAAATGGGTGAATTCTGTGCGTTTTATGAAGATGAGGTGTGGTTAATTTATTTAATTTATTTCGGTGGGATCTGCCTGTCGATCTCACACCCCTTAAATATATCTTTTTTTTTTCAAAAAAAGAAAAGAAACTGAGGAATCTTTATCATTTTCTTGCTTGCCCTCTCTCTTTTGTAAAGAAAAACTTTTACTTCATATACTTACCCTCAGTAACAAGAGATAAAAAAAAATTCCTGCATGCATACAATTACAACTGTTCTCCTACATCCACACACATATATATATTTAATTAATTAATAATAATAATAATACGTACAATCATTTTATACGTATAGTTGTATGTATACTGTATACAGTAAATCGCGGGGTGGTGGGGGTGGGGGTGGGGGTTGTAACAGCTGCAGATAGCGACGATGGTGATAATAAGTTGGTTTTTGTCTGTCCAGCTAAATATAGTTAAAAGCCGGCCCATGTAGGTCACCTTTGCTTTTCTTAAGTTTTGGATTTCAGTGGTGGTTTTACCTTACACTTGTGGCCATTTATCAAATTACCATACTGCCCCTCATCTTTGGTAATTAACATTTTTTTTATAATAATAAAATAAATACTCGGAGAAATTTAGTTCACGCCATACGTATTTTATTTTATAGTACAAATTTTATACTTTTTGGATTTTGTATAAATCGTATGTAAAATATTACGGATGAGAACTACTTCTTGCTCTCTCTTTTTTTATTATTTTTTTCTCGTTTTTTTAAGGTTTATTTATTGACAGATATATGATGTGGATCGAATTTATAGAACAAACCGGATCGATTCCTTTGTCTTGTTTTTACCATAATGCCCTTATTTGAAATGTAGTTAATAAATTATAAGAGGGGCGGGGCATGCAAATTTGAAAACGTTAATTATTATTCCAAGGGGGGAGCGTGGAGAATACGGTGGTTGTGCTGCCACGTGGGGCGAAAGAATTGAATTTGACAAACTTTATTGTAAATAAATCAGATTTTTGGGTTAAAAAGAGATTTAAAAAAATTAGGGGAGGGGATGGGATCCCATGGGTTGAATTAGTTAGATGTAGGCCATATTATTAGCCAAAGTCATTTATGAATACAAGTAAATATAGTGTCCAATTCCGTTAGGTTTTGCAACCTACCATCAATAAATCAAAAAAACCATTTCAACTTCTTCAAAATAAAATAAAATAAAATAGAGACCGGGCTTGTAGATCAGTGGTCTCACCCCCTGCCGGAATAGCCGGTTTCTCCGGGTTCGATCCTCCCTCCTTGCGTGATTTGTAATCAAAAAATAAAATAAAATAAAATAATATAAATAAAATAATTCTTTGCATGAATGGGATTTGGTTGTATCACCTCTTTCAACTTAACCCTCCAAACTTTTTGCCTAATGTGACTGTAATAAACAGAACTCCACACGTCTCGTATATTTAGACATAATTTGTGTTTTTAATAGATTATAAAAATATTATTGAAAAAATAATTTTTATAAAAAAAAATTTCTCATTTTCTTCTTATTCAATGAGTGTTTTAATATGATATAAAAAGTAATTGAAAATTATTAAGGTATTTAATAAATAGCAGTAGATTGATACTTGAATATATAAAAAAATTAGTATTATATATGAGATGAATAAAAAAGAAACGCGATCATTATATTTGAGACTCTGAGATTAAATATTGAACTTATTCAATAAACAATTTTGTCTCAACCAATAAAGTCAAATATATGTGAACATTTTACTTTATGATTCATGAAAAGTTATATGTCACAAGTTAAATTAATAAATTGATGTAAATAGATTAAAATCCGCATGAGATATATAAATTATGTGTTAGTCTATAATATATCGAGATTGTTTTATTTTCTATTATTATATTATCATATCATGTTGATCTTTCATATTTTTTTAAAAATTGAAATATATATTAATGATTTAATAATAAATATTCGATCATATCATAAGTGAGGTCAAGAGTTAAAATAAATCTGCAATGATGTATCGTAGTAAAGTCGTAGGATAAATGGGAAATGTCAACTCATATTAGATAGGGGAGTTTTTCCTTTTTCACTTTGAAAAAAAAAAATGTAGATGATGGTTTAATTAATTCCCATTGCATGCAACTTGACTAAATAGGTGGATGTGAAAGTATTGATTTAAATTTTTTTTTTAAACGTGTTATTTGAAATTGACAAATTCGTTTGTGTAGAAAATAATATTAAATGGTGGGTCAGTGGTTACCCTATTTATCACGTTACAGTGACTAAAAATTTACTACATTTTAAAGAAGAATTTATTAAAGGATTATATAATAAAATTGAAATGAAGAATACAATTAGGATGGTTTTAACTTTTAAGTATTGAAATTGTATATATAGTGATTTATAGAAAATTTGACTTAATTCGTTTGAATTAGTGAAACATTACTCAAAAACCTAATTGGGAGTAAATCTATTGTGAGACGGTCTTACGAATCTTTATCTGTGAGACGGGTCAACCCTGCCGATATTCACAATAAAAAGTAATATTCTTAGCATAAAAAGTAATATTTTTTCATGGATTACCCAAATAAGACATCCATCTCACAAAATATAACCCGTGAGATCGTATCACATAAATTTTTGCCCCCAATTGATGGAAAAAAAAAACCATTTTCATCATAAAGTGCTTCTGTGCTAGAGAACTTGTGGAATATTATCATATTATGTACCCAAACAATAAATTTTGTACAATATTCTCCTGCTAATATCCATTCCATAAAAATTCCAAATTAATGAAAAAATTCGTGTATATCACTTAAAGTATTTATTCAAGTTTTGTTCGACCTTTGTGGGAAAGAGAGAGAGTGTGTGTGTGTCTTTATGAACATATTATCCCAAACTCAATTATTAAATTATAGGGTTGAGTATGATTGATATTTCAAAAATTGGATTACTCCAATATGATCTATGGTGACAATTTTTTTTATTTTTTATTTTTAAAAAAAGATAACTCAGCAATGGACCATCTAATAAATAATGCAAAAACAGTGGACCCGACAATGAATAAACCATTACATGCACAAATCAAGATCAATTAGGGTATATTTTGTTATGGTGTCAAAAATATTTATTTAAAATGTGATTTCAAGAAATCGATTGAGAAATATGAAATATGTTAGGTCTACATATATATTCTTATCGTAGATGCCATAATGTATTCGGTATTCGCTTTTTTAATATTATTAAAACAAAAAAAATTTAATATTTGGAACGATGAAAACACGAATATGACATATGTTTAAGTAAAAATTGCGAATTTCACAAGCGATTTCTGAAAATTTTAATTCAATCCTTTTCAAAGGGTTAATTTTTCTTTGAATATGATTCAAAATATTGGGATCATTAATAGAACACATCCTTACCAAGTTATGATTACGTAGACAAGCAATACAAGAAAAGAAAGTTAAATCGAAAAAATCAAATGATTTATTGTAAGGGGGATATAATGGTCAAATCACAGAACATAGATCAGGATATGCGCAGGGGCAAAAGAGTAAAAGAGCATTTTGTAACAAAAAAAATACATTATTTTTAAAGATTTTAATGTATAAAATTTAAGTGTTTGATCGATGATTATAAAATATATGTATATACATATATACGTATATTTATACGCATATATACGTATATGTGTGTGTGTGTTTATTTGCCGAAAGAAAATTCATTTACACGATAATATAAAATTGGTGCTTCGCTGGCGGTGGGCCTCTTTAATTTTAAGAGATGCTTCCCACTTGCATCCGAATTTACGGCTTGTATAAGTCATGGTTTCTCTGTCACACAATAACACACCTTAATATACACACATTCGTTTAAAAGTTATTATATTATAATAAATATAAATTATCCATTTATTATTATTATTATGTAAACTATATTATATAAAAAAATGGACAACATTTTTGTTTTCCAAATTATCTTTATGACAATATTTTTCTCTCAAAATTGTAATTGTAATTGTACTTTATTTTCAATATTATCTTATCAAATTACACTATGACATTTTACTGATTTTATAAATTATTATTAAATTAAACATAAAACTAAGCATTAAAAAATTAAAAAAATTATATAAATTATTATTATAATTTTAGATACACAAAATTGAATTAATGGATAATTATTTAACATGAAACTTATTTTTTTGAGTATTTGATATATTTTGAGACATAATAAATTACTAATTACAGCAAGGAGTAAAATAAAAAGGTAAAATTATTAAACTATAGTAATTTATTTGAATTTGGTAAAATTAAAAAAATTAGGGATATATATAATTTTTGTAGGTCCTGAATTCCTTAACTGTTACATGCTAATAACTAGTGGTTCACATGGCACGACTAAATTAAGAATATGTCTGCTCTGTAAATAAAATGTAAAATTGGGGCAGAAAGAATAATAAAAAGAAAAGCTTAAAAGTCAAATTGCAGGGAAAAAAAGGGTAGGGAATAAAGAAATTAATCATTTATTAATATTATTTAAAAAAAACAATAATAATAAAATAAAATAAAATAAAAAACACTGCGCTCCACAGAAATCGTAACACTGTACATGATTGTGCCGTACGCTATTTTATTGTAAGAGGGAAGACAGCAAAGAAAATTGATGATCCCAAAATATTAGTATTTTAATAATTTCAGAAAGTATTATTTTATATGATTTGAATCATATAGATTCTTGCAATCACACAATATTCATTCTTAATTTTGCTTATTAGAGTGGGAAGCGGATTAAGAGACTTTCACTGGCTTCATTTTATTATAAAAATATCATTTTGATCGTTAAATAATATGATATACGAATGATAAATCAAAAAATATATAGATAACATAATGATTTATATATATATTTTTAAACTTGAGTAGAAAATTGGATCGGATTAAACAAATCAATAGAAATATAATTATTTTTCGGGAAAAAAAATATTCATGAATTATATTTTAAGAATAGAAATTATATGGATTTAGAAATAAAGGTTAAGTTGATCAATTAATGTCCTTTGATTATTAAGAAAGTTGGACATTATAAATGTAAAACTAAAAAAATGATTAATGGAGGTTGGACAATTAAAAATGGGCAGTACCTATGTTAATTAATTAATAGTATTTTTACATTATTATATTATGTAAATCGAAGATATCAACAGAGTATAACTCCTTTGATTGCATCTCAAATTAATAAATATACACACACACACACACACATAAAGTTCATTTATTCTTTAAAAAATATATAAAATTTTAATATATATATTTTTAAAAAAAATACAAATTAATGGTTTTATTTAATTAGGTAGCCTAAACTCGTTGAAATAAGATAATCCACATAGTATAAAGGTTCTTTTTATTCATATTCCCACTAAGTTGGCACAAGTATATGTAACATATCACATGCAAATCATCAAATAGTCTCATAATTATCAAGTACCATATACAAAGTAGAGAAATTTTTAATGGTCGAGTTATTTATTGTGGACCTACGAGGGTCCATGAAAACCATTCAAAAAATATCATGCCTAACTTTTTTTTTTTAAAAAAAAATGTAAAATCTGTCGATTT
>NC_133313.1:21071192-21259927 GCF_012295235.1 Primulina huaijiensis
TTTTTTTTAAAAAAAAAAAAATTGATACGACTCACATATCTATTGAATATACAATTTCATCGTCAGAGCTCACCATCAAAGGTTTTCATCGTATAAAATTATATATATATATATATTATGAAAAAAACAATTAAATTCAATTTATTAATTAATTGGATAGCCAGCCAGCTTGCAATCAGCATGTGGATTCAATGAAAGTGGTATACTATTCATGCTAGTGACAAATAGTCAAACAGCAAATTTAAAGAAAATGGAATCATCGCCAAAATTAAGTGGGCACAGATTTTGTGAACGGAAAATGAGGGTTTAAAATTTGAACTTTTGGCCAAACCTATCATTAGAATATCAACTCGGGCCAGTCTTTTTTTTTTTTTTTTTTTTCCTTAGTGAATGAAACAAGATGTGTTACGAAGAGAATAATATAATAAATTATCGATACTTTTAGAAAGACCTAAAAGGTATTTTTTTTTTTAAAAAAAAAATGCTAAATGCTTCTTGTCTTTGGCACTTGAAAGAATATACCTAAATGCGATTTTTATTTTGGATTTCGTGGTTTCTGTCGATATCAAAATAAAAAAAATCCAAATTACTGAATAGAAATAAGACAAAAACTTGTGTGATACGGTCTCACAGGTCGTATTTTGTGAGACATATCTCTTATTTGAATCATTCATAAAAAATTATTATTTTTTTATTGTGAATATCAGTAAGGTTGACCCGTCTCACAGATAAAGATTCGTGAGACCGTCTCACAAAACACGTACCCTAGAAATAAAACGTTAACAAATTATAAAACTTCTAAAATTTCAATTTTCACAGTGCAAAAGTAAGGGACAATAAAAAATATACGACTCATTTTAAATTTAATTAAATAAAAGGGATTTTGACTTTTTTAAATCGAAAAAAGGGAGTTGACTGTTGTTAGTTATGTGAGTTAATTTATTAGGTCATTAATTAGTTAGTTAGATTTTACTTTTTTTAAAAATATTTTTTTTTAATTGATATGTCCCTCCCCGATTTGATTTTCATTTATTCCCGTTATTTCTGTGTTCTTCACGACACAATAATCAAAAATCATTTGAAATTTTGAAGATTTGTAGAGAAGTTAGTATATACTCGAATGCTCTGTATTGCTATATTTGTTTCAGTTTAGTTCTGATTTTTTTTTTTGAATTTTTGTGAGTGGAATTAGTGTGAACGTGTTTATTATTGTGTGGGTCGAGAAGGTGGATGGAGTGTGAGTCGAGTATGATCGTATGTGCTAGGTCTGGATAGTGGAGTGTGAGTAGAGAGTTCTAGTTCTGGCTATTGTCTCGAGTGGGTCCAGGTGTCTCGACCCACTGTGGGTCGAGGTGCAGCTGTGGGTCGAGGTGTGCTCACAGGTTGTTGCTGTGAGTCGAGGTGTGCATGCTATATTTCTGACGAGTCATAACCCTTGACTCAGTTTTGATTCAAATTGTTATAATACTTAACACATAAAATTAAATTACCAAATTGAGTGTACTACACCAAATATTCTATCTCTTTCTCATTTAAAAATGATACAATCTTCTTACAGATTTCAACGTTTTTTGATCCTAAAGTTAACTTGCATTCAAAAANTCACGACCCACTTTGGGTCGTGAAGCACAAGACTCAGGGTCGTGACTTCACGACCCACCCGGGGTCGTGACGTGAAGATTTCACGACCCTTTCACGATTTATGGGTCGTGACACAACCTATTAATTTTAAATTTTTATAATAAATAACTTTTGTTTTGTTTTAAATTTATACAACTAATAATCNGAACTGAGGCTCGAGTTCGAAATCGATTCGAACTTTTTAAATACTAAATCGAATAATTCGAATCAATATATCTATATATATACTTAATAATATTTTATTTATTTTTTAAATATAATGCTAAGGTTCGCGAACAATCGAACTGTAAGGCCCGAGATTATATCATTTTAATCCGAGATTATTTAATTTACGAATTTTGGAATGATGAATTAGATTCCACGGTTTTTGTAATTAATTAGGATTGAAATTGAATTAAAAAGATTGAGCGGGGACCAAATTGCAAATAGTGAATATTTCAGGGGCTAAAGTGCAGTTAAGACTTGAGTGTGACACTTGTCACATCATGCATGCTAATATATATAGATATTCACTTTCCTTCAGCAAGAACCGAGCCCAATTCTCCGAGAAATCCCTTCAACTTTAGTTTGTTGTGATTTGTGATTTCGTGTGATCCGTATATCAGAAATTAAATCCGGACACAGTACCGTACTCATCTCGTCGACAGCTACAACTGGACGTAAGTTTTACTGAGTTCTGTTATCATTTGAAAATATGATGTTGTAGGAATTTGATATGATCTATATATGGTGTTCTGGATATGTTAGACATCGTAGAATTGAAGTCAGATCGAAGAACAAACTGATTATGAAATTGTTATGATTTTCTGATTATACCGATTGAAAATGGGACAAATTTGAATTATGGATTGATTATGGATTATATCAGATATGGGTTATGATTTATAATTAATATCTGGTAGTCTTGTATTGACGGGAATATTGAGACTGTGGCGTTATGCCGTTGATTTGAATTGAATTCAGATTGATCAGATTCAGTATTGACTTGAGAATGGAATGTTGATATTATTATTCTCGATATGTCATTTCAGATTTACAGAGACAGTCCTGAATTCAGAACTTCTATTCTTCAGACCGAGACTACAAAAAGAAAGGTATAAGTCAATGTCGAACCCGGGAGAATGACTCGAGTTAAATATAACTTGAGTTTCCCTAAACCACATACTTATTGTTATTATATGCATTGATTTGAATTGATATGCTTGTTTTATTGATGTATAGAAAGCGTGATTAGACGATTGGTCTTGTGACAGAGGTGTCAGACTGTGATAGAGTAGTCACTGGCCCATTGTACATTGTCACAGAGGAGTTATTGGCGGAGGTGCCAAAGTCTTTGACGGATAGGTCAAGACACTGGATGTTTGGTTTATATCGATGTTTGATTAGGAGCTGATTTACTTCTATTACTGAGATTCGATATAGTATGCCAACGTCTGGAAACCGGGATCCCTAGACTAGGAATGAGTCTAGTCTGAGCTGTGAAGTCACGAGTTATTTACAGTTTTATATCGATTCATGTTTTCAGATTTAATACAAATTGTTGATATTTGTTTCATGCTTTTATATCGATTATATGATTGCATGTTTTGTTGATTTATACTGGGATGTATTTCTCACCGGAATTATCCGGCTGTTGTCGTGTTTGTATTTGTGCATGACAACAGGTAGGACAGGATCAGGGTCAAGGAGATGAAGAGAGATCGTGATTAGAGTGGAGACTACGGACTTCGATGTAAATAGGGTTTGAACACCTGATAATTAGTTGTTGAACATTAAATTTAGATGAATGTATATTGTACAAGACTTGTACTTTTATACTGATATGTATATTAGATTAATTCCATTACGTTCCGCGCTATATTTTAAAAAAAAATTTACACCCAGATTAATTACATTGATCCAATTATCCCAATGACGAATAAGAAGATGATTAGCGTCCGGGTCCCCACACGAACAATAATAATTTTAGCTCGAATTTGATTCGAAAAATATTCGAACATGTTCGAGTTCGGCTCGAATTCGAACCAAATATTATTCGAACCGGCTCGAAAAGTTCGTGAACGTGTTCGGTTCGTTTACACCCCTAGTCGTGAAGCACAATGCTTCATTGCATGTGCTTCACAATGAAGCACTGTGTGGGTCGTGAAGCACAACTACAAGACCCACGATCCATGGGTCGTGAAGCCAAGGATCGTGTCACGACCAGGGTGAAGTACTTCATCTTGGGTCGTGAACACTGACGAGACTCAATAAATTTGATATCTCAAAATAAATTTTTTTCAATACATAGTTTTATTTTTGGCTTTGTTGCAGAAGAATAATTTATAGATTCGTGATTAATTGTTAGCCAAAAAATGAGAGGATAGAAGGTTGAGAGGAAAAAGATTTTTTGTGAAGATAAGAAATGAAATGAGATCTAGGATTGAGTCGAGAAAGATGGAAAAATTGAGTCGAATAAATTTTTTTATTTAATTAAATTATAAATTTTATTATATATAAAATTAAAACACTAATGAAAAAAATTAGTTTTTAAACAAAAGATAAAAAATAAATTACATTCACTCTCTTTTCCTTAATAAACTCTTCCCTGACTCTATTTTTCCTCATTTTCCCGCTAAAGTAATACAGGAATCGCGTTTGCGAGTCTGGTCAATAGTGTGGGAAACGATTTATGGGGGTTTTGAAAAACGAAAGGCAAAGGAGAGCAAATAGCAAATCGGAGAAAAATGGGGAGCGAAGAGGAGATTACAGTGAAGGAGCCTTTGGACCTCATTCGTCTCAGTCTCGACGAGCGCATATACGTCAAACTTCGCCACGATCGCGAGCTTCGTGGCAAGCTTCATGTTTGTGCTCTTCGCTTTTACTATATGTATGCTGCAATTTTACGTGGATTGGTGTGCTTATTATCCTTTTTTGGAGTTCATTGGTTCGAAATAAGAAATTTTTGTTCTAATTTATAGCTGGATATTTGCTTCATCCTTTGGATATGAGGGGATTAGGGGAAATTTGCGAGACTAGATGTGCAGTTGATGGGTTTCTGTTGAACCTTTCTGTTAGGTCATGTATTATGTTGATTTTATTATTAGAATTTTGGCCCGAGTTTTCTTTTCGCATCAATTTTTATGCTGTTAAAGATACACTATCCTTTAATATTATTTTTGGGCTTAACTTGACGGGATTAACGATTTTCGCAAAATTTCAAGGATTAATTTGCAAGGGATTTAGGTCAAAATGAAATTTTTGGCTGAACTTCAGCTTGTGTATTCGTAGTTTTTCTGTAATGGTTTCTCTCTTGCGAACTCCGGGGCAGACGAATATGTATGGGCCAAAAAGGAAAAAAAAAGACTTCTAGAAACAACCACATTTTGCAGCACATATATGCATCTTCCGGATGAGAGAAGGCGGTCCAGAGTGATACCCGGACAGCAGAGCCTCTTTTATGTTCGAGCAATGGGGAGCTTTATTCTCGAGTCCTAGCCATGACCTCATGAGCAACAAAAGCATGACGTTGAGAAGATCAGATGTTAAAACTAGGAGTAGCCAATGTCGTATGTTTGTTTCTAGTCTGACTTTGCTAGTGATGCAAAACTTGGTTGTTGAACGGTTGGTTTCAGTCTTTCAGATTAACTTTTGTTTTGTTATGAAGAAGTAACTTAATATAGTTAAAAAACCATGGCATATACCGGTCTTGTGGCCCAAGTATGAGTACCTCTTCAATGATCCTGGCATGAGTATCTGGTGTAGTTAAATATCTATGTAGCAATCTTTCTTAGTTTTGGTTTTATTCCTCCATTTCTTTTAACAATTTAACATGGATTTCATGTTTTGTACTTTAAGCATACTTGAAAAAGTTCTTACTTACTCAATTGTGATGAAAATTTGGCAGGCCTATGATCAGCATTTAAATATGATTCTGGGAGATGTTGAAAAGATTGTTACTACTGTGGAGATCGATGATGAAACATACGAGGAAATTGTGAGGGTAAGCAATGATGACTTGCTTTTTTGACTCTTTTTGTTTTCAGTTTTTTTTTATAGTCAGCGTATGAAGAAATCGGCCACTGCATACTAAGCATGCGTTGTCTTGGATAATAGTTTCAGTAGCCTGTGATTAATTTTCGTCCGGGACATTTTGATTTGTCCAGAAAACATAAATTTAGAAATTCTATTGTACCTCACTCTGGATCAGTTAATATTAACTTTTTCGTATTGTTGACTGCCCTCAAAGGAAAAGTATAGTCGAATCAAGTATCACATTTGTTCACTTAATATATTTGGAAGGATGAAATTAAGGTTTAAAAGTTAATGGAACCAATTAGGCCAAAAACATGGTAATTTAGTTTTCGATTTCGTTCTTGTCTCGTACGTGGCTCCACATGTTATTCGGAAGGTTTAATGATGTGGATTCATCAAACGCGATGCAGTTTATGTTCTAGTTTTGTAAACTGATTTGCTTGTATCTAATTTCAACTTTGATTGTCCTTGCAGACAACCAGGCGTATGGTACCATTTCTATTTGTCAGAGGAGATGGTGTCATTTTGGTTTCACCTCCATTGCGAACAGCCTGATTCAGAGAAGATCAAGTGACTGCATTTTAACGCTTTGAAGGAACAGTTATTTTGTGCAACCTTGGATGTCGACAAATTTCTCATGTACACTATAAAAATTGGTTCAACTTCGTGAGTTGCATAGTGATTTCTGTGTGAGAAATTGCTTAAAATATAATCATCCATGAAATTGAGGTATACATGCATAAACCTCAATTTCTAGAAGTCTTTTTTTTTTTTCTACACGAAAAGTTCGAACGTGCGTTTCCGTTCAATAGGGAAGTGGACTGCTTGATGGCTCGAGTATTAAATTCATTTGCATGATTATTCTGTTTCAATTTTATGAAAAATATTAAAATAAAGTTTTACGTGATCTCGTACGCTCATTAAAAACTAAACCACCGAAAAATAATTTCAAATATATCTTTCAAAATCTTGGACCCAAATTTTCGAAGGTTGTAAACAAAAAAAGGCCAAACATGTAATCCACCAAAATTAATTTTAAATTAAGTCATTTTAGATACCAAATACACTACTATTATCTTATCAAAGCTCAGAACTTAAACGCTCTATCGGATTCGATACGAGGACTTCGGATGAAAGTAAGATCTACTGCAATGAAACGTATTATTTTCAAAATACAAAAGAATGAGCTTCCCGTGTTAAAAACAAGCTAATCCAAATACTTACAAAAATTCGTCTCAAAACACGATACTTATACACAATAATCACTATGCGGAAACACACCAACTTATTTTTCCAAAAAGAATATAATACTAAAATACAACAAATCACAAAAAATGGGGAGGATTAGTAAAAAACTCATCTACGCCTTTGCCTGGAGAAACTGGGGGAATTAAAAGACTGCGTGCCTCTAAAATTTCTGCTGGGTGAATCCATTGACCCTCTAAAAGAGGCGTACGCTGCTTTTGCTGATTCTGGGACCGAGTTTAATGGAAGTGCCTCCACAAAGCATGCTGTGTTAATTCTTGTCCTTTCAAGTTCAGCTTGAAGTAGCTCTGAGCTGTACTGCTGGGCAAGAGTCTGAGTGGACAAAAAATGTCAAAAAATTTCAAGTGAAAATTCTTCCATGCACTCTGAATATCCTATAAACATGATTATCACCATCGCTCCAGGGGTTTGGATGACCTCTCCAATAAGGGAAATATTTTGTACACTCAATATGGACTTAGTCCACGTCAAGTTGTCTATGATTACCTAGTCTAATGTAACTTTATTTTGGGGTGATCGAGGAATGAGTGGAGGAAAAGAATTAATATATTTTTGGAGTTGAAGTTACACAAGAATATTGGAAAATGGTTTTAAATGGGGCACTGACACTCCTGGTTGTTACTCCTGTATCATAATACAAATGCTTGAATGAACTTGGACATGTTATAGAAATAGATAAGAAAATCTCACAATCAAGTCATCTGGTGATATAGACGACCCCGACTGTCTTTCATCTGAAAGCATGACATCATCGCTCCCACGTGTAGGCCGGCGCTGATGGCTCGGAGTATCTATTGACTCTTGTGCGGTTTCTGTCGCCTTCTCCAATAAAACCCCTTGTAATGACTTGAGAGAGTCCCTTGCATCATGTGTGAAGTAAGGGTTCAACACAGTTTCGAAGTATTCAAGCTGCAAAACAATCAGCCTAACTAGCTGTCTTAGAAACAGATAAATGAACAGAACATCGAACAGCCGTAACCATATCATGAGCATTCAATAATTAATTTCAGCACAAGGCACAGAGTTTTGCCAAATGGGATTGTTACAAAAACTAGTTTTGATCTTACACATAGTTTCAGAATATCATTTTTCACAAATCAACTCCAGCATGAGTTCATTGTAGTAAAGGCATTTGATAAAGCAGACCCAGTAGAACTCTGGAAAAATATAATGAACACTGGCTCTTTAAAAAAAAGAAAGTTGAAACAATAAGACTTGCCTCAAGCATGAGTTGACAAAATCCATTTGTGTCTAATGCCCTGAGATCTTTGGATTTGTTTTCATTAAAAAGACCAAGGAATATGTCAATCAGGCCTTCGACGAGAATACCAAGAGTTTTATCCAACAAAGGCTTACAGCCTGCAAAAACCTGCATGTAGAATAGACTTGTTTATTTAAAAGTTTAAAAAGTAAAATCTACATAAAGAGTTGGAACTTTATTCTTACAGAAGAAAATTAAATGGAGTTGATGCATATATGCATTTAATAAAATAAATTGGAAAAATGAAATCTGATACAATGCCACAATGATAAGATTTGGAGAAGTCTTTTCTCGTCAGGAGATTCTATGCATGAGGTGGGATAAGTACCTCAGCATGCACGGATACTAAAGTATGGAGTAGCTCAACAGTTGCATCTCGAACTCCCTGCAACACAATTTTTTTAATCATTGAAAATACAGCCAACTACAGTACAAAGTTCTGCAGTAAATGAATAACAGGAAAATTGATCCTCACTTTAACGGCAGGTGCTGCTGCCCATTGAACTCCAGCATCCAACAAGTAATTTACAGCAGCTGCTCTAATCAAAGTCGTCTGTGACAATGATCACGTAAGCAATAAAGAAATAAATTACACCTGAGTAAAGAGAAATTTCAACCCAACTCTAAAAGTCACATGTTAAAATTGCATAAAGTGAAATGCAGAATTTCAAACCCAACCTCAAAACCTAAGTTTCAGGTTTACCAAGCTAAATCAAAGTCAGATTAGAAAACACTGTATTTTTGGTAAAAAAAAACAAATAATAACCACCACAGAAAATCCTGAATTCGCCGACATCAATATATGAAACAGTTACTAACTTTTGTGGGAAAATTTCTATATCAGAAAACCAATAAGATTTTTCATGAACATCAATGTGAATCAATGAAGAAAATATATCTAAGATCAACTAAAAAGAAGCTATTACCATACCTTTGCAAGAGTGTATTGTGCAAGGACCTTCTCCTCAAGGCCAGAGAAAGACATAACCAAATCTTGCATGTCCCTTTCTTCTTCAACTTTGGCCCTGGATTGGCAAACAAAACAAGCAATTGCAACATCAACATCCAGAACACACAAAATTTTTTTTGCTCAAGACAGACTCATTCCAAAATCAAGATCAGTTAACCCTAGTATTGTGTGGAATCATGGAATTATCTTCTTAAAATGGCGGAATTTGGATTCAGGAAAGATTATAAGACTATTATGGCTTCTCATTTGTGAAATCCTTTTTTTCACATCGAAACTTCGTCAGTGGAAAAATGCCCATAGCATAAGTGGTAGAAGTACTCGGAATTTGAGTCACGTCTATTGGGAGAAGAACATTTATTCAATGAGTCAATGGTAACTATGGATTTGTTTCTACAAAACATAGGGAAACTTCATAACGAAGCAAAAGTAGCCCTTAATGGTTTCCAAAGAAGAAAAAAATGCTTCACTAAATACAAGGGATATCTGTACTTCAAAGATAGACATAACGTAACATGTTCAACACACATTAAACATGACTCTCTGCCTACCTTGACTGCAGCCAAATATGCTTGTATTTTCCACACAACTCACGGGTAAGTTCATCTTTGCAGTATCCAATATTGCTCAGGACCATTAGCAGCTGTTGATGTGGATCAACAATACTTCCTGGTAGAGGTTCCGATGATTTTTCCACCGGTTCATAAGAATATCCATTTTGGAAGCGTGGACTTTCAATGTTTGACCTATTCTGTGTAAGCCCAGACCCAATGCGCTCCAAGTGACCTGGTTAATTAGTCACCAATAGATAATTGTTAGAACCACAATCTCTTACTCCTTTCGCTTACGGTGCAATATCAGAAAATAACTGAATAACATAAGAAACAGAAAACGCCCATCATTCAATACCAGCAAAATCCAGCAAACAATTCAAAAAGGCAAGTCTAACTGATTCTTGAATTTCTTGAAGCTGTGCAAAAATATCTTCTGATTTTGTCGATTCACTTTGCAAAGAATGAATCATCCTGATAAAAAAATTGGTCAGCTGACATAGATAACAAACTCCAAACCTACATCCTTGAGAGAGTGTAACTGAAAGACAAATCAATATTTCTAAACTAATGTACATATTTAAGTGCACAACTCATGAAATTTCCATCAAAGAAACTATTATAGGCTGCTACGGCGGATGCCATAAGGTCACATAACAAGCTGCAACTTAACTATAGCTGTCGGCCCAAGTAGAAACTGTTGAAACTATGCTCACACAACCACCATAAAAGTCATGCCCAAGCAGTCCCTGTGATGTGAGGTGTATATTTTTATGCTCAGACCCGTTTTCTAGTGCTTTTTTTGTACAATCTATGAACCTAGCTAAAATTTAGGAACTCACACGTTGATCTGATCCATTGCTGGGATCATGATTGTACGGAATGTTAGAGGTAAAGACGAGATCGAATATGGTGACTTGTTTCTTTCTAAAATAGAAACTGGGACCCAAGATTCATCTTTTGATATCTCTTCCGTAGAAGTTCGCATCCATGAACAAATCCTCGTCACAAAAATTTTAGAGATCTCAAACTCGAGTGTTCTCAATACTGTCACTGAAACCATGAAAAAATGCATTCAAAACATACATAAAGGAAAAAAAAATCAACTCCCAAAACATTTTCTTCTATTCAGCCTCTAAAATGTACCAGCAACGGGAGGTGCTGAATCTTTTGCTTCGAAGACTTGGCTTGCTCTGGAAATCTCCTTCATGGCATCACTCATATAAGGACCGAGCATAGTGGATTCTTCAAGATCACGAAATGTTCCATGAACCTATGCAAGAAACTTTCATGAATCACCAATGTTGGCGGTAACTGAGACTCTGAGTAGAACATCTTGAAGCATTAAACTATTTACAAAAGCCGATCATAATTGCAATTATTCTAAGCTATCCCAGACTTTCGACAAATTTGTCAATGCATATTTTCAGACCTACCCAGTTACATAAGAAAAAATCAGTTTCCATGTTATGCTAGAAATAGAGAGTCTAGTCCGGTTGCATATGGATCAAACTTACAGTGTTCAGCAGGATAAAAATATAGGGTTTGGATTTGGAAATCCATGAATACAAGATCCTAGTTTCATTATAGTGTTTGGAGGAAAATTAAATACAAACTAGAAAGAGGTATATTGGGAAAAGACCTAGCTCCTAGTCATCCCAAAATGGACACTGCTCTCAAATGCCATTTCTGAATTTATAATCCTCAGTCTATTTTCGAAGTATTCATGTACAAGAAATGCCACTTACCTTAGATTCATATGCTGATAGGGTATTACGTATCATCCCAGAAACTTCATCAAGGGAATCTCCCACTTTATCCTCAGCTTTAATCAAAGAATTATTCATAGCTGCATCAGCTGCTACTTGGGAAGACTGCCGAAAGAAATATGTTAATATTCCAAAAAAGAACATTCAGAAAGACAATACCAGTGATATGAAATCTCAAAGATCACTACAAATTGAGAAATGAAAAGAATTCCAAAAGCCCGAGAAAAGAAATACAATCATAACATTTGGCACAACAAAATATCAAATTCCCCATAAAGGGGACAACAAGAACCTGTAACTGTAAATAAAAGCTCAAAATAAGTACATAAAGTTGTAAAACAACCAAGTTTCTGAAGAGGGCCTACAAAAAGCCATAACTAAAGGTTATTAATTCAAATTTCAATCATCATCTTCAGCTTTCCAGAGTCCCGAAATCATTTTGGAGGGACATTAATAAAAAATTCTTGCTAAAATAGAATGTTCTTATGACTCAAACGTTCAGGCATACTAATGGACCAGTTCTAAGAAATTTTTTCCCTCCCTATCATCCAGGGTCTAATCGAGTGGTTATTTTCTTTTATGGAGATCCAAGCAGCTGTTCTGGATTTAACCCTAAATATAAGAATGTTCCATTGTTGTACATACTGTATCAGGTATTTTAAATACAACGAAAGTACAGCTGGATTCGCAAACAATACCACAATGAGAAGAGTAACATCCAGTAGAAAGTTCATTAAAATGTCCACATTCAGAACCCAAACTCAGGTAGTCATATATCGTGTAAAATGACAGGCATAAACTTTATTGTGAAAATCTATTGAGGTTTTTATAGACGTTCCATTTCTTTTGTCCCAAAACAAAAACAAAATGAAAAGGTAGATCTTAACTTCACCTTTATCATTACATCTTCACATAAGAATACAAATTGAAATTAACACACACCGTTTTCTCTTTATTCTCTAACTATTTAAACTTCTGAATTTGATTCAAGGCAAATAAGAAAAATAAAAGTTGAATCTCACTTCCAACATAAAATTGATGTCATGAGATCTTGAACGAATGATCATTTTTCTTCAAAAGTACACATTTATTTTGCTTCTCTATCTTTATCAAATGTTGAATTTATAAATAGTACAGACCAAATAATCTGTCAAAAAGCCCATTATTTAGCTGCATCAATCCTTTTCATTAAGAGCCATTTGTAATTAAGTTTCTCAAACTTAAACGCAAATTAGCCAGATGAAGCTCCAAACAAGGAGCTAAGAACGTGATTATGACAGGGCTAGAGAATTTCTAAGTGTTCCTGCAGATCATTGCTGACTTGAAATGTAAAATGATCACTGATTCACCGCCCAATTACCTAACATTTTCTGAATTTGCCAATGGCGAGGACTATAATTTTATCATGGAAATCAACAAGTCTAATATGATGAGCTTGGCAAATATACCTTGGCAAATTTTCCACTGGAAACAGAAAGTGCCACTTTCCAAAACGCGGGTACATGATGGACAAGTACAGCAGTTAACTGGCCAATATATCTTCCCCTAAGAGCATTGAATTCTTCACCAGTAGTTTCAACCGGATATAGATCTCCAGTTAGATGAGAGTTTACTGAAGCCAGTGTGTAATCCACAGATGACTGCAGTTATACAAGAAGATTTAGAATGATAATTGATTATTAAGTCAACCATCTCGTGAAAAAGCACTAACAGATTGACTTATATCTTGCTGAATTTGCCTCCATTTTGCATCAGACAATGCCTTTTCCCTTATCTCATTCTGAAAGTTTTCCATTCGTGTTTCATGATCCAAAGTACATTTCTCAAGTAAACCTCTAATTCTGCGGTTCTGTCAAAACCAACATCAAGAATTCAGTAATTAATATATCAGTTAATACAGAAGGCTGCTTCGGTTGAACAGAGTTTAGGAACACAGGAAAGCAAGAAGTTCTTGTGACATTGAAAAACTGTAATATGGTCACGAAATGTAAAAATTTTCAAATGAATGGAATCAAGCATCCATCAATTAGATATCATGGGCAGCAAATATGAGATATGAAGTTATAAATCAGTTGAGATGACTGATCATGCTGCAAATTACTTCTCACCTGTATGTTCAAGTAATACTTAATTGGATCTGACTCAGGTTCAAGCTCCAACAGGAGCCTAACAGTATTTTCAAGCTGCATGAAAGGCCAAAAATACTAATTAGCAATTGGACAGGTTAAAAAATAAAATATGAAGGTTACATGCTTTATCCAAATATTTTCTAGTCTCATTTGTTGGTTTCTATGGGATTTAAAAAAGCTGCAGAATGTGGTCTTGAAAACCTTAGTGGGTTACATTCCACCTATAATAACATCCAATCCACAACCACAAGAACTCATTTTGCAACATTCAATTTTGTGTACTGTGATTTAGCATGGCTTGATGAGTATGCGTGTCTCCATTTCATTGGGCTTACCTATTTCCTTTTGATTTGAGCACAAGTTACTGTTGTCATTTTTCTGACTATTTGATAAAAGCAGCTATGAAGAAAGGTCTATCAGAATATTGTTTGATTAACAAAGTTTCCAGGAGCGAAGAAGCAAGATAGTTGACCAACCAATGTAAATTATTCTTGGACAAGAGCAACACCATATACACCATCTGTACCAGTATAACAGAATGATACAGTAAAGTGTAAAATTTGGCACCCAAAATATATCCTTTAGCGTAGATAACACTTCTTACATTTGTTAGGTCGATATTAGGAACTTCCATGGACTTGTAAAGCATGCCTTTGAACTCAAGCATGACCTTTTCAACCTCCTCAAGAACACGTTTCAGAATTCCCACCTGAGAATTGGGAGGGGAAAAGTGCTTGTTTAAATGAGATAATTAAAAGCAACATAAGGCCTTAAATATTTATGTGCAGTTGAACAAATAATTTGAAGAAACATAATAATAATTTCAATCATCAATGCTACTACATCCTTCTCTAGGAAACAATTGAAATGCCCCAATCACAGAAAACACCGTAATCACTAAAACTAAGTTACATTCATGCAATGTCACAATATGATAAGAAACAATTGAGAGAAGAAATAGAACATATAAAAGCCCCGACAGCAGCATAAATCAGTCAAGCAAAATATAGACGTCGTATTTAACGTGAAATGAAAGTAAAATTAGCATTGAACAGTACCAGGCTTTGACCTGGGAAAAAAATTCAGCGTAGTATTCACATGAACAACTTTCATTTTTGGGAATTTAACGTTAAAGTTTGCAACAAAATGATATGCGTCGAGGAGGAAAATGCCTAGGTAGACAAACAAATCCATCATACAAGACTTGAGATGAATCGAGTGGACCCCATAAATACAGAAAATATCAGGCATATAGACAGAATTATCTTAGGTGGGGTTCAAGTGCTTGAATGCAGACAATTTAATGCCTCGTATCGAAGCTAAACATATGAAGAAGATATTGTACATACATTTCCGAGACCTTCAAGAGCATGGTGGGAGGTTTATGTGATTGTGAAATGCCTTCAAAATTTCAACTTAAAAAAGGCTATACATCAATTATTTGACTGGCTATAATATTTCACGAGTATCAGACTATGAACCCAATTATGAGCGTACCAAAGATGAAAATGCCAAAGAGGCTGGTTGGTTACATAATAATTGGTCATGGTCAAATTAAAATGAACATGCTGAGAAAAGGTCAAATGGCAGCAACAGAAAATAATATCAGGATTAGCCGTTTAAGATGAATTGGCAAAGTTCTGACACTGGTGACAGCTGTGAGGTAGAAACAAAATGACTGGGATGTCAAAATTAACTTACCACGAAGGTATCCAGCATGATTTGATTAACTGGAGACGTATAAACTTAAATCACGTAAAACAAAATGGAGACAAGAGATTCATTTTAACAAACACAATCTAGTTGAGATTGACACTTGTTTATGATACTGCTCCACGAGTACCAAGAAATAAAACAGACCAGCAATCAAAATATTGAGGCATTTACAGCTTGTCACTATCTTAAAAGAGATTACTCACAGTCATCTTCTATCTCGGACACCGAATAATCAACAAGAGAAGGATATTCAGCAACAAATAAAAAACCATTGGTAAGTGAACATGGCTCACCATCTGTCGCAGCTTAATCAGTATAACGGATTTTTTTTGAAGGTAGTATGACGGATATTAAGAAAAAGTGTAAGGCAACAAGGGACCATACATGAGAAGGTAGCACAATGGACCTTGCTTTGCGGTACTCTCTTACTGCCAAATCATACTCTCCTTTACTAATGTTGCCTCGGATTGCACTCGGAAGGTTGAATAGCGTTCTAAACCTCTGTAACATTCCCTGGACAGACCTGATCTTCTCTGCTTGGGCCTAGAATAATGTTCGTCGGGTAAAGCAGACGTATTCAGAAATGCATAATGAAGTTGTTGAACTAAAAGGCCTTTATTAATCCATGATCTGGATCCGGATCCGGATCCTACCTACCTGTCTCTCGAATAGAGGCCCAAATGCACGATTAGAAAGCGAACTGACTCCTTGGATACAGTTAAATAAGCGAGTGGTTCCAGAACCTTCGGGGTCGTCTTCTATTCGTTTCAATTTTGACTCAATATCTGTTGTAAAATTACGTCTATTAAAAATTACATGATAAAAAGTGGAAGTGTTATAATCTGACTTATGATGCCAACTGACCATCAATAGTGGTTTTGCAAGAGACAAAGCAATCAAAATTCTCTTTAACCAACTGCTTTTTCTGTTGAGTACGTCCTTTAAGATCATTCTTTAGTGAAAGAGCTCCAGATTCCAAATCTGCTGCACTAGTATCTAGGTGCACTCTTGATAAAAAAAGTTTTGCATCAAACTTCTCCGAGTAATAGTTTAGTTTCTCTGCAAAAGTGATGTAAATAATGTCGCTGCAGCAGTTTAAACTTAACCCGATTTGATTCAAAGGTTGCATATTTGGCATCACAGAACAAAAGTAAATCAAAAACTTTATTTCTACGAAATAAATAATAGTATCCGCACAGTTCATAAAAGTCAAGGTTTAAAAGCACCCATTACCTCTAATAATGAACAACATAATCAATACTAAAGCCACATCACCACCTTTTATTGCAGAATAAAATAAGTAATTTCATAAAAAAAAAAAACCTGTGGCAATATAAAAAATAATTTATACAACTACCAACCTCATGTAGACCCCAGCTTGGCATTCCGGGACCAGCTGTGTCTGTGACCAGCTATTACTTTTGAAATATACAACAAAAAATAATTCATGAATCTAGATGTCTAAATATTACAATCCTTCTCCTGTAGTCTAATACAAAGTTCAACCAAAAAAAAAAACTGAACTTTCAATTCAATGAAAACAAAAATGGACACGTGTCTATGCCCACATGCAAACCCTAACATTTTTCCACCTGCGAAGTTTTGATGGCAAGACGCCAAGACCCACTACATAAATCCTTTTTCAGAATTTATTTGTTGGCATCAGAAAATGTAAAACGCTACTTCATGATAATGAAACAAGTTTATCGAAACTAATATCAAGTTACAGATTTGTTCACACCGGTAGACAAGAGTACGTCCTCGTCAGCATTAAAAGAAATTAACATAAACAGTTGCAAGGAACAAGAAGTAATACCACGAGCATTCGGATCAAGAGGTTCAACGTCGATTGAGGAAGGAACACTTGCTACATTATCACTGATTAACCTAAAGGTTTTATGGTTAATGAGCCTGTCAACATAGAAGCTCGGGTTATAAGTTAATCGATAAGCAGAAAGTTCAGATGAGAAAAATTACCAAATGAGAGTCTTTTACCCCAGTCCTAGAGGATCCACCCATTCCATGCCTCGAGGAAGCGACTGTAAACTGCTTAGTCCTTTTTTACCCGCTGCTGATGGCTTCTTCTCGAACTTTTGAGCCGTGGAAGCAGCTCTTGTATCCCTCATTTCACGAACCCTTCGAGCCAGCTGCGAAAAAATTCCCCTAAATAAATTCCATGAATTTTCCAATTGCAAATAGAAGGCATTTGTGTTATCACTCTTGTCACTCAGATCACCAAAACAAAATCCCAGAAAGGGCAAGCTAGATAAATGAGGAAGGGGATACTTATTTCTGTCCTAAGATATATATGCGCACTGTGTAGAAATACTTGAATTCAGAAAAGGCAAGTGATTTTTTTAGGCAGCAGGTGTGCGGCAGGTCTTACAAGGCAACAGATTTCTTTGGGATCAAATGGGCACCCTGATTATATCAATCGATCCATCTTCATCTCAATTATGAAAAACCATGTTAAATAAAACAGATTAAGAAGGCGCGCGTCTATTGTGGAACACAAATTGTAGATATCAAAACCCCATACTTCTAGCCAAGTTCGTAAAGTGGTCTTATGGAACCCTGGCTTTCATTAACTGTGGAGGTCCCCAGGGTCGAGACCCATTAAAAACACCTTCTCCGCTACATGTAATCAAATAAAAAAACCAAAAAAAGTTAATCTAGATCCATGCCATCAGTCATTTGCCCTATCAATTTAAATAATTGACACCCATGAATTGACGTCAAAGTTTTCTCCTGTGCCCTTGTTTGCAGACAAATACTAATCATCCAGCTACTAATATGAGGGTACTCAAAGCAAAAGTTCAAATATCAATGCTTAAAAATGTGCCCTCGTCCGCTGATAGGGCATAAAACATCCACTATACTGTAAAGTACATAAGCTAAGAAACCAGTAGCTTCCACTTCAACTTAAAATTCCAAACCCTAAAAATAAATAGCACAATCATGTCCGGCTATGGAAAGTATTTGTGGAACCTAAATAGGCAACATGACACAAAATTGGAATCCAATTCATTCAGAAATTAAAGCACTCGATCCAATGCAATAAATTAAATAAACACATAACACGAGTACCTCAGCTTCATCAACGCGCTTCCAGCAATTCGGTTCCTCCCCGTCCCACGCTCTATCATCATCTCTCCCACTTCCGGCGCGATTCTTCGGCGCTACATATCCGCGATCATCCTCGTCTCCCGATGAAATGCTCAGCATCTCCACCTCGGAATCATCGTCCTCATCCATCGATGCCCTTCTCTGCTGATTGATCCCCTTCTTCTGCTGCGGCACCGAGTTGCCGGTAACGCCTCCTCGCTTCGCTGAAGGTTGTACGTAGTTGCGTACAGGCTTCGATTGTGACGGTTTTGGGTAATTTTGGTCGCGTTGTGCCTGCTCCTTCAGCGCCCTCTGCAACAGCGCATCCTCGTCCAAATCATCACTTCCGCTCGACATTTGAGCGGACTTCGAACAATATGTATAGATTTAAGGATTGTATGTATATCTGGTAGAAGTATGTGGTAGTGAATATCTGGAATTGGATCTCATAGGAGTCGGGAAAATCGAACAACGTGAAATAGGAGAAGTCGGAGTGTTGCAGATGGCGTGAGCTGTGATCGTGTGTATTGCGGGCAAGGCTTACGTTTTTGTAACTTTTATATATGCGTGCCAGGTGGATTATTTCTAAATTAGTGATAAATTCTATTATATTTTCTTCGTTATTTTATAGAATACTATAAAAGTTTTATTGATTCTTCGAATCCATGTTTTTCTTTTTTCAATATTAAATATTGATCGACAAACTTGTTTTTTACTACATTGAGATGATATGTCTTTTTTAACTTGAACACGACGGTTCAAATTCAAAGCAAGTCGTCTTCTTATTTGAAAAAATTTATTCACCGCACCAATAATAGATGAACTTCTTTTATGCTTGAAGAAATGAAGTTAATATATTGAAAAGTGGTTGTTATTGATGAGAAATATAATTTTCGCATTAAATTTATTTTTTAAGATTAATTTTTCTTGTTTATATGATTTTGAATATTTAATTATGGTTTCGTGTTTCTACGTAATGTGATAATTATGTTAAGATTTTTGTGATATAATATTTTGGTTTAAAAAAAATTTGTTTCTGATAAAACTCTTACTTTTCATATTGTCTAGGTTTCCTTGTTGATAAACTTTAGGGTTATAAATAAAGTGATTCACGCAAAAACACATACATACTCTTGCACATTTGTACGACATAAACTTTAGAGAAATTAATCTACAGACTACAAGGTTGTTGTTGATTGAAGAGTACTGAATCCACGTGTTGCCATGATTGTTGGAGACATTGCAGATAACAACTGTGAAAGAGTTGGCTAAAAATTTGTTTTTATTGCTCCAGTTTTGACATCGTGTTTTGCTTCTTTATATATTATTTTAATGTGGTTCTTTGTTTTAGGAATCATTTGATTTTCTCAACGTGCTGAGAAAATTAGTTTGATTAAAATCACTAGTAATAGTTTTTGTGTAAACTCATTAGTTTTCTAGTGATTAATTTTTGCCTTGAGGCACCGATATTTGTGCAAAATTTATTTCGTTCCATCGTATTTACTTAAAGTTAATTTATGTTACAAGCTTATATATTCCACTGCATGTTGTCTGAGATGTTTTAACATTTCACATAACACTTAGTTCTGATAAACACAAATTTACGGTCACATACGATCTTATTTGTTTTGCTATTAAACAAAATATACCACATACCTTACCGTTATAATTTCATTTTTTAAGATAAATGAATTTAGATGGGAATGGAAAAATAATATCCCAAGTCGGGTTTTTTAATTAAAATAAAATAAACACTCGTATGAAATGATAAGACAGCATCTTAACATTGAAAACTTTGATGCCATGAGTAATGGTTAGTTGTAGGAGTATGCATTGATGTTGAGGATTGAACATGCACATGTCATCAGCACTTTCTAACCTCAAACTTCACAATAATGAATATAGTGATGTAAATGTTACACAATTAAAACATGGGTCGGTCCTAAAATAATCAGCAAACGAACACTTTAGGATAGAAATGAAAATTTGCAGGCATCTTCAACTTTGTCTTTCGGCTGCATACAATGCTATGATCTCCTCAACGTCATCGTAGCTACCGAGGAATATTGGAGAACGCTCGTGTATCTTTTTAGGAACTAAGTCAAGTGCCTGAAATAATACATTGGCATCATCACATTTTTATGTCAGAATGTTTGAAAGAATATAGCTCTCAAAATAAGTTTACCCTTTGTTTCCCTGTGAATGCCTGTCCTCCAGCTTGTTCCATCAAAAATGACATTGGGAAAACTTCGTAGAGAACCCTGTTACATAAAAATAAGAGGCAGATCGATTATTTGATCTAGTTCCATATTCACTCTGCAATGCATTGATAGATAGAAGAATGGACCACTATGTTACCGTAGTAAGTAAACTTGAAGGAGAAAGAGTCAAAACTTTCACACAGGACATCACAAGTTGGTTACCTCAGTTTTCCGTTCGGGCTTTTCTTGTCCGCTGGGTACAGAAAGATGCCTCCATAGAGCAATGTGCGATGTACATCCGCTACCATACTGAAAACAGCAACACATTCATGATCCTGTATTCCTGTTTGTGGATGATTTAGAACCGAAACTTTTGTTTACCTTCCAATGTATCGTAGAGATTTTGCTGGTAAGCCATCTTTAGGGAACTTGCATTTATCCACATACCTTCAAATTACAAATATCATAAATCAGATGATCATCGAATCAAATGGACACTCTGAGTTATTGGATTTGATGCAAACAATGGCGTAGCCAGAACCATTTTAATTCGTTTCTTTTCTAGAAAGAAATTTGAATCTAGAGGGGTCGCTATCGGAACTAAATGTATATTAGTCCACATACTTTGCAGTTGGGCCATCCCAGTTCTTGGCATTTCCTTCATTAACAGAATATATTATTCCTTTCTTTGGGATCTGTCACAAAAAGGTTATCGGCTCGTTAATTAACGAGACAAGTATATTATGCATCAAGAAACTGAAAATGATGAAAAATCCTCACCTTGATATCAGGATGAGTCAATATAAACTCTCCAAGAGATGGATCGAGCGTGAAACCATTGACTCCAGTTCCAGTACTTAAAACAAGCTGATAAAATTAACCGCAGAAATCCAACTGAGAATATTTTGTCAAAATCGTGCAAACTTTCGAAAAATGTAATAACATATACCGTGCAAGAGCTCCCATACATGCAGTAGCCAGCAGCCAACATGTTCTTTCCAGGTTGTAACACATTTTCTATCGTTGGTTCACCGTCATCCTTGATCATGTAAATCCCAAATATCTTCAAAAAAAGGGTACATACCAAGTTGGTTAATACTCAGATGGATTCAGTTATCAATAAAGTCAAGAACTCATACGGTTCCGATGGAAACACCACAGTCGATATTGGACGACCCATCCAGAGGATCGAACACAACACAATACCTGCATTTTTCAGAATAGATAATTAAGTGGAAAAACTTTGTAAACTCTTATGATATTTTGCTATATTAGTTTCAGCTCTTACTTTCCTCTGTGGGATGGTTCTACAAATAGTGCTTCTTCATGCTCTTCTGAGACAAGGATGCACTGAAAGTGGTTGCATATCACTTAATTAGAGCACTTTGGATGGAGTAATTTGGACATACATTGCATTTAATCATATTTATCAACCATTTGAATAATTAATAAGGAGTTTTATGAATGTTAAAAATAAAAGATTTCCAGAAACTTGTGATTTCTTCATAAGAAGAGCACATGCCCACTGCCTATATTTAAAAAATGAGGATTAAATGGAGCAAAATTCCTTCAGTCTAAACACAATTTTGAAATGCAAAACCTTTGGGGACTTACTGTTCTGCCGCTGCTGACCAATGCCTTGATGAAAACTTCATTCGACAGCACATCTAATTTCTTCTGCTCTTCGCCCTTTATTGAACATACACAATAATATAAGATGGCTTACAAAATATAAGAGCTATGTTTTATAATGGTGAGCATATCATCTCTGGCGGCCTACCTATCAAATTGAAATTTGGAAATTTTCGATTAAAACTGAATCAAACACAAATATTGCGCCCGTACATATCATAATTAATCACAAAGCTAAAGAAATTCTCCAAGAACTTGCCTGCACGTTGGTCTCACCTGAGAGCCCTATGAGTTTGGCCAAACCTGCCTACAAAATCACATATATTTGCGAATTAGAAACCTACTAGCAAAAGGCAACCGAAAGTACACAGAGACATATACACGTAAACAAACGTTTGAATAATCTGGACTCATGTTCATACATGCGCTGGTTGTACTCAAATGAAAAGAACACTCACGTAAAACAAACCATTCCAATTAATGGGATTCTATTTTTTCTTAAATTAAGTTGCTAATACATGCACAAATTCATGTTTAGACCAATCACGCTTCCATATCCACGTTTCAGGAAATTATATATGCTCTTTCAGCAGACGGAACACCATCAAATCTCCAGAAAAACCTTCGAGAAAAATTCCATTATCGAACAACTTGAAGATTAAAAAACCAAGCGGAAAAGACCGAAATTGAACCTTGCTAACAGAAGAGCAAACGAACTTGCAGCCAAGAACTATGTGACTGAGCAATATGGTGAAGTCCCCGCGAGACTCCGGATATTTGGATTGCTCGTTCAACACGAACCGAGTAATGGTCATCAAATCTGTCCGCATCGCATCTCCCTCGTGATCCATTTTTCCGGCTTCTGCTGCCACCCCCACCACCACCTTCCTTCATATATTGAACCAATGTTGCTAATTATATAATACTAGTAGTTATTCTAAATAGTAAGTCATTTTTTATTATTTCATATTGGCCCAGGTGGGGTCGCTGACAAACCAGATTAATCGCCTCTCAAATTCGATATTGTCGCTTTCTAACATGTTAGAATTACGAATTTTACATTTCTCTAAACACGACGACTGGTTTTATTTTCACTTTCGTATTTTAATATTATTTAAACCTCATTGTTACCAAATAAAATGGACTGTAAATTTGATTTGATACGTTTATTATCCAATATCCAACCAGTATGTATGTATGTATGTGTAGGTCATGAATTCGAGGAGGTTTGTATTTTTTTAAACATTTAAGTGTACTGTAAACTCATGGACGAATACAATAGTAACACACTGATAGAACTCCAAGTTTGTCAGTCAAGTAAGATAATTTATTGGATTATATGACGTATTATCACTTAAAAATAAATTATTGTTTATGAGAAAAACACGATATGAAATGTAACGACGACAAGTAATTACCATAGAGCAAGAAATAGACTTCTCCGAATGGGGAACAGATTAGGTTGGAGTGGTGTGGAGGTGAGTTGGAGAATGGCGAATCTTGTACACAAATAGTCGATCGGGTGGATGGAGATGGGATGAGGAAGTAGTGGAGGCTAAAATTGCCGGATATATAATCCCATCTCCGCTTATATATAGCAAGTAACGAACTCAAATTTGTTGGATTAACCATCCCTCTTGTCTTTATTCTTCTCCTATTTATTGTTGATACTCGATTCTTTGTTCTTATTCAATGAATAATAATGATGATAATGATATAATTCTTATTCCCCCTTGGATGGCCCCATTTTACTTTGTCTTTGTTTAATGCTTAGTAATTGGAACTCACACGGGTATATATGCATATAATATATATAAGACGCATGCAATTAATAACGAAATATTTTTTAAAAAAGTTTAAAACATGATATCATCGACTTTTTTTTATTATTCACAATGTATATTTCGCATCTGTTTGTGAAATCATTACAATTGGATAGAGATGTCAAAATGAGTTAGGTCTGTCGAGTCCTGACTTCCATATAAAATAGGTAGGCTGGTTTGATGAAATATCAACTCATTTGGAAGCAGGCCAAATGGGTTGAGCCCGCTTGGGTTGCGGGTTGGGACGGGTGGCACACCAAATTAGGGTTTTATTTGTTTAATTAATTTAGGTTTGAATATACGTCTTTATACAACTCAAAGTAAAAACATACACAAGTGAGAACTTTTTCTCTTATATGTGAAGGATCAAATGCTCTTGAAATCATTGATGAAGACAAAGATTGAAAAGATTGAGCAACCAAGATAGGTTGGGCTGGTTGAGAATGGGTTGAAAAATTCTCAACCAACCTAATGTCGGGTTGGCCTACCCAGTCCCGTCTAATAATGGGTTATGGTGGGTTGGCCCCGTTAACCTGTCCGACGGCTCTACTTTGAATAACTTAAATCGCTCAACCCAAAAGCTTTTGCCCAAAAATTTGAACTCGAAAGCTCTATAATTATCTAAATAAATGCAATTATTTTGACGGACTTCCCAAAAATAGACAGTAATTTGAATTGGGCCTGTGGTATTGTTGCCCACTTAAGGGCTTCCGAATGTGTTGGTTCAAAAGCCCAATAATTGCTTCGTATATTTTCCCTGTAAATTATCACCAATACACATGAATACATTCTGTAGTAACAAGTCTTTTATCCATATATACAAAATGAACTAATTATATCGTAATATCAAGCTGAACATTGACATTTATATATTTCTGAAATTATTTTCTAAACTACATAAACTGTTTTTTTTAAAATTAATTATTAAACAAAAGACTAACGAGAACTTAAAAAAATTCAGTTACTGTAAGATGTATATTTTAAAATATACAAAAACTTGTGTTAAACGGTCTCACGAGTCGTGTTTTGTAAGACATATATCTTATTTGGGTCATCCATGAAAAAATATTATTTTTTATGCTAAGAGTATTACTTTTTATTGTGAATATCGGTAGAATTGACTCGTCTCACAGATAAAGATTCGTGAGACTGTCTCACAAAAGATCTACTCTTTAAAAAATGTATCTATTTGTCAAATTTTAAGTTTAGTTCGGATAAATACTTATAAAACGTTTTTATAAAAGTTTTTTTTTACAAAAAAATTATAAAAGGTTTCAAAATTTGTTTTAAGAATAAATATTTATTTTTTCAACTATTTTATAAAAAAATTACTGTTAAAATATTTTAAAAGTTATAAAAAAATCAAAAAACACATCTCAAATATTCTTTAAAATATAATTGGAGAACATAAATTTTTTTATAAAACACATACTTCAAGTTTTTCACATTTAAAATACAAAAAGTTTTTAAAATATATATCCAAAGTTCCAAACAGAGCCTATAATTTTTACCCAAATAAAATTAGAAGGAAATTATTAGAACAAGTTTTGCCGTATATATCATCATTAAACAAAATGATTTACAAAATCTAGATTTTGCATAGATTTGAAGTAGTTGGTTTCATTATACACAAAATATAAATTTGATTTCTTACTTTTACTGCATTTCTTGTTTGAAGTATACAAATAATTAAGACTCAGATTATAGTAATATTAATGTTATTTATTAAATATATTTTATAATTATTACTATAATTATTACTATCTACCAATATAATCTATTGTAAATTGTTTAACTAAATTATATTTTTTTTAAAAAAATATAGTTTTGCCCTCCAAATGGGACGAGAATCTTTCAACTACCTTAACTTTAACGTCAGCATTAAAAACAGATACCTCCTTTCAAGAAACAACCAAACCTGAAATTCCTATATTGCCCTCTACCCGATGGCAATAACACTCTAAAATCTTGGTCACTTCTGGAACTTAATTGCCAGCGAGATTGAAACCACGTCGTTTTTTGTTTTCCCTCGTCCGCCTGGAAAGTTTGCCGTTACTAATTCCTGTTTTTAAAACCCTATCACCTTTGGTGATTCTGCATATCAGATTATGTATATATGTACAGAATTATTTGATTTCTTGGTGTCTTGTAAATCTGCAGCATTTATTGTGGCTGGTCTAATTATTTGTTTTGTATATATATAATATACAAATGTATACAGTTCCGAACTAAAGTTCGACCATTGAAAGTTTTTTTTTTGGTCAACTGGGAACTTGAATTTTCAGTTTGAGGATTGGATTTGTTTGATTTGCATATTTGTCAATGGCGGGTCAAGAAGGGGAGAATAAGAAGATGGCGTTGGACATGAGCATGCAACAGAGTGAGTCACCTGAGCCAAAGAGGAGCAAGCCGATGGACACTACTGATGCGGGTGGGGTGATGGTGGCGTCTGGGGAGGAATTCTTAGAGACAGATAATCGGCTGTTGCAGGGGGAATTAGGGGCTTCTGCGGAGGAGGAGGAGAAGCCAACGTTGGTTGCCAATATTGATGCGAAGAATGTGGGAACTGGTGAATCAGAAGTTGATAGAAAAGGTAAAAGTGTCAAATTGGAGGAATCTGAGGTAAAAAGTGGAGGTCCAGGGATGATGCTATCAATGGCGGACGCTAACAAGATCTTCTTGATGACTTTTGGGAACAGAGTCGCTAAAGATGTTCTTTCACAGTGGACCAATCAGGGCATCAGGTATTTTTTTTACATTCTAAAGTGCAAATTTTGTGCTATTAGGAATTGAATTTGTGTTTATAAATTGTTTAATGAGGTATTACAGGGAAAGTCGGACAAACTTCTATTTTCTCTCAGGTGGATTGGATTATTAGAATCATTAGTATGGAAGAGAAAACTTTCTTTTAGAAACTTTTATGGTATATCTTGTCATGTGGCTGTCGAGTACGGTCGATGGTTACTCTCTTGACGGTGACGGTTAACTTTTATTTTTCTGGTTTACTACTGATCAATTCTGTGAATATTTTACCATTCCCTGATAGAGCATGAGTTATTTGTCATTGATTTGAGAGGTTGTACAATTTGGTGCTAAAAAAACTAAACCTTGAAGTTGTAAATGAGAAATGCACCCAAAGGTCATATAACTTTTAGATCGAGGATAATGATGATATTGCTGTGTCGACAGACTTCTTTTATCTTGTGTTACTATGTTAGTGGTTTTACAATGGTTTGTGATAATAAGATGAAGGCCCTCGAGAAAAACGATTTGGAAGGGACTTTCTCTAGTAAAGCTATTTGTTATATTTGGAAGGCGTATGAGAAGTTAAAAAAGATTTGCCCTGGAAATACCCTTCAGAGATCTTTTCGTTCATTGACGTATGCAGGTAGTATAAATGAGAATCCGATTTACCGGCATTTTAAGATTGCTCCTTTAAAAAAAAAGAGACTGCCATTTAATTTTCATCTCTTTCTAGAATATTTTTGCACACTGATTGCATATGATATAGAGTGGTGTTAATAGTTTGTTGGCTCTTTGGCAAACACCGAGCTTTTGTTCTTAAATATCTCTTAATAATGTGGTGTGATACTTCCTTTGCAGGTTTAGTGCTGAACCGAAAACTTCTGTGGGATTAGTGCAGTATGAGGGTGGCCCCTGTGGCGTCTTAGCAGCGATACAAGTAAAATTTTGCTATCTTCCTTTACACCTTTTATATTTGTTCTTATTTTTCCTCCCGAACAAAACTTGATTCTAAAGCACTTTTCCAATACAATTGTATATATTATATTTTCATTTGTTGTCATCCAGTCAGAGCTGCCCAGTTTTTCCTTGGTTTGTGAACATGTATATATAATAAATGCTTTGCTGCCTGTAAGATAGTTAAATAAGCACCCCTGTATCATTGTATGACTTGACTAGTTTCCCTATTAATTTTGGTGGATTGTCCTTGTAGAAAATGCCTATATTCTAGAAATGCACACAATAATTTTGCTCAATGACATTTTCTTAAGTGAGTATTTCATTAATAACATAAAGCAACAAACCTACTATAGTATAAGTGATCAATCTCATAATTAAAATTCTCACTTAATATGGAAAGAGTTACTCGCATGACTGTGATTAAGTGGATCAAACCACATCATGGCTCATTTAAACTTGAAACCACGTCACAGCTCATTTAAACTTGAAACCACATCATGGCTCATTTAAACTTAACGCGGATGGCTGCTCTCGCAGTAATCCAGGGAAATATTCAGTTGGTTGTGTCATTTGTGATCATAGAGGGGGCTATCTTGGCATTTCAAGATTACGTTGGTACCAAATCAAATCTTAAGGCTGGATTGATGGCTGTTATGATAGAATTGGAACTTTGCCAACAATACGATTGCTTGCCACTTTCCCTCGAATCAAACTCGCTTTGTTCGTTGTTCGTTGTTCTTCATCAAATCCGATCAGTCTGAATAGGAATTAAATCACATTGTAACTAAAATTCGGTCCATTTTCCTTGAATTTCCAATCAATCTCTCTCATTTACCAAGAAGAGAACTCCATTGCGGATGCCTTAGCAGATGAAGCCTTCGAAGAAAGATGATTTCACTTATTTTCAGAGAATATGTATTCCAATCACGTCAGAGGTCTGTGCGATATCGATCATGTCAAGTAATGATATATGGTTGTATTCATCTAGTGCATTTTGTGGTCTTCTTTGATTTGTATCTTAGTTATTGGATGCTTTTGGTCTAGTTCTCTTCTCATATCCGTTATTATTTTCTAATCAATAGAAATGGATTTATTTTTTTAAAAAAGAAGATTCTATCGAAGCACTTATATGAGAACAAAGAACGAGACTTAAGAATGGAAAATTCATTGAATTTCTCAATGGTACAAACATCTACGATCAACATGGAAATCAATGAATCAAGAGAATGGAGACTTGCAACACAGGGGTTGCCAGAAAAATGGCTATGTTGACCAAAAAACATGGAGATAATACTCGAACAAAACACACTTGTGAAATAAAGAGAGACCCATAACCTCATTTATTTCAACTTAAGACAAAACAACAAACGAGAGATATATCTAATCTGAATACGGTGGTCATTCGAACCAACCGCACGATGAAGAAGATATTGGTGATGCCTATGTCAATCGCATGAACCAAGAATGATTAAGTTGCAACATTTGGCATGCCAATTAGGCCCCGTTTTGTTTTGTCATATTGGTTAAGAACTCGGGATTGAGTGCGATATATATTACCGGCTCATTGTCGTAATGGCATTTGATCACAAGTTCTTCTTGGATTGTCAAACAAAGTAACTCACAAGCCCAATGTGCGATTCTACACTCAATCTAGACTCTGTAGTTTTGGTTCTTGCTCATCCAACTTATAAAATTTTCACCTATTAAGGTAATTTATCTGGTGGTCGATCTTCTATTAATGTTTGAGCTTGCATAGGCCTAATCTATGTCATCTCCGTGCAATATTCTATCTTTAATTTCAAAACCTTTCTATAGAATTCTTTGCAAGTGCAAGCAATTTGTGGACGGACGTCGTTCGGGTCACCATCAAATGGGCTTACTATGTTCATCATCGTGCCCGTGCTTGATGTTATGTGAGATAAATTGATAGACATACTTCTTTTTGGAGACCATTATTTGCCCAGTCAGGAAATTAGAATGAAACGATAGTAAGTTCAACCTGTCATGTATTTTATCTATCTGTTGATCTTTGTTCGTTTACCATTTTGTGGCACAATCATAGAGAAAGTTGAACATTTTGGATCCACCAAGTGCAAGGTTATCTTCTAGACGTTTTACTTGCTTTTGGTGATTCTCATTTCGGATACACCATACGCAAGGTGAGCGATTTATCAAAGTTTCAAGATAAACAATTCAATAATACTTCAATTTCAATATGAGAGATAGTGGTAGAAATATGAGGCAATATTTTAGGAAAAAAAAAATTAATTTTTAACATAATTTTGCCAAGGTTTTAGCATGAAGCACAGCAAACATTGGGCCAAGCATTAAGCTTTACAGGCTTTAGAGCTTAAGCGTAAAAAACATATTTAATTTTTGAATGATTTTAATTGTTTCGAGCCAAATAATGGTTACAATAATAAATTTAAGACTGAATGCATTAATTTTCTAATGGGGGAAATAAATGAGTTTATGGTCGTTTCACATGAAAATTTCAGATCTTCTAAAAAATATTTTAAAATTTTCAATATTTTATTTTATTAAAGAAAAATTAAAATTTTATAATGTTCATACTGAAATTAAAAGGCTTGCGTTTTCTGGAAAATGTCATATACCACCGTTGTGAAAATCTAAACAAGCGCAAAACTCATGTATTAAATCAATATCGTTTTAACCCCTTCGTTTTTTAAATTGATGCATAAAATACATTCTATGTTTAATTTTGGTGATACCCCCGGGGAGGCCCGGGTCATGGGTATAAGGTGATCCTGGGTCATGGATCAGGTTATGAGAAGTTTTGGGCTAATCCGACAAATAGCCGGGCAAATATATGCCCGAGACATCATCTGGCTACTAGCAATCGAGCATATACCTCGGGCTACCAGTAGCCGGGCAAATGACTGTCCGAGACATCATCTCCCCGGGCTACTAGCAGCCGGGCATATACCTCGGGCTACCAAAAGCCCGAGCTTCCAGACAAGTTCCCGGGTGATGGCTTTCTACCCGGGTTACATCGATAGTAGCATCACACTCGAGTGCACAAGTATGTGATACCTTACCGTGGTAATCATTACTGTCAAAACACGTGGATTTGACGTGTCAGAGAAGTTGATGTCAGAAAGTAGAGTATGGGCAACCATCTTGCCATAATTAACTAGTGGGCACTGAAGGTCATCATTGAATTTCTTGCTATAAATATCAGGTTTGCTCAAATTTTAAACATTCATTCACACATATATATCTTGCCCACATCCTTTTACTCTAAAAAATACACACCATTTCCAAAGCATTTCTCTTTGCTATATGGTTTTTTCCTCACCCACTTGCTGACTTTAGCATCGGAGCGGCTACGACGGACATTCCTCCGGCGCCCATTCACGTGGTTATCTTCGTGTTTACAAATCACTACTGGTCTTTCGCGGAAGAAGAAGCCTTTGGTTTGAACACATCTCTCTAGGCTCTCATTCCTCATCATTTTCACAACCCGACCCGGTGAAATTACCCACGCATCTCACACCCATTTTCACCCGGTCACATCAAATTTTATGTACACAAACTTAGGCAAGTATTTTTATCTATTGGTGTGTATTTAGTATGTAGGGGTTTTTATGTCTCATTTTTTAAAAATAGGGCGTAAAGGACCACGACAAATTGCATCAGTACATCCTGCAAAAACTCAAAACAGCAAAAAACCTCATGCGTAAAATTAATTACATTTAAAAATCAGATATAAAACCTCTTTCAAATGTGATAAATGTGCTTGAGTTTTTTTAACACAAGGGTTAAATGTGCTTTATCTTAAAGAATGAAAGATATATTAGCCCATTAATATTTTTTATATGGTTTTATGTCTTTTAGACTTTTTGTTGGGGGACCTAATGTAATTAGCCCAAAGGACCATTAACATAATGCAGGTGTTTTTTTTCCTTCCTTTTTTGGGTTTTCATGGGGATGGTATATCACGTTATCTGACTCAACTTTTAAAAAGATATTTCCAGGAAATATTTTCCATAAACATCATAAATAAAACCAAACATATCGTGTGACTCCATGAATTTGTTTCACATTTAATCATGGAAGTTTTCAAACTTATGATTGAAATATTTTTGAGACTTCAATGATATATGTGTGATTTGATATTTGGTTTCCTTTTCCAGAAGCCCTATTAAACATCTACGAATGAAAATGTGTTTTTGCCTTAATTTTTGTTTCTGCTGCATAAATACATTTCTATTTCACCTTCTTGTTTCTATATACAATTATTTTTTAACTTCAATGATGTATGCATGGTTCATTATTTGGTTTTTGACAGTTAACCGTGTCAAAAACCAATGCCAAACTCAAATTTGAATCTTTCAAGAAAGTGTTTTTTTTTTCCATCAAATGATAGATTCTACCAATGGAATGAAAACTAAGGTTAAAAAAAGTAGTTTTGCATAAAATTGTCTCAAACAAATTCTTGTTTTTTTTCTTTTCTCTAATTTTGTTGCAATCTAGTTCTTTCTCTCTTACATATTGTCAAGGTACAAACAATGTGAGTTATTTGCTAATAATACTCCATAGGAGCAAGCATGCTAGCAAGCATTTATACTGGTAACATAAAGATTGTCCATTGCCATGAAACTTTATTATCATGGTCATCTATGTGGAGCACAAGCTAGGGAAATGATGCTGTAATTTGTTCTTACTTTGGCTAAAATGTCTACATGCTTTTGATTTTTTTCCCTTTTCTGAATTCTCATTTGCAACCAAGGAGTAATGAAATTTTCTTTCAGTAAATCTGGTGCATAAGCAAATGAAGCGAGTTATGTATGATAAAACAATTGGAAAGAGCGATGCATGTAGTCTCAGCGCAAAAATGGTCTTAGAGTTGGAGAGAGGATGTGGAAACACGTGCTCAGTTTTCTACATTTAAGGGTTTATTGATCTAATTATCATCTCAGACTCTTGTCATCAGTAGGTTTCGAATTAGTAGTAATTATTTAGGGTTTCAGGACAGAGTTCTATATGAAATCAAGTGTCAGCTTATTTCTTTCTTTCTTTTCTTTTTTATTGCATATATTTCCACTCATCCCATGGTTTGTCTGAATTAAAAAGAAGTTTGTTTCCTCCTGATTAAGTGCATGTATTCATCTCAAGTTATTATGCTAACAACATAACCTCTTGACTGTGCAGGCATTTGTACTTAAATATCTTCTATTTGATCCTGAGGAATCAGGTGATGTGCCAAACATGTTTGAAGATTCGGCTAAAAGAAGAGTTTCCAACAGTGAATCTGTGGCAGCAGATATTTTCTATCATATCTCCGAGGAAGAAAAATCAAGGTCATGAATATTTCTTTATATATCTTAATGGTGTTTTCTTTATGTGATGACTTAACCTTAGTTACAGCGTCGGAACTTAAAGATAAAATACAAAGGAAGGAAGAAGAAGCAACTAATTTTCTTGTACACAAACCTCTAGGTGTTTAATTTTCAATTTTGAATTCCTTACGGTGTCTAATGTATTACTTAGAGTGTTCTTTGCAATAAGTTATGTAACTGCTGTCTGTGGCTGATTCCTGTAGAGGGTGGTCCTCTTCTTCAACATCAAAGGTATTTTTACATAATAGTTCGTGACAGGGACATTATATTTTACATGTATGTCATGTGTTTTCTTGTGGACAGCCATACTTTTAAGTTCATCTGATGCATTTCTGTTGTTGCTACTCATAAATTGGTAAAATATATGGTATTTTGTTGTCCACTTTAATGTTAGTGAATTGGAATATTCATGAATAAAGCTACCAAGAAACCACTGTTTCTAGTATGCCATAAACAGATCTAACATTATCCTGATTGTACTATAACACTTATCATATAATTCTTATTAGATACCAGCAATATAATGATTGCTGGAATTTTACAAAGAGGTTAATAAGTGATTAGGCTATTATTTTTTCTCTGCGTATTTCTTGGAATCATGCTTGATTGGCTTCTGTTTGCAGCAATGATCTCGACCAGTTTATGTTTCAGTGTTTGATGCTTTAAAATCCTTGTGTTCCTGGGTGATTCTTGAAAATTTTCTAGCAATTTCTATGCGAGATTCATCATCGAATTTATGGTATTTGGAACTAGAATCTCATTTTGCTGATGTAAGATTGTTACTGGCAAATGCAACCTTTTCGGCAATCCTTTGTGGTGTCGCTAATTTTTAGTTGTTTTTTTTAATTATTATTTTAGTTAAAATATAATTGTGACTTCTAATAAATAATTGTACTTCAAAGAAGATGTACATTACATTACAAAGTTCTGTACAATGTGCAATCATGTATGAGTTGAAGTTTAGAAGTAACAGATCTAGCAGAATTATCGAAACTATAACTTACCTGTTTGTTTGTGGTTGTTCAGAGAATGGAACCTGCCAATTTTATTTTAGATCTTAAATGATTAGTTCCTCTTATACTTACTGAAAGTAAAAGTTCCTGCTTTTAACCAGAGCCTTGGTGAGGAGCATGAACGAGATACTGTTTCTATGTGGAAGTAATGAACGAGCTGTAATAGCATCCCTGGGTATTCTTGATGGTGATTTTGTGGAGTCCATGGATGTACCACAGGATGAGGTGCCATTAGTTATTTTGCCTCAATTTTTTTAACATTTTTTAAACTTGGATACCTTCATTATTGCACCTTAACCTGAAGGCTTTGTTGAGAATCAAATCGCCAATTAAGTTTTATACTGGTACACTTCTATTTTACTGATCATGATAAAGGTGGCGGACATGAAGTTGTATTGATTTTGTAGTACTATTTCTCTTTATGATTTTCTTTTCTTGCACTTTATTATTATTAACTGGTTATGCAGGTGATTGCAAAAGTACTTGAAGGTCTTTCTGTTGAATCTGGTTATGATTTGCACAAGGTACTCAGAGTCAACACAGCTACTTCACGGGAGAGTGCATTTCAATACATGGAAGCTATGCTTCCCATGTTTCGGAGTCGTATGGGAACACTGCTCTTTTTAATATCTGCTCTATTGTCCCGAGGATTGGTATGCTTTTCAATTAAATCAGATCATCTTTTTGTCTTGTTAATTCATGCTTTGGAAATAAATCCTTGACGGAATGAAAGTGGAACCTCATTCACAAGAAATGTGATTAATTTTATCTTTAAAGGATAAAGCACCAAGTTTAGATAAACAATTTTTGCACCTATATAGTCCTAGCATTCACATTATTGTAGAATTCTATTCACCCTTTTAATCTTTCTTTTTCTTAAGTATAATACATTTTTTATACCTATTTTTCCATCAGGACAATGTTTTAGGGGACAGGGATGACCCAAGTCAACCGTTAGTCACGTCCCCATTTGGGCATGCATCACAGGTGACCACAGATCAATAAAATTTTGTTATGTGTGAGGAAACTGTGAGAGTGAGTTTGCTCGGTTACCGCAAATTTGATGTCTAACTTTCTATTTCTCAAATAGGAAATCGTAAACCTTTTACTTTCTGGAAGGGCGGTTGCTAATGTGTTCAATGGGAATATTGATTTAGGAGGTGGCATGTTTGTTAAGGGTATCTCCACAGCAGTGGAAGTCGGTTTCCTCACCCTGTTAGAGTCATTTGACTTTTGCAAGGTTGGTCAGTACCTGAAATGCCCCCGTTGGCCAATATGGGTCATTGGAAGCGAATCCCATTACACGGTGTTGTTCGCTCTGGACTCCAAAGTGCAGGAGGAGAATGAACTTGAAAACCGAGAAACACAGATCCGGAGAGCTTTTGATGCCCAAGATCAAAGTGGAGGAGGCGGATTCATAAATGTTGAAGGCTTTCGTTGTGTCATCAAGGAAACCGGCATCAACTTCCCCCCTGAAAAAGTTAACCATCTTTGTAGTACAGGTTTCATAGTTTGGAGCGAGTTTAGGCAGGCTCTTCTTGATTTAGACAAGACTCTAGGAGGCATTAAATATTCAGGTGGTTCATTTGGTGAGAAGGTCTTTGATCTTTACCATTTCAATGGGATTGCAAAATCTTCTGGGAATGATATCGAGGAATCGTTGGGAAGTGAAATTCCTATACAAAGGCCAAGGCTTACGAAACTGCGCGTTTCAGTTCCCCCAAGGTGGACACAGGAGGAATTCTGGGCAGTTGTACCAGTGGCTTCTGATTCAACCACAGCTGCATCCAGTGGGGTAGATGTCTCAGCTGAAACATCTAAGGCTCAACATGCACCCTTGGTTGATTGCATCAGAACTCGGTGGCAGCGTGCTATTTGCTATTGGGATGGGGATGCCCCTAGCATCGTATGATTAACTCATTATTATTATTTTTTCTAAATATCCATAACATTGGGTTCGACTCTTGACTTTTCATGTGATACAAATTACATTGTTTATTTGGATTTTTGTGGAATGGATAATTTAGTATCTAAATCTACAAGCAAGCGGGACCGAGCAAGATGGCTACCGATTGCGTTCAGGCCTGGGGATAATCACTTTCCCTATCCTATACTGTAAACGCAGAATTTCATATAGGAGATAGCACTTTGCCGTGCCCCCTCTTCGGCGTTCTATTTTTTAGGATAGAAATTGATGTGGGTGTGGGTGTGTGTGTGTGTGTGTGTGTGTGTGTGAATCGAGTAAGAAGTTCGAAAACTTGAAATTTCAAAATATTATATATAAAATTTGAAAATATATATATTTCAATCTTTCTCACAATGGATGCCATTAAGACTTTCTTACACAAACTTGGACAAAGCATAATGGCGCCGGTGGGGTTCTCGACACTACATCGGACGTCACTAAATTCATGACAGACTGATCCACTGAAATTTTCTTTTTTATTTTTCTTTCAATTGGTCACTCTCTGAATATTTCCAAAATTGATGCAAGGGGAGTTTCTTGAATATTTAAAATGTAAGTTTTTTCCATTTTGGGAAATGTGACTGGAGCATTATTTTTTAATAATAAAAAAAAAACTACTTTTATAGCTAGTAAATATTAAGTTTTTTAAAAAAAAAAAAACCAAAAAAGGGAAAAAAATCGACACGGCTGCTGCCACAAATCTCCCCTTCCAATATAAGATGGTTTCAAAGCTAGATAGCAGTTCAATGCCAGCCAAATATTACAGCAACGATTTTACAAGCAAAAAATAATAATAAATGAAAAGAAAAAATAAATAATATTACTACTGACATACCAACACACACTAAAACCTTATAAATCACTTCCTCATTATTTTCAAACTGCAAGCCAACCCACGCTACGAATCAAAACAAGAAACATAAAAGAAATGACTCACTCAACGAAATAAGCAACACTGCAACAACCAGACTCACCAGCTTAGAAACACTTCCTGTGAACGATTGCAGGACCTGATTCATCGTACTCCCCTTTTGAGATCCACATCTACAAGAGAAAGAAAATTTGAAAACTAAGTAAACATGATAGTTATATCATGTACATATTCAATATATGCAAGGGAGGATCCAAGAATTTTAACATATGAGAATTAAGTTATGGTAAAAATAAACGGGAATTTTTTTAAAAAAAACAGTCACCTGTTGGAAAGTACTGAGGGAAGCAAGGATAGATCCTCCTATCCAGACACTATACTTCCTCTCAGGAGGTGCGACAACCTTAATCTTCATGCTGCTAGGAGCAAGAGCTGTTATTTCCTTACTCATGCGATCTGCAATACCCGGGAACATAGTTGATCCACCGCTGAGCACGATATTTCCATATAGATCCTTCCTGATATCCACATCACATTTCATAATGGAATTATATGTCGTTTCATGAATTCCTGCAGCTTCCATTCCTATCAATGATGGCTGGAACAAGACTTCAGGGCAGCGGAACCTCTCGGCAGCAATGGTGATCACTTGTCCATCTGGAAGCTCGTAATTCTTTTCTACAGAAGAGGTATTCTTAGCAGTTTCCAATTCTTGTTCGAAATCAAGTGCCACATATGCAAGCTTCTCCTTGACGTCGCGCACAATTTCCCGTTCTGCTGTGGTGGTAAACATGTAACCTCTTTCAGTCAGAATTTTCATGAGATAATCAGTGAGGTCACGACCAGCAAGATCCAACCGCAGAATAGCATGAGGTAGCGCATACCCCTCATAAATGGGAACAGTGTGGCTCACCCCATCACCAGAATCAAGTACTATACCTGTTCAAAGAACATTTTAATAATTTTGTGTACTTCAAATAGTCACATCACTTTCAGATCAATGGCATACACCATACCAGTTGTACGGCCACTAGCATATAGTGAAAGGACAGCCTGGATAGCAACATACATGGCCGGTACATTGAAAGTCTCAAACATAATTTGAGTCATTTTCTCTCTATTTGCCTTGGGGTTGAGAGGTGCCTCCGTCAGCAGAACGGGGTGCTCTTCAGGAGAAACACGGAGCTCATTGTAGAATGTGTGGTGCCAAATCTTCTCCATGTCGTCCCAGTTACTAACTATACCATGCTCAATTGGGTACTTCAAGGTGAGAATACCTCTTTTAGACTGAGCTTCATCCCCGACATACGCATCCTTTTGCCCCATCCCAACCATGACTCCTGTATGCCGAGGACGGCCAACTATACTAGGGAAAACGGCCCTTGGAGCATCATCCCCAGCAAATCCAGCCTGTAGGACAGAAGGAACAAATTGAGAGACATTAATCAATAAACCAAATATTAAATACCCCACCTATAAAACAGGAACGATACGCAAGAGGCAAAAATCTTACAGCTCACCTTGACCATCCCGGTACCATTATCAACAACAAGGGGTTGAACATCCTCTGCTTCAGCCATACTGTATTATCCTTTACAGAAATAAAAAGCATCAGATTTCCGGACAAAGAATGAATGCGAAAAGAGTTTCTCCCACTTAAGAAGCTAAAATAGCACAGTTTGCCGAGACATAATTCCAGTAGAGGACCATGTTACTCTTAAAGCTCATTGAAAAATTCAGGTAGGAATTTTTCAAATGAATATCATAACCAAAATGACAGTTCTAGCATAGAACTTCTATGCTGGGAATGATGCCTTAAAAAGACATTATATGCTAAAAAGTTCTTCATAGGCGCTTTTTGGTATTTTATTTAAAAATTATTCTCATTTGCACTACCATTGACAACAGGTAAAATATTCTCTTATTACAAAAGTAAAATTTAGGCATAATCCCACAATGTCCTTTTGGTTTTCTAAATTTCCTAACCAGGTTTCTCAATGAATTCCAATGGTAAGATGATTATCTACGGTAACTATTAGTTAGTTTTGATAATTGATTACCAAATACAGTGCACATAACCATCACAAATAAACATAAAGAAATGATCCATTCATTTTACGTCAAACTCTACATTATCAAAATATAATCTCACCCATTCCTTCTCGAAGCTCAACCTTTTTCACAGTATGTACGTGGTACATGAAGAAGAATTCTTATCCAACATCCTCCAAATCGAAAACAAAAAATTCATGCTTTAACCGATTAAAATCCAACAACGACATACAAGTAACTTATCAACAACATACAAATATCCACACAGATCGGATCTTTAGCTGAACCCTTTTTCCGTAATCATGAACTACACCTCACAATGGCAGAAATTCAGAGAAACAAAAACGAAACTAAAGAACAGTAAATCTAAACAGTAGAAACAAATAATTGGAAGATGGAGATCTGAACTCACCTCTGATTGATGAAAATGAACTGTTTCAGCTTTACAGTACAAAAGCGAGCGGAAGTTGAGCTTTTTATTAGTAAATGGGTGCACTACAAGTTGGAAATTATGAGAATGTTTGATTGTGAGAGAGATAGAGATGAAAGGTGATATCTGTATACTCTCCGTCAAACGCGTTGTGGAAATTAAATGACATTGGAATTAAATGCAAATGAAATTTGACAGATGGTAAGAAATTTGATAAGAAATTTATTGATAATAACTAAAATTTAATACATTTTTATTATTATCCAAATCCAAAAATATATTTTATTTAATTACAAGTGTCCCGGTTCTTGAACATTCTTTTAATTATTTTTACCTCCTTTTCCACACTATTCGTAAAATATCTTGGGTTAATAATAATAATAATAATAATAATAATAATAATAATAATAATAAGCTTATTATTAATTATTTTTTATTACTTTCAAAGGTATAAATAGATTGCCTTAATCCCATTAATTTTGGCCCCATAAATTGGAAGTTGCCCTGAAATACAATTAAAAAATGAGTAACTGTTTTGATAGACGGTCTCGTAGATTTTTATTGGTGAAACGTGTCAATTTTAACTATTTTTACAATAAAAAGTAATATTTTTTAACGGTGACTCAAATAAAATATTCTTCTCATAAAATTAACTCATGAAACTGTCTCACAAGATTTTTTATATGTTATCGGTGACAAATAATGTCTTAAGGGGTGTCAAAATTAGTCCGAGTAATCGAATACAGTAGTGATGGTATACTAAAAATAAATAGTTCTTCTCATCCTATATCGTTTTTAATAAATTTTTATTTTAATGAATTAATTTTACATGTTTATCATTTAAATATTGTATATAACCTCATATTGAAACGATAATATCAAATAAAATAATACCTTTTATTTTTATAAAATGAAATAATTTCTCAAAACATTCCCCCCATTTTCTTTTCCGGTTTTACATTCCCAAAATATCTGGCGACCTGAATGAAACATGAGAAGCTTGTCGATATTCGATTTTGCACTAAATTACACTCATGATCCCTAAGGCAGGTGTAATTAAATTCAGATCCCGACAAAGTAGCAACGAGAACTTCAAATTTTTGTATTCCATCGATTTTTTAAAAAAATTTATTTTGATAAAATACGCTTATTTATTACACTGTTCACGAATTTATTTTAATTATTATATTTGTCAGTTTATACTATATCATTGATGTGCCAATTTGTGATAAGATGATAAAATTATGTATTTTTTTAAAAAAAAAACTTTGGAATCATTCACTATTTAGTAAAGTATATGTGTTTATACTTTATGCCAATTAGAGTTGCGTGTTGATCTATCAATTTAATATTCTATAAATAGATTGCCTTCTTGCGTATATTTTATGAGCAAAATACATTAATTACGTTTGAGTAGTCAAAATGAATTGGATCTATTAAGTTGTCTACTTTGCCTAACCAAATAGGTGTAACATGCCCAAATGGCGGGCCAGCTTGTTCTGCTCTGCTTTACTCTACTCTGTCAAATATTACGTTGGTACAAGATTTTATAAAGACGAGATTTCGAATTTAAAAAAACATTAATGGCTACTACTTTGTAATTGTTAATATATACACATCATTTTTAATATATTACTTTCTTTGAAATGAAACTCCCTGGACCGTCCGATCATGAGAAAATATGGATGAATAATCTACGTTACAATACCAACAAACACACACACACACACAGCATATTAACACAATATTAATGCTTCCTAGCTAGAAAGTCCCCTGGAACCAATCAGCTTGGTCAAACCGAATGTTATGGCCATGGCAAACCACCCTCCAACCAAGACCCTAGCCGCCGAGCGTACTACGGGAGCCCGCCCCAGCACGGCCCCCAAGCACCCAAAAACCGCCAGGGCGACGCTGACAGCCGCCACCACTACCCCAATCCTCACCCGATACCCTTTTATAAAAGAAGCAGCAAGTAACGGGACCATCGCCCCGACGGAAAACGCCAGAGCTGATGCTGCAGCAGCCTGCATTGGATTTGGCAGACTTTCATTGTTTTCTCGTTCGACTTCTTGCGCAACACCAACCTCAGCTCTTTTCCTATCTCGCTTCATTTGAGCCAGTTCTATATCAAGCTGTGAGTAAACGGATACAAATTCTCCAATCGCCATGGAACATGCACCGGCTACCAGGCCTGCAAAACCTGTCAGAATCATGGCTTTGATGTCTTGTTTGACAGCTCCGACACCCATCATTAACGATGCCGTGGAGACGAGGCCATCATTGGCGCCTAAAACAGCAGCGCGCAGCCACTGGGACCGCTTTGAGTAGTCGAATTCTTGGTTTTCTTCAAGGTTTAGTGTCATTTGCCGAGAATGTTCAACCGGAAGAGGGAATCTGGTATCAGGGTTTTGTGTTTGGTTTGCAGCCATTGAAGAATGTGAGATAATGGAAGGGATTAACCTTTTAGATTGGAATTTCATCAATTTTAATTGATGTTAAGAAGATGAGTGTGGTGGACACACGCCTTCTGCTATGGTACTTATAGAAGGGAAAAGTAAACCAGCAATAGTGGAGAAATAAGTGGAGCTAGCTAGGGTGAATTTTTGTAATAGTGTTATTTTCTATTTGATATATACACCCATACATTGGATCTTAACATGAGAATACTATATCTGATCATAAATCTAATAACTTTATAACTTTTTTAAAAAATATAATAGGTGTGGGGTCAATATTAATTCAGTGAAAGAAACATAAGACTACAGAAAATATATTGTAATAAAGTTTCTGATGTAAATTACGTATACCTATAGCTAACTATTTACGTTAATCGTTATCCTCATGTTTAAACATACAATGATCAGAGATATGTTGTCAAAATAAATTCAGTAAGAAAATATGACAATGGAGAAAATAATCGGATTTACAGATAGGCTAACTCATTATCTTTTTTATTCACTCTTCTTTTTCCCGATGTCCCATTTTAATTTGGACTATTGGTTTATGGGTTGTTGGTAATTTGGGATGTATATTACCTATTTTTTTTTGAAAATTCATGAAGAAAAAAGTGTTGTGATCCCCTATTTCGAGGGGGTTTCACGTTGTTTGTGCTTATCGATCTGTTTTATGATACAATCTTGCAAAGGAGCCATTGAGACAAATACGGAGACATATTGTAAATCAAAACACATCAGCTTTTTATCTTTTAAGAAACTATTTCCAGCACGTATCGAATTTAATCCTTTGATAATCCACTGATGAAACATTGTGTATCTTGCAATAATCTTTTACTATATATATGTAGTTTCGTTCTTGGAAATAAACAGAAGTAATTGCTAGTGGAGTCACTTTTCAATTGAAAATGTATATGATACTTTATTTTGTTTCAATTCATATATAGTAATAGTAATCTTACTAATTACGACAGCAAACGTATGGCTAAAGATTTTCATTTTTAGTATATTTTAAAACCGAAATTTCAAGCGCGCAAAAAAAAAAAATTGTGATAAATTAAAAGCTAGTCTATATAACTTTTTGCATGATATTCTCAAAATTTACAAATTTGCTATTCAAAATAGATAAAGTCGTTTCTTTTATTAAGATTTTTGAATGTATAACTGATGCTTATGAAGGGCATGCACGAGGAAGAAAATATTGAAGTAAGATGGAAAAAAAGAAACAGTATGAAATTAGGAAGGGAAAATTAAAACATGATGTTTATATATTGTTTATTACAGAACAAGATTTCCAGTTAGCAGACAATATAGGGATCACATGCATTCTAACGTAAGAATTCAATTCGTAAAGGATATGTAAACCGTATACCAGACTCGACTGATTCATGAGAAAAGCACGTATAAAAGCGGATGCCCAACATCACTTTTAGGTTCCTTTTCAATTCTGTTACTTTTTCTTGTTATTAAAAAATATATATATTTATTTTTTTCCGGGGAGATATATAGATCGAGCTTGGGGTCTTTTAACTTAGAAATAAATTTATTTTATTTATAATTTTGCCTGTGCACTTCGCTTCGTTTGAGACAATGAACTACACATATACATTTATAGGTTAAAAAAAATTTAATTTGAATCAAGAAATATAATAATATCAGTCCACCCAGGGGGGCAGGGACCAGCCGACCAGGGTACCTTTTTTCCTCTTGGATATAAAATATATTATATGGGAAATACGCTGTTATAATTACGTGGGGCATAATCTTTAATTAAACGTATCGCTATGAATAACTTTTTAAATTACCTTTCATGCTCTCTTTAATTACCTTTTTTCGTCCTTTTTTAAATGTATTTAGAAATTATAATTATAATTATAATTATAATTATAATACTTTAATACAGATTCAAATATCCAAACACTCTTATTAATAAATTCATGTATTAAATTAGGCTTATTTTATATTTGCAGGTGAAAAGTCGACATTCTGTTTCAAAAAATTGCAAAATATTTCAGAATATAATCCACCCAATTTTAATTTGGTTTGCATTGTCGTTGCATAATCGAATTCAATGGACAGCTAGAAAACTCTCCTCTATTCAACGTACGAAATGTTTATATAACTAATGGTTTCATTGATTTTATGTGGATATGTAAAATCTTTTTTTCTTTGAATATCACGGTCCAATCTTCGTTCTTGAAATATGTATATCATGCATATATATGTATAGCTTGATGCAGCTAATGTTTATTTTACGTTTGTATTGTTGGATACAATAATTGCTCTTATAACGAGAACAATCGAACTATGAAGTTTGAACTATTGTATGGTTTCAAATATTTGAGTTGCACTGCTACTACTGATTATGACTTTTAGTAAAGTGATAAACGTTCGATAGTATATTATATATTAATAGGTTCATGACTATTTGATGCAAATAATAAGATTATATGACATTGTTTTATCTGACATTTGACTCAAAACCTTCCACGATTGAGGTTACAAATTAGTACATTATTCGCATCTTTTAATTTAATAATAATCATATTATAAATTATCTGTCATCGTGGATGTTATTCGTTAATTATAATAGAATCTTATTAGCTTCGTAACCTAATTTAATTGGTGGAATTTCATATTGAGTGGAATCAAAAAAGATATTGGATTGATGAAGAGGAAAGCACTAAATTTATTAGGAGAAAAAGGATAGAGACACGCAAAAATTGGGACTGATCGTGAGATAATATTTGTAAATGGGAAGGAGTGTGCAATCCACACAATTGCCACCAACATTTAATACTATATATTCACATTAATTATATAAAGATGTGCATAATTTCATTTCTCTGTTCTCTTTTAACTTTTCGGTATTTTTCCCACACAAATAAGTGGGAGGGCATATTCCCCCATTTTTTCAACTCAAAATCTTACCATACCGAAATTTTCGGTATAGTATATGGTATAAATTTTAAATATTTTCGGTATTTCGGTACCGAAAATTTCACTTATAAATTAGAGCATTTTAAGATTTCAATTTCTATTTTATTGTGTTGGGTTTCAGATATTTTGGTATACAGATATTTAGATAAGTTATCGATACCGTGTCGAATAAATTTATTCATTACCGAAATTTCGGTATACCAAACCCGAAATTAATTTTGGTACGATATCGACATCCGGTATTATCATATTTTTCGATACAATATACATTATGGTTTGAAAAACTCGATATACCGTACCGAAACAACCCTACCCACTTATGGATGTAATTATTATTAAATTGACCATATAGCCCACTTTCAAGGATGGATGGCTGCTTATTCCTTGTTTCTTGTTTCTTGTTTCTTGTTTCTTTTGATTTATTTACGCTATTTTTTTAGCAACGTGGCGGGGAAGTCTCGAACCCGAGACATGCTCGCATTTGTGATAACTAGTGATTGTATGCACGTGGTGCTTATGTAATTGAAAGAATAAAGACATATGTAAAGACCTAATATATAGATTTCAGAATAATAAAAAGGTTATGATTTTGGAAAAAAAAAAAAAAAAGTAATAGTAGCTAGATTCATATGTTTCAAACACATATTTAACTTGATAATTTTTTAAAATTATTAATTTATTATATAAATGGTACCATGTAGTTGTACAATGAGAAAGGAAAAAAAAAACTACTACCTCATTAATTTATCCTTTTAGCCAAAATTGGATGTAGAAATTTTATTATTGATTACACGCAGTTAATTAAATTATCATATATTTATTTAATTATGGAGTTTATCATATTTTTGAAATTTCCGGTACACTTATAATAATATAAATATAATTATAATATATGCAATATTTCTATTATTTTTTTCGAAAAAAATGTGTGTGTGTGTTAATTGGTTTGAGAAAAAATATTTAAAAAAATGATTTAAGGGCATTGCTAGAAATGCTTAATAATTTCATTTACTAATTATCAAACCTTGTAATAAATTTCATGAATTAACAAAATAATTGTCCAATTTCAAATCCTGAACGATTTGTGGAACTATCCTATTTAGGTAAAAACTTGCATGAGACGGTCTCACGGATTGTATTTTGTGAAACGGATCTCTTATTTGGATCATCCTTGAAAAAATATTATTTTTTATGCTAAGAGTACTACTTTTTATTGTGAATATCAGTAGGATTGACCCGTCTCACAGATAAAGATTCATGAGTCCGTCTCATAAGAGATTTACTCTCTTGTTTAATAAGGATTCGAGTGGGTTGATTTTCTGCCATCTCAATATAGACGAGCGCATGCTTGATAAATACAACTCTGGTTTGTATCAGAATCAGACAATAATTTGTCATACATTTTAACAAAATAAATTAAAATATTTTCGTTACAAATTATTCATATATATAAAAAACCAATATATTAAAATATTTTCAATACAAATTATTCATATATAAAAAACACCAATTTACAACCACTCACAGAGTTACCATCAATCAATCTTGCCGTACTTGAGATTTTAGGGTTTCGAACTTAAAAATTTGTGTAAAGTGTGTGTATTCATTTTTTTATTATTAAAAAACTATAATTTTTCAAAACTAAACTTATGACGTATAAACTTAGTTATAAAAATAAATAAATAAAACTTAATTGCATTGTTTATCGAATATACCTAAAATATTTATTTATGTGTATATTATTTCAAGAAAATCATCATAAAGGACATAAAATTTAAAAATATACTTAAAATGATTTTTCATTCAAAAAGTATATTGTACATATGGTTAACATCGCTTCATTTACAACAAACTTAAAGTTAATATAATGTTAATTTCATTAATTATAAATCGTGACTGCTACTATGTTGGACTATGTAAAATGAGGTATTATAAATATCAATTAAATCAACATGTTATATGTACAAGATTGCAGTACCATCACAAATGAAAATCTAATAGGAGTCGAAACTATTTTATAGCGAACTTATTCGTCTCAAATCAACACACTTTCTTGAAATATATCTATATATAAGAAAATTATGAGTTAAAAAAAAATCACCAATTTATCAAAGAATAACCCTACCTTCATAAAAATTTCAATCATTGTCAGAGAAATTTTCAATTAAACAACAAATGTTTGTGTTTAAAGGAAGTATTTGCACTGAGTGTGTCATAAAACTTCTCTTTTGATATCACACTTGAATATATTTTTTTTTTGAATAACAAGGCTTTTTTTCTTTTTTATTTTTTGGCTATTCGCTTACACAAATTATGACGTAGGCTCAACCACTTGGACCGACCTTAGGCGGGCGCCCTTTCAAATCAAGTGCAATGAAAATCGCCAACCTAGACCATAGGCTTACACGTTCACCCATTGATCCCGTCCAGGTAAGTACTTGAAGAACAAGGTTGAAGACAGAGGAGAGACTTGAAAGTTAAGGAGGGTAAAGCACATGACATGCAACAAATTTTTTTTTTTTAAAACCCTCTTCTGAAGCGATTCACTCGATTCATATGCAAAATAGTTGAGGCATTCGTCAAACAACTAAATTCATACAAATTCCGATCCTCCCTTCCTATTCAACGTTCAAATTTGTTTTATTAATAAACTAATCCTTGTGTTAAGGAGTAGACAACTGCCACATGGGTTTAGCGTAAGCAGAACAATGATTTCATTTTCCTTGTATATAATCTCATTGGTTTTTTTTTATTTATTTATAGCATATATATATAAAAAATTCAGAGTAACTTATTCATATGAAAGTTTATTTCTACTGAAATTATAGTATGAAAACAATTTCTTTTAATTTCTAATTATTACATGTCTTTAAAATGTTGTATTAAATAGTCAAGCACCATTTTTCAACCAAAATTATTGTTTCCATCTTTCTTCGTCCCCAAAGAACGAAACTGTCATCAATTAATCATTGTCACCCCAACATTACTTTTCTATTTTATTGTGGATAAGAAATGAAATAATGGAGCCGGAGTTTGGCACAAAGCCCATATCCCACTATGCTCCGGGCCGGGTTGGCCTGGACCAGATGCCCGACACCCCTACCCGTGGTGCCCATCACCGCCGGGCCCACTCCGACACCTTCTTCCGATTCCCTGACCTCGATGACATCCTCCTCGACGACGTCGTCGCAGACCTCAACCTCGACCTGCCTCCCAATCCGCCTTCGCTCTTCCCCAATGGTACGCCGCCGCTGCCGTTTGCTCAGCTCAACAAAACTGATGAACACAGGTCAACCTTACACTTGAGGAGCCTGTCGGTGGACGCGGATTTTTTCGATGGGCTTGGACTAGACGGCCCGCCGCCGGGCCCGGAAGCGGGTCCGTCCAGGCCGAAGCACAGGCATAGCAATTCCATGGATGGGTATTCCAGTGCCACTTCGTCTGACTTGGACTCCAGTTCGAAGAAGGCGATGGCTGCTGATAGACTCGCGGAGATTGCCTTGATTGACCCCAAGAGAGCAAAAAGGTTTGATTTTTTGCCGCTGCGTTGACCTGTTATTTACTGTGTTTCTGAGATATCTTTTTTTTTTTTTATGGAAGTTCTTGAAATTTAAGCTATGAATGTTCCTTATTTTGTTGATTTTTAAAATAAATTTCTCCTTATTCTCTTTGAGTCGATTAAGTACGGATGATCGTCGTCATAATTCCAAGTTTTAGCTGAGAACTATTCTTTTATAGAATTCTGGCGAATAGGCAATCTGCTGCGCGATCGAAAGAGCGAAAAGTTAGGTACACAAGTGAGTTGGAGAGGAAAGTGCAGACTCTGCAGACTGAAGCAACCACACTATCTGCTCAGATCACCTTGTTGCAGGTTTTTTGTTATTTTTTCTAGAAATCTGTTAAAATAGCTCTGATTTTTTAGTGGAATGGTGTGCTTAAAAGAATAACCGGAACTAACTCAATCAAACGAATCCATATCCCACTGTCTTGTATGGTATATAATCGATTTCTTATGCATTTGCTTGGGGTGATTGTTATACTCAACTCGCTGAGTCTTTATGGAGGCAGTCCATCAGCCATGAGGAGGTATTTAAATACTGAGCTTAGCTATCGTAAATGGTTTAAGAGTTAAATTTGACCCGAAATTACTTGAATCACAATGTGCATAGATATCTTAAAGTCTAGGCTGAAAGTTCAAGGTGAATGAACCAGCCTTAATAAATTAAGGGGTCTTGTAAAAACAAATATATACTTGTCTATTAGTGAAGTTAATGGCTATCATCTTGCAAGTTCACCTTAGATTTGGTATCCCTAAATTTATGGTGCACTTAAAAGGTTGTGAGCTTTTAAAGCACTCCAAGCTTGGGCTTCACTGTTAAGGCATGTGTTTCATCACAAGCATTTTAACATTATAGGGGCGCTGAATTTTTTCTTCATGATCGCGTCTCATTTCTGAATGGTCAATAACTTCTTGTTTGTAGAATGATAATTTACTGATTCAGACCTTCATTTTTATTCACTCACTGTTTAACATGTTTTAGCATTGTAAATTCTTTGGTAATAAAAGATGTGTGCTGCGAATGGTGGCTGTAATATACTCATGTCGTGTACCTACTTATAAGAAACGTAGCTTAAAGTGTGACGGAAAATTTAACTCATCAGGTTAGTTTCAATAGATGCCTATTTAGATCCTATGTTGTGATATGTTTCACGTTGCGCATTTCTTCATGCATCAAGAGCATTCGTGGCAATACATAAGTTTAAAAATTCATGAAGGTCAGGTACATATAACCATGTTTTTGACGTAAGACTCTTGTGATGTAGATAGTAGAATTTTACGCGTGGAATCCTTTGATAAAGCATATCACCTTATAAATCACAATCAATTAATAACAGAATAATATGGCATTATATAAACCAGGATTAATCAAATCAAAATATTATATACCTTTTGTCAAATTATATATTGTAGATACAAAAGTCATCAAGCATGTATGTTAGAACCTCTGGTTAATACAAACTTGAACTGAATCATCTTAATTTATATTTTTTGAAGAATCTGCTACAATTACTAGACAAATTTTAGCCTTAATCCACAAGAATCAAAGCAAAATAGCAATTTTAGTAATGAGTATCTTAAGAACTTGCTTAACATATATCATCTTCACACAATGCAGAGAGATAATACTGGCTTGACTACTGAAAACAAGGAACTCAAACTAAAGTTGCAGGCTTTGGAGCAGCAAGCACACCTCAGAGATGGTATGTTCTACTTAATTTGTTCTCATCATTCAAATTCTCCGAGTTTAAAATACCGACAATTTGATCAACCAAATTCACAAGAATGGCCACTTGAATTTCAGCCTTGAATGAAACATTAAAGGATGAACTTCAGCGACTTAAGATTGCAGCTGGACAAATTCCGGCCGTCAATGGTGATACCCGAGGTTTTTCCTCCCAGTATTCCTCTCAACCACGAGCTTACCATTACTTTGGCAACCACCGGCCGCAACAGCAGTTTCAAATTCCTCAATCCGACCCTACTAATCCTGGGCTTGGCGGGTCGTCCCAGCCTAGTTTCCAAGATTTCAATAGGATGGTTTGATACATCTCATATATCGTGTTATTAGAATCTTGTATATAGAAAAGCATGTATACATGTGTTTTCATGTATGTAAGGTTATGATTAGATAAGTCATTTTATCATGTATTAGCACGGTATATGTTGTCTTTAAAGATATAAATGATGCCATATAATGAAGTTGATACTAAAATCTCTATGAACGTGTAACTTTGAAGCTCTATTTGGCCTTTCTATTTTTTCTTCCACAAATTGCTAATGGATTAGTTTCTTACCCTTTTCCCCTCTAGAAAAGGAGATTGAGAGATTATCCTTTGACAATGTATACTCAAAATTTTCGAGTTCATCCGGTGTGCAAATCGAGTCCGATTATCCTAAAAAATGTAGGGGTCTAGGAGAAGAAGGGTGAACGGAGTTCGACGCACGACCATTGGCTCATAGACCATGATGAGCATAGCCAACTACATACTATAATCCATCTAAACTAAACTAATCGAGCCCAAAAATAAGTGGCAACGATGTCACGCAGGACAAATACCGCTGAATACAAGGCCAAAACTGGCTTATCAACAAGAAAATAGTATTAACATGGAAAGGACAAAAAAAGGGTCTGATTCCACCACAGTTTTTAATATACTGAGTTCGGCAAACAAATTAATTGGAAACCCATAGTCACGTGTCATTAGGCTTAATTCCACATTCGTCAACTATAATTTCAAGTAATATCGCATCATCCATATGTCGAACAATGAAACTAATTTCCAAAGATATGATGCCAAGAGAGTTGGAAAGCACGATGGCGTAATCTTCAACAACAAAAACTAAACAATGACAACAGTTGTCTCCTCTGAAATGACATAAATTCCCTATGTAGTTTTTCCAAAATTTTATTGCCCATCTCCATCAAAGTAGCCTCTTGATCCGCCCTTATAAGGTGTAGGATCTTATGGCAGTCACTATATGGTGTGATCCGACCAAACCGGAGAAAGAATTTTGTATGAACAACAATATAAGCTCTTTAAGTTATTTTTGAGTGTTTTCGGAAAGATAGCCATGTTGATGGCTATAGTGCTCATCTTGGTTTTCATAGCATCAGCATTTTTGCTGCAAAAATGGACTTCTCCAAAGGAAATGGACAGGATTCCAGGAAGTTTGGGCTGGCCAATAGTGGGGGAGACTTTCTCTTTTGTCTCAGAGTTCTCAAGTCCAGCCGGCATTTTCAACTTCATGCGCCAGAGACAGCAAAAGTAATGATTCTCAAGTTACAAAAATATTGATTGTATGGTAAATACCGTTTACAAGTTGGAGACTAATTTACGTTTATTTGCATCAGGTACGGGAAGGTGTTTAAGAGTTTCGTATTAGGAAGATTTACTGTATTCATGACAGGAAGACCAGCAGCCAAGATTTTGTTAACAGGGAAAGATGGGCTGGTCAGTTTAAACCTGTTTTACACAGGAAAGCAAGTTCTAGGTCCCACAAGCTTGCTTACGCAGACTGGGGAATCGCATAAGAGACTCAGACGGCTGATTGGAGAGCCACTCTCGATGGATGGACTGAAAAAGTATTTCCCATTCATCAATAACTTGGCCATAGAGATATTGGATAGTTGGACAGGACGAAATGTTCTCGTTCTTGAAGAGGCTTCCATAGTTGAGTTTCTAAACTTGAAAGATCGAGTAAATTTGTACGAGTTTACGTTTTCCATTCATGTATTTCTGAACATAGAAAAAATTTTGCTGCAGTTCACATTGAAGGTCATAGGTCACATGATAATGAGCTTGGAGCCATCTGGTGAGGAGCAAGAAAAATTCAGATCAAATTTCAAGATTATTTCTTCCTGTTTCGCTTCTTTGCCTCTAAAAGTCCCAGGAACCGCTTTCTATCGTGGAATTAAGGTACCGTAGTTAAAAATGATTCGAGAAAAAAGATGTATAAAAGTGAACAAAAATAAAATATAGCGGAAGGATAAAAAGTATGTGGTGTTTTAATGATACCGGTGACCCTTGTCTTGATAGGCTCGTGATAGGATGTATGCCATGCTAGACTCTATCATCGCTCAACGGAGAACGGGAAATGGCTTCCAACAAGATTTCCTGGGAACCCTTTTAAGGAAACATCATAAAGATGGCTTGGAAATCGAAGATGACAATAAACTTACAGATAAACAATTGAAGGACAATATATTGACATTGCTTGTTGCAGGTCATGATACCACCACAGCTGGTTTAACATGGGTTATCAAGTTTCTAGAACAGAATCCTGCTGTATTAGACAGTCTACGAGTAAGCATAATCTTACACTTATGCCTTATATTGTTGTTTTATATATCGAGGGCGAGGGAGAAAAATGAAACATGAGACTTGCAGGAAGAGCATCAAAACATTAAAAATAATAGAGATGGAGATTCAAGCCTCACCTGGTCGGAAGTGAACAATATGCCATACACTCTCAAAGTTAGCTTTCACCAAATCAGTCTAACATTTTTAATATTTCGGATTTATTCGCTTTAGATGGATGACCAAACTTCTTGACTCGTGTTTACAGGTGATAAATGAAACTCTTAGAAGAGCCACAATTCTACCATGGTTTTCTAGAAAGGCAGCTCAGGACTTCGATATTGATGGTATAAAGTACTGATACCAAGATTGGCATATAAGCTTGCTTAACTTGTTCTAAGCTAATTTGGTTCAAGTTTTTAGGATATAAAATTGAGAAGGGGTGGTCAGTGAACTTAGATGTTGTATCCATTCACCACGACCCAGAGATATTCCCTAATCCAGAGAAGTTTGATCCTTCGCGATTCGATGTACACTTCTTGAAATATAAATCGAACTCTACCCGTTATTTACTTCTTCTGATCATTGAAACTGAAGTTTTGAATTTACTACTCCTTTTAGGATCCCATGAAACCTTATAGCTTTCTTGGATTTGGAAATGGACCAAGGATGTGTCCTGGAATCAACCTGGCCAAATTGGAAATCTGTGTTTTCATTCATCATTTGATGTGCAGATACAGGTAGCTGTTGAATTACGACACTCTTAAATTACAACATTTTTTTTAAGTACAAATGTTTAGTAGTGGTTTCGACATGTTATATAAGATTTTGCCCATAAAATTTGTTTTTAGAAAAATAACATAAATCATTGAATGTTTTATTATGCAAATTATTTAACACGATGACGGACCTTTGTTGCAGGTGGAAGCCCCTAGAGGAAAGTGATTGGGTGCAGCCAACACTGGTGCGTATGCCCAAGAACAAGTACCCTATAACGGTTGAATCCGTGTAGACCAATATGCTAATTAATTTGAAGTTTTCTGTTTGCTTCGCTTTGCTTAAGCACCATTGGATGAAAGAATAAATCTGTAATAGCTGAATGAATGCACTTCAAAGTTTCCTATTGTGTCACCTTGACTAAATTTTATCAACTATATACAGTTGTCAAAATGGGTAAGGCCGTGGGTTTGGCATGTCCCGACCACTAGAACGATGAGTTCTGAGGAGTTGCAAGTCAAATTGCTCTAATCCGTCAATTATATTTGTCAAATAGGCTAATTGAGTTGCAATATCCAAACCCGCCGCCGAAATGACGAGCCGGCCCGCACCGCCTCACCAAATGACGGGTTGTGGTAGGTTTCACAAAATTGGTCCGGGCCGGGTCGGGTCGGACATGTAAGAAATTCATATGCCTATTCCTGGGCTGGGCTGGGCTTATCAAAGTCGGGAGGCTTTATAGATATCGAGCGGGTTTCACACACACAAAAATTAGGTGACAAAACTTGTCATATCCATAGAGCTTAAGAAAAAGTTGAAATATCGAAATAATAAATCTCTAAACCCTAATCAAAGTATAATAATCCATGTCATAATTTATGTTTGAGTAATAATTATGGTATCTATATGATTATAATACACTTATGGTTTCGATCATGTTGCTACAATCGGACAAGATTGTCGTACATTGTTGGGTTAATACAGTTTTTCTAACTGATATGATTAGCATTCTACTGCATCAGTCCGAAGCTTATTCAGTGCACATTGAAAAATAGTAGTTATGAGTTTAGTAGTCATAAAATCTTGGTATATAATAATATAGTTAATTCCATGCGATATATCAATTAATGCCAATACATTTAAATATAAATAANACGTACAAATTACAAGATAGTCAAACACAAAAATTATTTGTGGGGCTAATCAATTTCTCTATTGACAGCACAACCGATCATTAAGTTACAAGAAAAATATAGGTCCACATTTCAAATCACGTGGAATAAGTAAACTCGTAGTGTAAAACATCAGAAAAAAAGTTTGTCCTTTTTTTTTTTCACTTATGATTATGTGTGCAAATGAAGCACATTTAAAGAAACTCATATTTGATGCCCAAATAAGGACCAACTTCAATTTTCTTTCTCGATTTATCAAGAAGTGCCCAAGTTTTTCTTTTAACTCATCCTTCTAATAGCCCCTTTTTTTTTTTTATATAATATACGGTGACAATTGCCAAAAATATGCATATATCCCTTTTCTACATCAAACCTTTGTATGAACAATCTTTCTTTCATAGGTCCCATAGCCATTTTCTTGCACAAAAACTGAGCAATCTATCCTTTATTGCAATTCAAGTGGACCCTTCCACATCAAATACACACTATTGGATGATTTTCCCACTATTGTTATTTTTCTATTAGTGATTATGTTGCAAAAATGTCTTTTAGAATATTGATGTTGATGGAGGAATCTAATCCTTTTTTTATTTAATGTATAGGTGTTTCATAACTCACTATGAGTGATTATGTTGCAGAAATATCCTTTAGAGGGATTGATGCTAATAGAAGAATCTAATCCCTTCTCCATTTGATAAAAATTTACAAGTTTTTTTTCATCTATTCAAGTGTTTCATAACTCATACGATGATAAATCGAGAGTGTTACTCTCAAATGTCTGTACAAAGATCTTGTATAAAATGTATCGTACTCCCGATGTAACATAGATAAAAACAATTATTTTAGGTAGTGTGTTGGTTCAACTGTTCAAATCATTTTATTACTTTTAAATTTAATAAATTATTTTTAGCTTTAATACAACTACTCATTTTGATCCAGATACATTGAGTTTACTTTGCTCATTTTTCATGTGAAATGTTTATTAAGTACTCTCCATTGGCCATGGAACATGGAGGATTTGTTCCACTCGAATATTTAAGTTTGTTTAGTTTAAATATCTAGTGGTGTTTATATGAATAATTACTCTCGTAAATATTTGACAATCTCGTTTTATGATTGGCTAAAAATAAAGTATAAAGACTTTTGCGTCTGGCAAAAAATATTTGTAAGTATTTGTATTGACATTTATCTAATTATATGAAGAAAAAAAATTCTCTAAAAAAATTGTATAAATCTTCCAACTTTTTTATGCTCCTTGGATGGAGCCACCACTGTCAAAACACCACAATTTCAAGATTCATCATTGCTGATTGCTATGTGAAGTGGAAGGATTATTTTACTATCTTTTACATTAAATTATCGCGAGAATAATATAAAATTAATTTATACCAGCTACTTTAAAGAAAATGTTAGACATGTATTATATTTCATATATTCTTATAGTTAAGATAAAATCCCATACTTTCAAAATAAACATTTTAACATTCATTACAGTATTGAGGATAATGTAAGGACGTCTAACATTTTTCAAGTGTAGAATGATCGTTTTGTCCCTAAAACCCTAAATTTTCCAATTTACCCTTAGACCTTGAAACGACGACCCAAATACATCCAAACTTAACATAACACCATACAATATACCCATAAAATTTTTTTAGACGTAAAATTACGCTCCTCGACTAATTTCTCAATTCGTTTTAAAACTCGAAACTACGTCTCGGTTTTAACCCGAATCGACTCGAAACTTAGCCAAATTTGAACCATAGCTTATTAAAACATAACCATACTTTATACAACCCAAATCAAACCATTTAAGACCCTCGGAAAAGCCTAGACAACCTTCTGAATTTTCCTTACCCTTGTTCAAACCCTGGCCCTAGCCAACATCAAATCCATCGAGCCTAGCCTTTAACCATCAAGTCTAGACCCTAACCAATCTTCTTATGACCTAGAATGAACCCTTAGGACTCTACTGGACCAGCCTCTACAGCCCATACAAGACCAGCCCTCAAACCCGCGAATTCTTCATGATGCGCACGCCCAAGGAACTCGCAACAGCCTTAGCCCTTGCACCAGCCGCCCCTCAAGCCACCTAGGACCATGACTCGACCCCCTTAGGACCCCTGAACACGCCCCTACAGCAGCTGGTGGCCGCACCCTTCTAGGAAGCCCAAACCGAAACCCTAGTTCCCATATGATCCCAATTTTCGTTCTACCTTGTTACATTCTTGTCCAGCCCTTAGCCAAGCCTCTATGGACCCTTAATCATGCTGAAAATCGTCTCCTTTCATAATCCTATCATGGCAGCCCCTTTGTGCAACATAAACATGGATTTAAAAAAAAGCATAAAAACTCAAGTTTTATAATATATATGCCTCAAAAACGAAAATAAAAGGAAGTTTATCATATTTTTCATGCAATTATGTTAAATACACATAATATGGTATGAACGATTAGTGAAGGAAGATTAAGGTTTGCCTTTGCATATTTCACGCACGAAAACAATACTTGACACGAGGGACGTTGGCGGAGAGACGGGTGAGAAGACTTTGCTGAAGTTTCCCTTCAATATTCACGTGAATTGCCTTCAAAACCGTGTGGTGTGTGCGTGGGTGTTGATGGAGGAAACCATACTCTAGGTGGTGTGAGGCGTGAGTTTGAGTGTTCAGGGTTTAGGAAATTACAAGGCTTTGGTATATAGAATCTTAATATAATTGGCCCAAAAACATTGGCCCAAAAACCTTAATATAATGGGCCCATTAGATAGTAAATAAAATATTTTGTTTAGGATGGTTTTCAAAAATATTAACCGAGTCTGTAAAAAGTCTCTATGTTGTCAAAAATTGATTACCGATTTATAATATGACTCGACACGTAAAAATATCTCAAAAGTTACCATTTTCGAAAATAACATATAGAATATACCATATGTTAAATAATTAAAAATAATAATTTAATAAAAATATTTTTCTTTTTATGGTCCTCGGGTCTCCATTCCTTGATCGCGTCTCGAGTAACCCGAATTTTATTTATTTTAAAAAATTAATGAAAAAAATTCGAAAAAATAAAAAATAATAATATATTTTAATTTAAACACATAATAACAAAATTTCTGATTTAAATTTGAAAGTTTAATCGTAGAAAATTAAATAAAAAATTGTTAAAAAAATAAAAAATAAATAAAATAAATATTAAATGATGAAAATTTATCATATAAATATATAATAAATTTTGTTCAAATATACCATATATAAAAATATAGGTAATTTTTTTTTTAAAATCGGGCCCAACCCGAAACCCGTCTAACCTAGTACGAACCCGAATCCGAAAAATCCTAATCCGAACTTGATTTTTTTCGTGTTGGGTCGTGTCAGGTTGACGAGTCGTATTGCATTTTGCAACCCCTAACCGTCCACACTATTTTTTAAATTAATAATTAAAAAAACCCATAAAAACAAGAAAGGAATCACTGACACCAAACATATCCTTGATAACGTAACGTAGACTATTTTGTAATTCTATCAAGATTCATTGCCCCTATCAGGCATTTCACGCAATCCGAATTCAGAGCCCTATCCATTCGCACTCAACCTTTTGCGCCTATCCTTCTCTCACACACAATACACACACCCCTCATCTCACAGGAGCACACTCAATACATACACAAGTTGTACGTAACTGTAGCAGTTGTAGTCTCTAAGTCTTTATCTGAAAAACAAGAACTTGACATTCTTCAAACCCCAATTTCTCTCTCTTACCACTGCACAGTGCTTTGTACACAACCTCCTCTCCCTGCCACAGTAATGATGGACCATTTTACCCCTGCGTTGACGCGAGGATACCGAATCAGTTCTTGCCACCCTCTCTAGATTCCACCTACCGTTGGGAGAAAAGATTTGAGTTCCGATGGATTTCAGTTAGCTATATGTATTATATATATTTTTTCAAACTTGGTGATAGTGTTTGCTGTCGAGATAGTGCACGCGTATATTGTGTATATGGATTTGGTGGAGGAGGTTGGAGAGAGTTCATCGCCGCCGAGGAGTTACGGCAGCTTTGGTGGCGGCGGCGGACACGATGTGATCAGGAATGATGTGTACAATCGGTTGATGGAGAATGGAAACGAAGAGGCGATTGGGAATCCTGATTTTCGTGAACAGTTGGAGGGTCACTTCAATCGTCTGCCTCAGAGGTATCTGTGTGGATGTATATTTGACGAGTTTGGGGGTGTGATGGATGTTCCATTTCGTTAAATTTGTATTTTTTTTGTTTCGAATGCATGTATTTTGTCGTCGAATTTCTTGGAAACCTTTTTCTTTTTACCAAGAAATATTTTCTTCCTTCTTGAAGAAACTTGATGCGTGTGTGCAGTTTGTGATGCACTCTTGGATTTGTAGAGTATAAATTAGGGAAAGAAGTCAGCTTTACTTGTCACATGGCACTATATATAGAGTAGATATATTTGTGGCTGAACAAGATTGTGAAAATCCCGAAATACTACTGATATAATTGTCAAAAGGAAAGGAAGTCACATTCCTACGTTGACTAACAGATCAATTAGTGGTTATATATCACAATGATTTTTTAACATAATTATGGCGATGGATTTGTAACAATTACATTCCAAAACCACCCCCTCCAAATTGGAGCATGAATATCTTGAAATCCCAACTTGAGGCATCACTGTAATAACCTTGTGTAAATTTATCAGCTGTAGGCAACATGAGACTAGATTGAATCTTTTCACGTTAAAAGGATGGTCTTGAATATGTGCTTGTTTCTTTGATGAAAAACTGGATTGCTGGAAATGTGTAGTTGCTTGATTGTCACAAAATATAGAATGAGGTCTGGGAAAAAATTCTAAGATCAACTGATAAGTACTGCATCGATTGTGGTTCACAGATTGTTTGTGGCATTTCACAGCATTCAGCTTCAGCCGAAGATCAAGAAAAAATATCTTGACATTTTGTTATCTTGTTGTCAACCTAGTCATAGGAAAACTTGCCCAATCTGAGCGGTAACATGCCATTGATCGACAACTACTTGATGAAGTTGCCAAAAATTCCTTACCTGGGAGTTCTTTTAGGCATCAAAGTGAACACATTGCAGCATAAACGAGGCTTTCTTGGAGCATTATTAATTTGACTAAGAATGTTGACTGCGAAAATAATGGCAAGATAAGTAATCATAAGATAGATTAATCGTCCCACAAGTCGAGGATAGGGAGTTGCATCTTTAAGGAGGTCACCAACTTTTGAAGTTAGTTTCCATTGTTGTTCCATTGGAAATTTAGCAGGTCTTGGCCCCACAAGGCCTACATCCTAGTGTGTATTTACACAGATTAAAAAAGTTATTAGGGAGTAAGATACTTTTATTCCAAGAAAATACTTGAGGGGGCCGAGACTTTATATGAAATTGAGAATGCAAGGAAGACTTCAAGCAGCCAATAGCTGCAATTTTTTTTCCAGTTATAATAACGTATTCACATGAATGCTGATCCAAGATGGTTATGCAAATAAATAAAGAATAATCAGCTTTCGACCTGGTGAAAACAGTTGAAATAGCCAATTTTGTGATGCTTGCCCAACCTATAGTGAGATTTTTGAAGTTTACAAACCTGATCATCATCATGTTCATGTATCGCAAGTCCTGGTGTATTTTTCATGTATACATCTTTATTTAAGACACCATTTGGAGGGGTTATGGGTTGATAGATCTGACAAACATCAGCAGAGCAGCATTCGTTTTTAGGATGCAGAGCCATTCTCATGGCCCTAAACCATGTTGAATAATTGTCTCTATTTCATGACGGATCATTAGAGGAGCCAAGAAGAAGCTCGAGTGTAGTTGAGGATACCGTAGAAGCCATGAAATTGATAGAATTGAAGTTCGAACATGATTACAGACTGGATTTGTAGCATTTGCTTACGATTTTGATATGCAGTTCCACGTGCTAGTGTTAGTTCAAATTACATTTCTTGGAGTTGTACTTGACTGATTTAAATAGATACTTTCAGATGTGATGTTTTAAACTTAAAGATTACTTGAATCCCTTAAGGTGTTTTACGATATTTTTATTGTCTTGTTTGATCTTGATGTCGTGTTGGTTTTGTTATTTTTTATGATATATGATATTTATGAAAACTTGGGGTGGTTGTAATTTATGATGCCATGGACCTAATGTGCTTCAACTTTATTTATTTTGGTATGTTTTTCAGTTACAGTTTGGATGTAAATTTGGATAGAGTGGAAGATGTGTTGTTACATCAAAAACTTCTTGCTAGAGCAAAGGATCCTGATAATCGACCTGTTTTCCATATCCGTTTTTTGGAGGTATGCATGCCTTCAATAAACATTTGGCCTCGTTTACTTTCTTGTGCCATCTGAAAAATCACTGATAAGACTGTCATCTGTTTAGTGGGATAAGAATGAAACCGATATCTTAGTTGCAATCAACATTTGCCCAAAGTTTATGAAATTTTTGGGGAATGGATATCCGATCTAGTATGTTTTTGACAATTTGATACTTAAATGCTGGTAGGAGATAGGAATCTTGAAGACGTATTTTTGCTGCCAAAGGTTTTTTTTATTATTAAATGTGAGCTATAAATTGAAATAACAGAAAGAAAACGATTGACAACTGAAATTGGGATGGTGTCAATTGAGCAATGATGGTTAGGAGTCTTTAAGAAACTTATCTCATAATGGTAGTCATTTACCGTTTCGTGAGTAATGGTTACTGGTAAAATTTTCCCTGGATGAATTTAATATATCCACAGTTTTCTTGTAGATGAGAAGTCGTGCTCTTTTCTGCATTTTCCTACTGTGCGAACTATGGAACTTCATTAAATTATTGTTCTATTCTGCTGCTTCTTTGCTTTATTACACACATTTTTCCTCAGAATATTTGCACAATGGTCGATGATGAGCAAGTTATAAGTGTTCCTCATGCCGCAAATCTGTGTGGCACTGTTGATGATGAGGATGACCATACCCAATTATTAAATCATAGGTACTTGTGATATGTAATGCATACCGATTTAATGCATTACATCACTGATAAGGATGATTTTCTTTTTCTTGTTAAGATAGGTTCTCAACGAGTGTATCTATTACGTGTTCATCTCGCACTTTGTCCTTGTTTTCTCTGCATGTGACTAGAAACAGGAATTTTTTGGGTGATGTTGAGACTTGTTCTAAGCTAGAGGATCTTAATTTGGGTGTTTGGAAGAATTCTAATGGCATAAGCAGAGAAAAGCCTGCAGAAGATTTGACTAGAAGGTACTTACTTTGCGACTTTTTCCTATGCTCTTTGTTAACATTTTCAAGATGAGAAGTAATATCTTATTGAAAGATGACAGGCTTAAAAAGTCAGGACCTCTTTTTCCCTCCCTATTATATGTAAAAATCCTTGATTTTCATGAATTGAGTAACTTTAATATTTCATACACAATCAAGACTCTGAATCAAGATTCTTCTGTGGATTTTCAAGATGTAGTACTTATCTAAGATGTTTTGTTCCCTGGATCCACTGTTATCCAATTATCAGCTTGTGCTGCTTGGGGTGAGAAGACAATTAGAGGAAATATATTTGTTATATTGCATTATATTTATCATTTATTTGTTTGTTTTAAATCCTATTATTTATAGTTTCTTATCTCTAGCACTTAAAGATAGGTTAGTTTTTTTTCATATTTCTAGTAAGCCTATATAATTACTTTGTTATGTAATATTGTCATATTTTCTGGTAAGTCTATATAAATTACTTTGTTATGTAGTTTTATTATCCAGTCCTTTCATTGGAATGAGAATCCCTAATATTTTCTCGTTCCAATTATTTTTTTTATTTATATTTCATAATGTTTTTTCCTTTGTCAAGAAACTGCAATAACAACCGTTCCCTCTGACGCACAAAATGATATCTTTAACTAAACCTCGAGGCTTCTTTGTCAAGAGATTTATTTGTCACTTAGCACATGTAATCAGCTAATTATTTCGTAATTTTCTTTATTTTGATCGATACAACTACCGTTTTGAATAACGTTTTTTAAGACCTTTCTACCTGTTGCTTTCAATTTACTGGATTTTTCCGCTGAATATATAAGATATGGGCTATGTGTATTGTATTGTTTGGTCTGTTTCATGTGCAAAAGTGAATCTGAAATCTAAATATATAGTGCAGGAAGGAAGCTCTTCGCACACCTATCCATGAAATGATATTTTCTACTGTTGACAAGCCCAAGCTTCTTAGTCAGGTATAATAAGAAAGGATTTTCTGCCTTGTTATTCAGAATGTTGGTGTTTATTTGTGAACTTTCCTGCACTCCTGTGTCTTGGCCTTTGTGATGTGGAGATATTCTGGCGACTTGTTTTTCGACTATGTTCTTATTAAACCTTGATCAAAATATGCATTGCATATTTCATGCCTTTGTTCTATGCATGGGTGCTTAGTTTTCTTGAGATGAAATCGGCATCTTATTTCTTTTGTGTATGCCATTTAAGATTAAAGCATGGTTTCTAGTGTTCCTATCAGTCCTTTCCTTCCCGTGTCTTCTTCCTACCTTCCCTCCCCTTTTTGGAAATTTGCCCCTGAAGATCTCTCATTTAGAAACTTCGATCGACAACTGAGCCTAAAATAACAGTATCATAACTTAGATTCTGCTTACTGTATTTCTCTTGTTTGCAGCTTTCTGCTTTGCTCTCGGACATAGGACTCAACATTCGGGAAGCTCATGTGTTTTCAACAACTGATGGATACTCTTTAGACGTATTTGTTGTGGATGGATGGCCTGTTGAGGTATCTGTGGTTAAGCTTACCAAGTTCAGTAATATTATCAAACTTAGGATTTTATGTTTGAAGTTTTGTGAAGACAGGGGTCACATTTTGAAAGTGGTTTGATTGAGTTGGATTATGTATAACTATAAACTGTATGTCGACCAAGTTCAGTAATATTATGAAACTTGGGATTTTATATTTGAAATTTTGTGGAGGCAGGGGTCACCAATGAAATTGGTTGGTTTGAGTTAGATTGTGTATAACTTGAAATTGTTCTACATGAATGTTGCTACAATTTAAGGTTCCCCATGTGACAACACTTGATTTTAGATTACTGACTTGTTTTATATACTTTCAGCCCAAATTCAGCGTTTTCAACCCAACCTATTATAATTTTTTCAATAAAACAATTTATATCATTGACTGAATATCAGTCTGTCCTTGCTAACATGAAACCACATGATTTACAATTTGACCTGGCACACATCTGCTAAGAAATAGATCATGAAGATAATTGATCCAATTGCAATTGCATTGTAGTAGGCACAATAATACACACATGTAATAAAAAAAGTGAAATGTTAAATTACGGTAAATATCTTTTCTGGTGGGTATGAAAAAATGAAATACTAGTTTATCTTTGTGCACAGTTGACATCTCTCAGTTGTAATCAATCACCCTCTTTCAATTACAAGATAGAAGTTCAAGACAGGAAAAATTTGTTCTATTTTGTATTTTAACCAATTAATCTTCTACCTGAATAAAATAATCCATGCAAACTTGTTTCAACTTTTTTCGGTCTTTCATTTGCTACAAAGGTGGCACATTTTGGGCTTAAGTTTCCAAGTATTCTGATTTCCTTGTGATTTTTTATCATTTGTATTTTAAATAGCACAAACCGAAAAAAATATAGTTGTTTGCATTTATTTCGTGGAACTAACTCATAAATCCATGATCAGTTTTTATTGGCATAAGCTTTACGTTTACGGTAAGTGTTTAAGAATTTCTATCATGTGTTTGCATGTGAGTTTTTATGGTTTTCTGGAAGGTGCGGAAGGGAGTTTATTTGTGGGGTGTAAAATTGAGTAACAGTTAATTCTTGAGAGTGGTGATGAAACCTGCAACAGAGATTAGGCATACTTCGCTGAAGGGCCATGTTTTTATGTGCCTTAACACTTTCAGCCAATATATTGATTACTTGGTGATTGGATGGCCGAGCATTACTAGGCTCTCATTTAACTATTGGTTGTCTTCTTTTGTTATAACTTTTTATATGAAAGTCATTTAGACTATGTTGATTGTATTTTCTGAGAAAGTGGATATGTTGTTGACCTTGAATTATCGTGGCTAGGATACAGAGAGTCTATATGAAGCAATGATAAAAGCCATTGCTAGAAGCGAGGTAATCAATATGGACTATGCTTGTCTTCTTTGAAACAGTTTTTTTTTCCTCATCCATTATAAATTACTGGAGATCAATGTTGCATCACCAGTTCTCTGGTTTTTCTTGTTTAGGGATCATTGTCTGTTTCATCACACTCACAATCAATGATAGAGAAAACTATTGCTGCAAAAACTAAGTTTGAAGATTGGGAAATAGATTGGAGACTGTTGAAGATAGGAGAAAAAATCGCTGTCGGATCTTGTGGAGATTTGTTAGTTGAAAGCATTATGATAAATTCTTTTGACTTTGTTTGTCCTGCCTTATACTTGCTTACATATGTATTTTATTTACAAGGTATCATGGTGTATATTATGGTCATAATGTTGCTATTAAGGTCCTCAGATCTGAGCATTTGAATAATTCTCTGGAGACAGAGTTTGCACAAGAAGTTGCCATTTTGAGGTAGGTTTTCTTTGCAGCTTTTTACTATTGAGATTCAGATAGAATTTTTTTATTTGATTTAAATGGCTATTTTTTTAAAATGTGAAAATTTGTGAAATAAAGTTCTTTCTTGAGTTGTCTGCCAAATAAATTCAATGTTGGAAGTGTTTTAGAAAATGATAACATTTCTTCTAGTTTCTTATTTCGAGCTCCGTTGCCTTCTGTGCTCTGGGTTTTAATATCCAAGCTACTTCTGTGGAATTTTCATAAACATGAAAATATCTTAGTAAGAAATTAGGCATTCTTGGACAAAACCCAAAGATGGAAGACAGCTTACATATGTCAGTGATGCATCTAACATTCGCCATCTAGTGATGCTTAATAAAATGTCCTAAAATGAGATGACACTGGTGCAACACTTCTTTCTTTTCCAAGTAACATGAAATTGAGACAACAGCGAATTGCTTTATAGATACTCCTGCATCAATCATGTGTCAGGAAATCATCCAACAAAAGTAATGCCATGATATGATTGCTATTAGAAATGCCTGGTCGATCACTAGTTATCGTATGCCTTACCTGTAATAAAAGTGATATATATCTTGTGGCACTGCTGTTGCTACCTCATTTTGTTACTTTCTTATCTATATTTTCAAACTGGAATTGTGGAACTTCTCAATAATCCAGAACAAGAAAAGTGCTCATCTTAATCAAAATTATTTGTTTGTCACAGTTTCCCTTTAAGATACTGTTTTCTCCGTACAGTTATGAAAATACTACTTTCGCTGTCCGAGTTGCGAGCCATAAATAGAAACATGCTATTTTTCATTCTAGTAATATTTCGTTTTTTTTGTTTGTTAAAATTCAGGCAGGTTCAACATGGAAATGTAGTGAGATTCATCGGTGCTTGCACGAAATCACCTCATTTATGCATTGTAACAGGTATGGTGCTTTCTATATGGTTGAGCTGATTTCACATTTCCGAATAATTTTGGTTCACGTTGTGTGCTTTATGTTATTTTTGTTCTGAACGAATTCCTATTCCTACCTTACTGTTGAATGAATATTTTGGTACTATGAGCATTTATTGTTATCTTTATGGATGCCTCCTTTTGTTTTATCTTATTGCCAATTAAATTATCTGTCGGATATTGATTACAACTGTTATCTAATTTTTTTAATTTATTCATGTTGTTTCTGATTTTGTATTTAGAGTACATGTCTGGAGGGAGCCTTTATGAATATTTACACAAGAATCATCATGTATTGAAGCTACCACAGCTGCTGAAGTTTGCAATTGATGTTTGCAAAGGAATGGAGTACCTTCACCAACAGAATGTTATACACAGGGACTTGAAGACAGCAAATTTGCTTATGGATACTTGTCATGTGAGTTCATGATGTCTTAACATTTATTTAATGTTCCATTTTGTCACTTTGATATTTTTCGGCGTAAGTAGTTTCCGCTACTGGGGAATCTATATTTGTTATGAATAAGATTCCTTCTAACTTGATCTTAGGATCTTTTGATTTTGACGTAACGGTGCTATACTTATCTTGATCAGTGTGATAATTTGTTTCAAGGTTGTTAAAGTGGCAGATTTTGGAGTTGCTCGATTCAAGAATAATGGTGGTGTGATGACTGCAGAGACTGGAACATATCGATGGATGGCACCTGAGGTATAATACTTTTACTTGAATAGTGTCATGGTGTGTAATTTGTTATTCAATGCATTCAGTCTTTGTTGTCTTGATTTGGAATTGTTTATATATATATTAGCTTCTAAATTTTGACTATGTGGTGCAGTAAGATCTGTCCTTGGGAAAACCACTCAGTCCTGACCAACATTATATTATACCAGTCTTTGTCGTGTCTGAGCACCATCTTTCATTTCTTGTTTCGAAAGAAATTTTTCTTCGTTGACCTGGTACTTATTGTCTTGATATTTAGAACTTCAAAGGCTTGCGCATATGAATGTTTGAATGGCAGGCATCCTTCATGAAATTCCTTTGTTAATTCAACCCATGAACCCTCTAAATTCTTGATGCTTTGATCTGCCATCTGCATTTTTTTTAATTTCTTGCACTCTCTGAAAGCTAGTGTTTACTAAAACTGTTTCACAGGTGATAAATCATCAACCATATGACCAAAAAGCAGATGTATTCAGTTTTGCTATTGTTCTTTGGGAGTTTGTGACAGCTAAGGTTTGTTCTCAAACTCAGCCGTTATAAATGATAATTAGAGCAAGACTTAGCATGTTCGAAGTCAGTTCATAATATTGCTGTTCTTTTCTTCTGCTTCCAGGTGCCTTATGATACAATGACACCTCTACAGGCTGCCCTGGGAGTGAGACAGGTTAGCATGTGTTTCTCCCTGATGTTCTGTTTAACATAATTTGTGAGCCGTTATATCACATTTGCATATTATAGGTCATGTAGCAGCTAACTGTATCATCTTTTCATTGTATCACATTTGCATATTTATAGGTCATGTAGCAGCTAACTCTATCATCTTTTCGTTGTGTTCTCATGTTGATGCATAATATTAGGGGATGAAATCTTAAGACCTGGCAATTCCAGCAATATTTTTTTTGAAACGGACACTACAAAAACATGAATGAATCGAAAGAATATCTTGTATCTTATGGTGGAATTATGACATACTGCATGCCACTGTTTGCCCTAGTTCGAAGAAATTTCAATCTGCCGTATCATTTACCTGCTCGTACATCTCTATTTAATCATTGCTCTATATTTTTGGGATAGGGTCTTCGACCAGAACTCCCAAAACACGTACATCCCAAGCTGTTAAACTTGATGCAAAGATGTTGGGAAACTCTCCCTACTAAACGACCTTCCTTCACCGAGATTAGAATTGAACTTGAGGAACTCCTACATGAAGTACAGGTAGGGGAGTGTGCTTTTACTACTAAAGACCATCCCTCTTGCACAAATATATAGATACATTACGCATGAATTCATGAAATTGATTAGTCGTTAACTCACGGCTTGAAATCATTGTTTTACAGGAGACTGCACCTAATGGCTGTTGAGTATATATTTAACAAACTCGGCACATTTTGGTTGTAACTAGCGAGAGCTTGTTTTGGTTTTTTTCCCTCATTGGCTCTTCATATGAAGGTTATAGGGATTTTTGGTTACACGTGACAAGAAGGTATGTTTGTAATGTTTTAAAAAAATATATAGACGATAATTTTGTATATGAAGTTCCGCGAAAAAGCCTATACTTATAAAGATATGTACAATGTGTATTTTGTTTTTTTTGTGCTTTTTTTGCCCTGTTTGTGGTGGCTCGTTTTTGTGAAGGAGTTGCTTCATTCATCCATTGTTGGGGTCCAATTTCATATTTGCATTGGAAATATATGTAATATTTGATTTCCTTTCTGGAATCCATTTTCTGGAATCCAGAAAATGTCTGTATTTCCTTTCTGGAATCCAATTTCTGGAATAGTATTTTCGGAATCCATTTTCTGGAAATGTCTGTATTGAAAGTTTAATAAAAAAACATGATTCGTTCACTTTTATCTTCTAGAAGAATATTGAAGTTGAATTATTTAGATGCGAAACCTATGAGATAAATTTTGAACACGAAAATTAATGAAGGTGATAACATTTGGTTTATGGAAAATGTTTCCATTAAAGTTATACCATCATTCAAAGGAAAGAAATAGCTAGAAGCTGTTCTTTAAATAAAAATAAAGAAAAAACTAAATGTAAAGTTATTTCCATTATCGTCGGTCCGTCCTGGAAACAAATATTTTAGATAATTGAAAAAAAAATGACTTAACTTTTTTTTTTAATTGCAGTTATTCTATGGGATATCTAAAATTTACAAAATTATACCTAGGGCTACCTAAATTTGTTAAGATATCTAATGGGGTGTGTCAAGGATATAATCGAGTCGAGCTGAACTCTTGAATCGTTTATAGTCGAGTTGAGCTCGAATTTTATTTAAGCTCACGAGTTTATTTAAGCTTTTATCAAGCCTAAACGAGCTTAATAAATATGAATTATACATTTAAATTTTCGTTAAAATAAATTATATGTTTAGAAAAAAAATATAACATTTTTATTAAAATTTGTAAATTTATTATATTAATAAAATTTTCTATATATTTCATAAGTAATATGCAAAATCAATAAATCAAATATCAAAATTATAAATTTTTCATCTAAGAGATGACTAATGAACTTACCAACGAACATGTTCACGGAAAAAAAACAAAAAACAAAAAACAAAAAATAAATAAATAAATAAAAAACATGTTTACGAGCTAACCAGTCGAATATTGTAAAGTTTGAGCTTGATTTGTTTATCTTAACGAGCCTCATTAAACGAGTTCAAACGAGCTTTTATCGAATCGAGTTTCGAACAGCTCACAAACGGTTTGGTTCATTTACGTCTCTATATTTTTATGAGATTAATTTAAATTTAAGAAACTTATAATTAATTTTTAAATTGTAAAACAAAACGTGATATTAATTATTTTAGTGGCTCAACTTATACATCAACTCGAATTTGGTAAAACCAATTATTATCAAAAGAATATTCGTTATAATCAACATCCATTTAATTATTGAATACTTAATTTTCATCTTTTATTATATGGGGGTTTTCTATATTTAATTTCAAATCAGCGAAGATTTATGCGTAATTAGTTCGGTAAGATGGACCCAATGCTTGCGTTAGTCAAAAATAAAAATTGATTATAATAATTTTATAAAAATACATTTATTTCCTTATATATGATGTCCATTTTTCTCTTATACTATTCCACCGGCAATGTGGAATCAAATTTAATTAATATTATATCTTAAAAATAAAAGCCAGAATAAATTGAGGTGCTAATTAATTAATTATTATAATGAGAAAAAAAATCATTCATATTTTGAATAGTTTAATATAAATAATCAATTTTTATTTTTTGGGTATCGATATTTCATATGCTTGTGAGTAAATTTTTTATGATGTCATATATGTAAGTAAATATAATTATAAATCTAAATTTTAACCTACATTTGTAACTTGGGATTACCCGGCTGCGCCTTAATATATATACATATATATAGATAACTCGTTATCTATATTAAATTTAATTTGACTAGTTTGTCCGATTGAAGAACAAGTCTTCCACGTTACCAGTCTGCTCTATATCTTACATATTTTTAATTATATAATAAATTGAAATTGGAAAATGATTTTTAGAATTCATGATGTTTTCATCTTGCTAATTTTTTTTTAAAAAAATATTTGATAATGTATATTTAGTATATGCTAAAGATTGCTTTAAAATATTTCATCTAATTTTTTTCTACAAAACTTCTAACCATAAATAAATACTTTCCCCAAGTTTGCAATTATTATGTATAATAATGATGAGGATAATGATATATACTTTAGAAATTAAGTCAAATGTGAGTTGGTGAACGGCTGCAAGCATGTACTATTTTTANAATATCAAATTGTTCATATTAAAATAAAATACTTTTAAAATTATTTCAAAAAATATTTTTAAAATAAATATCATATCGGCCGGCAGTTTGCATGAAATTTCGAAACAAAGTCTTGAAAAATGCAGTGTCAAGTATTTGTTTAAGTTGACTCTATAGCTACATGTAATTGCTACATCATTCAATTACCAATTCTTCTTCTCCAAATTAATTAATTGATTACATTTTTATGGTTTTATAACTAATTTTGTTGACTGGAAGATTCAAATGGAAGCTGGATTTGAAATTTTCTTGATGATAAATATGGGAAGTTTTTTTTAATGTAAATTTAATAATGTTATGAGTCGAGATGTTAATTTATTGTTCATGGCCTAATAAATTTATCATGTGTGTATTTAATTAATATAATTTTTATGTATTTTAGCTGATGGAATTGTAAAGTAATCATTGAACATCGAATTTTACTAAAAAAATTAGTAGCATATATTTGTGTTTTTATTTCTATGTTGTTAAATTTTAATTTTGTCTGTTATCTTATTTTTTCTTTATCGTTTTGTGATTTTTCTGACGTGACACTAATGTGATACTCACATGTATATTGACACGTTATTATTTCCCATTAAGATAGACTAAAATTACCAAATATTGATAGATACAAAAGTAAGATTTAATTTGACAATGATAAAATGAAACATATTTTTATTATATTTTATTTTTAAAAATAATGATATTACAGGCAGGCGTATCTTGAACCAGTGTCTTCTGAGATAGTCATGAGATTGACCAACTATAATTTATATGATCGTACTAATTAATTTTGTAAGTCTCAGAATTTGAATTTCTGTTATTATTATTATTATTATTAAACTGATTAAATACTTCATAATATTAGTGCTCGAACTGAATAAATACTAAATATAATTAAAACTTCCGATCGAATTTAAAATGTTAATGTAATTCACATAGATTTTACAATTCGTATATATTTCTCGTTGATATGATAGCAAAAAGTGTGCCTAGATTGATATTGAATTCATTCACATGTTTGGTATCAAATTAAATGGCATCGGACATATATACATTAATTATCAATAAAATAATTATTTATATCGTAATAATATGTTATGTGATTTCTGAGAGGTAAAATAAATGCTATTCACGAAAGGAAACTTTAAAAAATAGCTGAATAGACAAATTTCACATTTTATTGAATTGCACACTGGATGACAAATTAACAAACATAATTAAACATGTAGCAGAAAACACACAGACCTATTATTTAAATCACATTTTTTTTTAAAAAAAAAGAAAGAAACAACGCTGAAAATATTGAATTTATTTATTCTTTCTGGACTGCTTTACTCCCGGTTCCTTTCCAGAAATCTTTTCCAGTCCATCAACTTTATATCGGACAATATCGTAGCCTGCATGAAAACATTGACTAGATGTTGAAAACATAATCAATTACTTATATATAAAATTATAATGAACTAAATTAATGTAGTCTTACGTGTATGCATGCATGTTAAAATTAATGAAAATCGACTTCAGATATTGTTGATATATGATGATTAATATAATCTATCCACTTTAAAATAAACAAAGTGTTATTTAGACAGGATTATCAATTGCAAGACCATAGTAAAATGCCTGACATGATGGTATTACGTACTCACGGATCTTTTCTCAGTAGTGGTATGGAGGAGGCGGAGATTTGTACTTGTAGACCGGATGTGGTGGTGGTGGTGGGGGAGACTTATACTCGTAAACGTGGTGTGGTGGTGGTGGTGGTGGTGACTTATATTTATATTCGTGGTGTGGTGGTGGTGGTGGAGGTGACTTATATTTGTATTCGTGGTGTGGTGGTGGTGGTGGAGGTGATTTATATTTGTATTCGTGGTGTGGTGGTTTATATTCGTGGTGTGGTGGTGGTGGTGGTGGTGACTTATATTTGTACTCGTGGTGTGGTGGTTTATATTCGTGGTGTGGTGGTGGTGGTGGAGGCGACTTGTATTTATACTCGTGGTGTGGTGGTTTATATTCGTGGTGTGCGGGTGGTGGTGGAGGGGACTTATATTTATACTCGTGGTGTGGTGGTTTATACTCGTGGTGTGGTGGTGGTGGTGGCGGGGACTTGGATTTATATTCGTGGTGTGGTGGTGTATATTCGTGGTGTGGTGGTGGTGGTGGTGGGGACTTATATTTGTATTCGTGGTGTGGTGGTTTATATTCGAGGTGTGGTGGTGGTGGTGGTGGTGACTTATATTTATATTCGTGGTGTGGTGGTTTATACTCGTGGTGTGGTGGTGGCGGTGGCGGGGATTTGTATTCGTAGATCGGATGTGGAGGTGGTGGGGGAGAAGAGTATTTGTAATCTGCATTGGTGAAAGAAGGCAGGCCGAGAGCCACCACTGCCACAAGCAAAGTGGCAAGCAGAGAAGCCATTGTAGAGCCTTTTGCTTTTGCTGCCATATTTGGGTCTTTCGTTAGCTCCTCTCACCCCCTATTTATACTCGTGCGCTTAAGTTCTACCATCATCACTGTGTAGTTAATCATGGTAAAAATGCTTGTAGATTAAAATAAAGTAGACTCGTAATTAGGGGTCGGATCCATTCTAGAGAATTCGATTCGATGAAAACAAAATTTATAATTATTTATAAAAATTAATATTATAATCATGGTTGGGGAGTCCTGGGACCGTAGTTGGACATCCATCGTCTGTCAATATAAAATTTGACAACTTAATCCCACTTGTTCTAGAACTGATGCATGCCAGCATATATACCAAGCAATTGTTTTAAAAAATTATATCATATACAGCTTCTCGTATCAAATACGACCTCTAATTCCACAAAAAAAAAAGGGTCTTAGCTCCTCAGTATTTTCTGTCCCCGATTAATAATAGTATAGTTATGCATACTTACGAGTAGTAAGCTTTATATTTTCTCACTCAACCGATCCGATGGATATATCTGAACATTCAACTAATTGAGATGAACTAAGGATTCTTAAAAATGCAAGTTAGGTGACAAGAAATCAGAAGAATAAAGAGATGGATAAATACTTTTGATCACTCTAGCATTTCTTTAAAGTGTTCAAAATGAATTCCAGCTTAATGCTATGTAAGCATTAATTTTAATAAATTTTCAGAGCATTTTATCTAAATTTCCCATGTCAGATAAACATTCGCAATCAATCTGGCAATCTCTTCTGGTGTTAATGCCATCTGCTGTATACGATATTCTTAAAAATCGCGATTTTTAGTGCTAACAATCGGGGGAGTTTTGCTCCAGCAAAAGCAACGTGCTGCACTTGTTTAAGCTAAAATTTGATTGACATTCGAATCTAGTTTCTTCACAATAATCATTATAGTGATCTTATGAAATTGAACTTAGTTGTGACAGCAGGTTAAAATCTTTTCTGGATCTAGGACGACCAGTTCGATTTTGTTTAAACATAGGACCAGTTGTTCAACATGATAAAAAATCAAATAAGATTCATTTTGTGAGGTAAGACAATATAATCATATGTATAAGATCCATGGAGGAAGAGTTGAATTCACCGTTTTCCATCTAACATATTGTTTTAAAACAACGTTGTTCGCTACTTGCATTTGTTTAGTTGACAACTCACTGTTTGCTCTAAAACTTGTACATTTTCATTGAACTGGTTTAGTTCAAGATCTCAAGGTGCTTAGAACTCAGGAATATAATGTTCCAACAATCAGACTATATGGAGAAATCAGGCGAAATTAGAAAAATATAAGAATTGAGATTTTAAAAAAATAAAGAATTACGATTTAGATTTGTGGTATTTGTTAATAGTTAGTCTTCGTTTATTATTCAGTTACAGGTTTGTTCAGCAGTGCTTTTCGACTGTTCCCAACAAAGTCTTCTGTTAATTTAAACTTGAAATGTTTATTGACCTCTTCTCAAGGTAACTTGGCGGTGATAAATCTCATGAATTATTGGGAAATTTTTAAAAATAATCTCGATCAAACTAATTTTTTAATAGAGTAGGTATCTTGTGAGACGATCTCACGAATCTTTATCTGTGAGACGGGTCAACCCAACCGATATTCACAATAAAAAATAATACTCTTAGCATAAAAAATAATACTTTTTCATGGATAACCCAAATAATAGATCTGTCTCACAAAATACGACCCGTGAGACCGTCTCACACAAGTTTTTGTCTTTTTAATAACTCTCTGCGATGTATTTGAGTGTATTTAAATACACTTTAGGGGGTTAGGTTTTTTTTACAAAAAAGTTTGAGAATGTTATTTTGTTAACTATCCCGACGATTTTGGGATATTTAAGGTTAATTTCGATATCACATTAGTTTTCACATGTCCAATTCATAGTAATAAATCATTATTTGGGGGCTAATAATTAGCTGTTAAAGTAAATACATATTATACCTTAATTATTGTTACGTAGCTTTTCTAATATGACGCGAGCTGTAAATGTCACAAAGGAGAATTTTATAGGAACAACAATAACTAAAAATAAGATATTTAAATTTCGCACTTTGTTGATTTAATTTGGATATTGAAGTATTTAAACTTTGAATATGCAAAGAATATAACATAAACGCATAAAATATAAAAATACACGTAAATATTGGGAATTGCAGACAACAAAAATTGAAAATACATTAAAAGAAACAAGAGAAAGTGCGGAAATAATTGAGTAAAATCTCGAGTTTTTTTTTTTTTTAATCTAATGTTCCATTGGGAAGGCTTTAATTTATTTCAATTCCCTCCGAAAAAGAGCTTTCAGCCCATCAACCTTGTTTCAGAGATTCTTAATACCTGCACCAAAGATGAGTTTAAGTTAAATATACAAAAATTTTAATGTTAAATATTATAATTAACTAACTTAATATAATCTTACGTGCATGCATGTTAAAGTTAAGGAAACCGTTATCAACTTTAATTATTGTGGATATAATCTAACTGTCATCATCATTATTATTAAACAATAAAAGTGTTACTTTTTAGTTAATCAATTAGTATTATCTCGATATAGATAAGATACGTTGCATGGTTTGATAGAACTCACGGATATTATCTCAGTAGTGGTAAGGTGGTGGAGGAGATTTATATTTATAAACTGGGGGAGGTGGTGGGGGAGATTTGTATTTGTAGATGGGAGGTGGTGGTGAGGGAGATTTATATTTGTAAATAGGTGGTGGAGGGGACTTGTATTTGTAAACGGGAGGTGGTGGCGGAGGAGATTTGTACTTATAAACTGGGGGAGGTGGTGGGGGAGATTTATACTTGTAAACTGGTGGTGGAGGGGACTTGTATTTGTAAACTGGAGGTGGTGGCGGAGGAGATTTGTACTTGTATACTGGAGGTGGAGGAGGGGACTTATATTTGTATACTGGGGGTGGTGGCGGGGGAGACTTGTACTTGTAAACTGGTGGTGGAGGGGACTTGTATTTGTATACGGGCGGTGGTGGTGGCGGAGATTTATATTTGTATACTGGCGGTGGAGGTGATTTGTATTTGTACACTGGGGGTGGTGGTGGCGGAGACTTGTACTTATAAACTGGTGGTGGTGGGGACTTGTATTTGTACACTGGCGGTGGTGGTGGCGGAGATTTGTATTTATACACTGGCGGTGGTGGTGGTGGTGGAGATTTGTATTTGTATATTGGAGGTGGCGGTGGAGGCGACTTATACTTGTATACCGGGGGTGGGGGTGGTGGTGATGAATATTTGTAGTCAGCATTGGTTAACGAAGGCATGCCAAGAGCCAGCACTGCCACAAGCAGAGTGGCCATCATGGTGGCCATTTTAGAGCTCCTTGCTTTTGTTACCATCTCTGTTTTTTTCTTAGCTTGTTTTCCTTCGCAGCTCTCAGCTCAATTTATAGTTGATGTTCTGCTATTGACTATGCGTAAACTATTCGTGTATGTTCAAATAAAATATGATATCAGATTCAGAAAACTCAATCTTAATGTATTTAAAATTTGATTATATTCATAATAATGAGAAAAATAGATTATTATTATTATTATTAAAAATGCCAATTCAACGAGTTGACCTTTGAATCCGGAAAATTGTAGTTGCTGGCATTTGTTGTATAGTGGCCGCAAGCTCTGGGAAAGAAAGCAAATAATTGATGTAATACCTGCATGATTTATCGATATTATTATTATTACTATTATATTCCATTTGGCTTCCCTATGATCAACGCGGAAACTTTCGATAATTTTGTGTTACGCACACCGTTGGGTCTTTTTTATATACTTTGTATCAAGAAAATAAAAGTATAATTTATGCATTAATAAACCCAAACTATGTATTTATAACTTGATAATTAATATAATGGTCAGAAAAAATGGGTGTGTACGTACGTTTCTTGATGTTGGGATTTTGACGTTTCTGCAGCTCACATTGGTGAGAAATAAGGTGAGTTGATGATTCCACATATCTAGTTTTATACCACAAATTAAACTAAAGTTTTTAATATTATTTTAAAAATTTGTAAAAAATGATATATTTTAATCAAATATTATAATTGAAAACTTAAACTTAATTTGATCGAAGATGCCATTATTGTTAATTCCCTTACGACAATCTATGAATTTTTTTTTTGCTTTTTGGTGTATGCTTATTCACTTTCAGTTATGTTTATACATTTTTGTAAATTATAACATTAGAAAAACAAATTTTTTATTGAGTTATGAAAGCATGTATGAGTGTTTGTTTTCTTCTACAAATCACTTTGTGTATGAAAAATAAATTTTATATTCATATCTTTTAAAAAATATTATTGAAAAATTTCAATTTTTAAGTTAAATCCCGTATAACTTCTCTTTTAGTTAGCGAATGCGCGCATTATTTGAACTCGTGAAAAAAGCTCGTGTAATTATTATTTTTAAGTTGATCAAATAAGAATTGTACGTACTCAAAAGAGTTGTTGAATTTAATATGTTTGTTATGTGAATGTGATTGGCATAATTTCAAAAAGGATATTTAATACGTTAGACTAATTCAAAATTTGAAAATTTTGAATTACTCTTCGAAAGCTAAAATCATGTTTAACGTTAATGCAAATAGATAAAAATATGAAAATATAAATTATAATTTGATATTTAAAACAAGTTGTCAAAAGCGCGTGAAATTCTATTTTCCTTCACCTATAATTAAAGGAGAGATATTGCGTGGTGAATAAGAATTTTGGCATCTACTTTTACGACAGTGAAATAATTCTCTTTATAAAAGTTTAAAATATTCTCTATGATCATGTTTCCATATCCGGGTTATCCTTTGACTCGAGCAAGAAAGAAATATCAAAATAAGATCAGTTCAGAGTTAATATCGAGACACAAAAAAAAAAAACTGTATGGAAATCAGTTCGGATAAAGAAAGAATAACATGTTTAATATAACTTGCTTGTACTAAATATATTAAATTTATCATTGCGTTACATTGAATAAGTACATTTATGTATCGAGTTTTAATTATGTAACATCAAATTAAGCTGTCACGGTATATTAAACTTTCTAGCAATTATATATGCATATTCCCCCACATAAATAAGGAAAAAGGCTCCCCTTTGTTTCGAGAAAGCAGAAAATTTGAGGATAAAGAAAGAATTTATAAATAAACATACCTTATTAATCAAACAATATAATTTTATTTTTTGCTAGTTTGAACTTTAAATATGTTACATGAAAATGTGTGAATACACATATTTATATATTCCTTAATTAATTTCTCATTCAATCTCATTAATTGTTCGGACGAGTACTGCTTCGGGTGAGATTATGTAATAATCCGACAGTAGAAAAAATATTAATGTATTTAATTACGTAAATCATCTGAAGACTGAATCAAACTTCTCACTTCGAGGAGAGAAATGGACTTTACAATGAAGAACTTATTAATTAATAATTATGTTAATAAAATATGTTGACTTTGTTAAGTTTAACGTACAGTATTAATGAAGCTTCCAGCGTTTACTGCCTCTATAAAAATAAATTANACCTCTCGATGTGTACGAATTTGTATCGATGTTTAAGAATATTTTACAAATTAAAATACGAGATCAGCACTGACTCTACAAATAGTCAACGGATTAAAATATTTAACAGAACTCAAGTGAAAGCGCAAGATTTATGACTGGTAGATTAATTTTTTAAAAAATATTTAACTTTTTAAAAATGTCAATACATACATGTAAGAAACTTACCAATAATATATTCACTAAAAAATTCAAAATGTTTCATCAAATTCAACTATATATTTATTTCTTCGTAATTTTTGTTATTTATATTGTCAAATTTAGATAATTTTTTTGGTAATCTTATTCATTTTTCATCAAAAATGTTGTCAATTTAGAATCAAGCTAAAATTACGTTATTTCTTTCTACAACGATTTGCCTTCCAAAATACAGCTATCGGTTTGTTATGTTATTAAGTGACAAGAACTTTTCAAACTACAGGTGTTTAAGAACTTTTCATAGACCCGGATTAAATAAACTAGGGAAATTATCAGTAAATATGTTGTGTGCAATTAAATAAATGAACTGATCCATAGATGAGAATATAATATATCGGGAGTTCTACTCTCAGTGTGTTTGTATAAGATAATCGATCGATCATCTCACTGGAAAATAAAAAATTTTGATGGATCCTACATTTTTTTATTTTTATTTGAGATTATCGGTCAATCATCTTGTATCAAATAAAAACGGGAGATCTACTCTCAGTAGAACATAGACTCACTCAGCAAAGTGCAAATTGTGATTTTAAATCATCAAATGTGGCTCAGACTCGGGCTTGATGGTGCTATGCACAACTTTGTCAACTTGCATAATTGATGGCACGAGAGAGAGCTTGACTTAATTAGCTTTTATTATCTTGAAGAACTACATAATTAATATTTTATCAATCTTTTGTAGGAGACTATGAAATTTCATCATTTCAAGGTTTCCTAATTAGCTTAATTATTTTACTTGTTAATTTTATCATGCATCTGATATTGGTTTTGGAAAAATAAACATATATACTAAACTCAAATATTTGTTTAATCAAATCTAAGAGTAAGTCAGATTATATAAGACGGATCGACTCAATGCATGTCTAATATGAAAAATAATATTTTTTACAAAAATATAATAATTTTTAATGAGATTGACAGTGTCAAAGACTCGTATCACAAAATTGACATATGAAACGATCTCACAACATTTTTTTTCAAATTCCTTGTTACATTTTTCATTAAATAAGTCAATTTCCTATACGAATACATGGTTGTCATTTATTGATTGCTATTTAAAATTAAAGTAAACTGAATGGTTAAAGAAATAAATCGGGCTCTACACTTAAGATTAATAATGAATAATTTATTTCAAATTTACTGGAAGTGAGTGAGAGTAATTAATTAAATAATGTCATGTTTGAGTAATATTTATTTTTACTTGCAGTTTGTATTTCTGGGACAATTTCTTGGAAATAGCCTGAAATTAGTTTATGATTTGACTAATTATTGATGTACACAAGAGTCATGGACACACGTGTTCGAGTACGTTTACAACACAATCTGGCACTGACAATAATTATTTTATATCATCGATATCATTTAAAAATATCGATTTAAGAATACTATTCCTAAAGACGAAGATCTAGATCCAAATATATGTGTATTTAGATAAATGTATATATATCATGTCGACACAAACATATATTTTTATTCGGGTTCGGGTATAATAATTGTTTTTGCCAAGTAAAATAATCGGAACATAAAACTTGAGGTGCTGTAAAGTTTAAAAGATTAGAGTTGTACTTTCATAACCAGCTACAATTTTTCGTAAAAATATAAATATTCACTTTTATTATTGATATTACATCGATCGGGAAGAATGCAATCATTGAGATGTTGATTATGGTAGTTCGTTAATTGTTCATAACAATTAAAACGCGGTGTTTTGATTTATGTACCACTAACGCTAGGTTTTACAATTTTTACAAAAATTAAATATTGGGTTTAATTCAGTCTGATATTTCCTATTACATTTAATCATATAATCGTCAATTTTCCAATTAACTTGATGCTTGCTGTATCACTTACTATAAATATATTAAAATGTAGTGACAGTACAACAACATATAATTATAAAGTATGGTATCATATCAGTATGGGTCAATTTTTGACGCATTAGAAACAAATGACATGTTCATAAGGAGTAGGTTCGATCTATCGTCATTTGATTAAAATCGGGTTCTGTTGAAAATATCAAATATTACCAAAAAAAAATTGGACATAAATAATTTGTTATTCAAATGATGTTGAATTTCGATCTGTCAAATCTGTACCCCACTAACTAGTTTTTTCTGAATCTCCAAAAATCGTCTAGGTTCAAATGCATTTAACTTGTAACTTGTTATTAATGTATGTTGTCTTTGTCTAGGTGTGATTATATATATCATTTGTTTATATTTTAATTAAAATTGACGGGAGTAATTTCATTTTCGCTACGTTCTTGAGTCTCCTACGTGTTAAAACGTAATAATTTAGCCTGACATATTTGAATAATATGTATCCTAAAAAGCCAAATTTAAAATAAATGAAATATCGTGTTCAAAATTAAACATATTTGACTTTGAACAATTTATGAAATGAGAGATTTCCTGAAAAATTTCATAGAGAGAAAGTGTTAAGATTGGAATTTTAATTGGACATAACTCAACCCTAAAAACAAGCTCAATAGGGGATGATTGTCCAAGTCCATATATATAACTATCGGATATTTTATTTAACTGATGTGAGACAACTAACACATCCATCACGCCCAAGAATGAACATCTGAAGCGTGAAGTTTACAAATTACTCAATTATGAGCAGAACGTGTGTCTCAACTAGGACAATCCAACACATAACGATAGAACCTGAGCTCTGATACCATATTAAGATTGGAACTTAGACCTAACTCAACTTCAAAAACTACCTCAAGATGAGATGATTGTTCAAGTCCATATATGCAACTCTCAGAGATTTTATTTAATCGATGTGGAACAACTAACATCACTTAGTGATAACATTTATGTTTACATGTGAATTATGACATAAATACACTAAAAAACTCATATTAACACAACTAAGATATTCATCGAATATGAGACGTTTCAGCTACTATTGTCTCAAATATTCATCATGTGTTAGGAGGTCACTATAATCTTACGTGGGTCACAATAATCTTGCGTGGGACTTTTATTTGTAGTTCCTTCAAAGGATCCTACTTCCAATTTTTTTATATCAGATCTGTCCACTCGATGCCTACATTTTCTCTTTTAAAATTTATTAATAAAATAATCTTTGATATTGAGTATCACCGCTTGCAAAATTAATAATAATTTAATCAATTAGTTCCACCGACAGCGTTAAAATTACTTTAGTTAAGTATATGTAAATTCTAACACATATTGTATAAAAGAAATAATAATTTAATTCATCTGATAAACCTCTCAATTGGTATTTAATTTAATATATTAAGCAAACAAAATTATTATTATTTTAATTATGTGATGACACATATTTTAGAAACCGACGAGTAAATTAAGTATAAATTATCTGTTAACATGTGACTTTTAGAAAATATTTCCATTTAATAGTACATTATATAATTACGTATAATATGGTTAAAAAGGACTTTGTGATAATATCTGATCAACCACTCAACAATTATAACTCAATAATACTTGATTTATTAACTTATAATTATTTTTATCCCTTTAATTAATAATTAATTTGTGTATTTATCGACGAACAGACAATTTTGCAAATTTACCTCGAATATAAATTTATTTGTTAAAATAAACTATATTATTATCCTTTGAACAGCTGGTTTCTCCCTACATATGCCTCTCAGTCACATATATATAATATAATATAATATAATATAATTTCAAACACGATATTATAGTTTTTCTTGTCCTGTGGGCTTTGGCATGAAAATGCCTTGTATACCGAAGAATAAAGAATTGACAATCATGTGCAAAATGTTAAATTAAATATAATTTATAAATCTTTCATGACAAATCATTTTAATTTTTTCAGAAGAAGATAATACTTAATAAATTTTTTGTTAGGCATGAATCGTTGAAAATATTGTACGGCATATGATTTACGCTAATGGGAAAAAAGCCACAAAATATTTTATAATCATTGTTAGGTATATATCTGGTGGCACGTCACATGATCATCTACTGACCATCTTTATATATATACAAAAACTCATATGACACGGTCTCACGGATCAATTTTGTGAAACATATATTCTATATTAGTCATCCACGAAAAATTATTAGTTTTTATGTCTTGTAAATATGGACAGGAGTGATCTGTCTCACGAATAAAGATATGTGAGACCGTCTTATGAAATTCCTACTCTTTTTATATTGTGCTATAATAATATTAATTTATGTGTCTATCAATAAGGTGCTCTTATCTCTTCAATATACAATTTTAAATATTTTATTATATTCAATAAGTGATAGCCGTCTTATTGGTAAATACAAAATTAGACTCGATTAGTAACAACATGAAAAAATTATATATATGTCTCGAAAAGTGGATCGTGTCCCAAACTTTCATGTCCTTTGCTAGTTTTGCTTCTTTTCTATGAGCATTGATTGGGTTCGATTACATGAAGCGACGTTCGTATTTTTGTTTTTGTGTGGAGCGCAATTATTTATTTAAAGAAACTTTATATATTTTAATATAATGTATATGTGTTAGTAATCGTTATTGTATTATTATCACAAACACATAGAGCGACAAGAAAATAGTTATAAGATGAAACATGTTTTTTTTTTTTTTTTCAAATTTATCTTTGTTTTATTGGTTTCAATATAATGAAAATACCCAACAGTCACAAGTGGACGTAAATCTCAATTCGAAAGTTAACGACTATAAATCTTGTGTGTTTTGTGTTTATATTTCACATCTTTTATACCTAATTTCTAACAATTTACAATCTTCCAATTTTTTTCTTGCTCGAATTAAATAGTATGAGTTCTTCTTTCTTGAATAAATTTAAAAGAATTCACATTGCTCTCTAACAAACCGTGAACGAAACATATAAGGGCACTACCCCATGATAGAATCAAGGGCTCAAATTTAGTCACACATACATGAGATCCACTAATTTTTTTAAAATCACATATGTGTGAATCTTTTCCATCCAAACCATGTGGGACAGTGCCTCCACATGTAGCATCGAAGCTACCGGTTGACTGGACTTTTAGTTGGAGTAGCCATATAAGAAAATAACATGATTTTGAATATGAGAAGTTGATCATTCAGACTTGAACTGATTAGGTTTTTTCAAAAAAAATAAAAATATGAAAACACAAAAACTTCTATGAGACAGTCTCGTAAATCAATTTTGTATGACGAATATTTGGTTAATTAAATATTTCTAAAAGCAGTTTGATAAAAAAAAAAAAAGACTAGAAATTTGTGGCATCAGTAAATTAGAACTTAAATTGATGTACGTCTCTTTGAGTACGTAAAAGAATAGGAACAAAGTGAATAAGTTACATGTGAGATAATGTTAGGTGTCGGCATACATTTTGTATATTAATTAATGCTTCTAGAAAATTNCAGACAAGACAATACGCGATCGTGACAGGTGGATTTTAAAGTTTGAAAAAACTGACAAGTTAGGCTGAATAATACTCGACAATTTGGACCCCTTGGTAAATACATTATACGGCCGATGTTCATTTTTTTTTTCAAATCGCGCAAAGAAGAAATTGCTTGATGTACGAAATATTAGAAATTCAAAGGCCGTTCCAAGACTTTGAAACATAATGATTTGGTTAAGGAATTATTAAGTCTAGTCTGTTAATTGAGAAAGTCGTGTTGTTAGTTGTCTCACATCGGTTAGATAAAATCTCTGAGAGTTGCATATATGGACTTGGACAATCTTCCACCATCGAGTTGGTTTTTGGGATTGAGTTAAGTTCAAATTCCAATCTTAACACGTGTTATTAGACATTGTGTGAGAAACGAGTGGAGTCGAGATTTCGTATTAGGATTTATGGTGATAACAACTTAGAGTTTATGGTAAGGATGTATGAGTGGAGAATTGTTGCATTCGATCTATGTAAGGGAATTGAGCCTATGTCGGTGTTACTGGTTTTGTAAAAATGATTATACCGAGTCATGGAACATAAAAAAAAAAAAAAGTAATACGGGCAATTGTAGTGACAACATTGGACTTATCAATAAGGGCCCATCTTATTGTACTGTGGTTTATTAATTTAATGGGCTTTGAATTCAGTTAGCCCATTTATTCATTCTTATCTGGTCACTTGATTTTAGGCCCAAATTAAAAACTATGGATAATATTGGCAACAATGGTGGTTAGGACCTATTTTTCTTATAATTTTCGGACATGGTCCACGATGTTCGAGCCATGTTTGCTCGTAAATTAAAATCCACGTGAATCAAATAAATTGTAATTGATTCGGAAAATTTGTCAAAGGTTCCTTCAGTCCCAAAAAAAATAAAACAAGAAGAAAAAGGGAAAACAAACCATATAGAAATTGTAAATAATTATCTCATATTTCTTTTTTTTTTTTAAACTTTGAAATGATAGACTAGAATTCAAACGAATTAAATGTTAATTCGTATATGCATTTAATACAAATGAACATAAAACGTGAAAGCAAATTAATGACATGGGTCGAATGTCAGGACATTCACTCGGCAGTAAATTGAATTGCACGATCCAGGTGCCCAATGTTCTGGGCGAACGTTATTTTCACAGGATTATCTTACTCGGGTTTCGAACTTTACCTCCTCTCAATATAGATTTTTGATGTCAGATAAATTATAAATCAGCGATATTTTTACAAATGAAAATAAAAATTAAACCGAAAATATGTATCTTTCATGAAAATGTTAATTCCCTAATTTTAAAAAATGTTGTGTATAAATTAATGGAGAACAAACAATATTAATATTCGTTTTAGCATTCATATTGGGAAAGCGTAAAAAAACATAAAATCGACTTTAAATAATATTAAATTTATTTCGCAAAATCGAGAATTTGCAGGAAACTTTGTGGGGTAATTATGTCTTTGGCATGTAACGAGACACAGGTCTCAAAGGAACTCTACACAAAATATAAAATGTCTGGTACTGTTTCATATTTTAATTCTAATCCTTTCACCAAAATCGGAACTGGCCATAAGATATTTTTGTTTTTGCTTTTTTGAAAGAAAGATATTTTTGTTTTCAATCATTTTTTAAAAAATAGAACAAATGCATTAGTTAAAAATATCTTGATTTACAATACTAAATAAACAAACTGATATATCACCAGAACACCATTCATATGCACATGTTGTTTTCATATACATGATAAGAAAGATTTTCCTAAAATATTTTTTTATGTATCATATCGTCGAGTTGGAGATTCGTTTTCTAAAATTGACTGTTTTGTAAGAGTTTTTCGTGGATGTGAATTTATATTAATATATTTTTATGTGAAACCATTAATTGTACTGTATCCATGTACGGTATCTTTAACATATTTTTTAAAAAAAGTAAAAGCCTCTCTAATTATATTGATATAAAACATTAATTCGACATTATATTAAAAAAAATCTTCCATTTTCTATAGTAATTATTTTATTTTTATGTAAATGTAATATATTATGTGGTTACGGACTAATTTAGATACGTTGAACAATTATAAATTCAAATTCGATCAGAATATGGGTAATGCAAGTGCTAGGCCACTTAGCCCAAAGCTTGATTTGTAAAGTTTGCAATTGGATAATTGAAATTTGAAGCCTTGTTTTTTCTGTTTAAAGAAAATATTTCACACATCATTTTATCTTATTATTAATCGTACGGGAAATAAATTAAATATGAACAACAAAGTGCAGAAGGTTTTTTGTGAGGTTAATCTATATGATAAATTTTTCTGATCATATTTAAGTAATAAAAAATAATATCTTTGATATTATATAAATTAAATAAAATATTTTTTTACAAAATTATTTGTATTTTGCGTGTATGTATTGTGTTATGTAGATATTTGATGAGGTACTGATAACAATTAATCCAGACATGTGCCGATATTCAATATATAGATGTGTGTGTATACCGGTACACGGAAGCACGCACAACTCCATACATGGCAACAGAACTGAATATCTTTGTGTACTCTCCGGCAACATTTCTGACTGAATATCTGCTGCTGCCATTTTCTTTCTCCTCGCCTTGACTCCGTACTCTGTGATCATTCATACTTGTACGCCACCTTCGCCAGTGTCTTCCATTTTCTGCTTTTGGTTTTTTCATCCTACAGCTATTTTGGCCGTGGCAGGAGTTGGTTTTAACCGGGCTGCAACCGCTTCATACACCGAATGAGACCTTTTCCCGACGTGGGATTATGTTAAATTCTGTGTTTGACGGGAGGGAGGACTCTGTTTTGACTTTTGGGCTTCTGTACTTGGGATAGTGAAAACTCTTTTTTTTTTTTTTTTTTTTTTTTGGTTGTTTGGCGACAAGAATTAACAGATCAAAGGGAGATGAAAGGCACGGATTTTGTGGTTGGATGATTTGCGGATGTAATTGTAGTTTGAATGGGGAATGGAGGGTGTTCGGTTTTTGCGTGAGTGGTGACGGAGTGCGGTGGTGATAATGAGAGGAGGGGCCGGATGGTGGCAGTGTTGGTGTAGATGTGAGCTTTTGACATGGAATGGCAGATCTTGTTAGCTTTGCTAATGCCGACCGTGAAATTCTGCAGGTATATATATCTCTGCTTCTGTAAAAGCGTAATCTTTAAACTTAGAATATTATTTTCATGTTAGTGATTGTTTTCCTGAAAACAAAATCCCTTCCCTGTTGTTTCTAACAACCTTGTGTTAGAAATTTTTCTCAAAATTATGTTTTTGACGTATAAATGAACATGAAAAACAATATGCGGAAGTTTAAATCAATTGTTACCTCCGGTCATTGAAAATTTTGATTTCCTTGATTTTCTTCTCGGTTGATGTCTTCTAAGCACTCCACCCTCTCAATAGATGGTGTAAATTTTTCTTATGAGGTGTGTGCTTAGGGACCTCAATCGCTCTATTTATAGGCGTTTCTCATACCATCGATGAGTGTATCGGGAGTCGAGATTCAGAAGGAGAATCGTGTACGCATCTAAATTTTCTTGGCCGTCGCCAATATCAATTTGTACACGCTACTTCTTTTAATATGTGTCACGCTTTTCTTACATTCTCCCACTTGACACAGATATCTCATTTACCATAGGAGAAAACAAAATACATGAATCATGGCGATAGGTCATCTTAAAACGAATATTATCTTCCATGTATTACAATGCATTATGTCTCTCAAATCTGTATAACTTAATGAATAAACCCAATGTTTATTCGAGGTCCAACTTTATTGATATTTCTCAAATCAATGAATGTGTACACAACAAATATGAGAAAATATCACATCATAGTTTCATTAAATTTGTTCTTACAACAAAATTACATAAAGGAACCAAGTCCCATTCTTTCTGTATGATCCTTAAATTTCAATGGTGGCATGCCCTTAGTCAAAGGATCCGCAATCATCAATTCAGTGCTAATGTGCTCGATAAGTAACTTCTTATCTTTAACACGTTCTCGTATGGCTAAATACTTAATGTCGATGTGCTTGCTTCGACTACCTTTTTGTTATTTTTAGCCATAAAAACAGCAGCTAAATTGTCACAATATATTCTTAATGGCCTAGATATAGAATCCATAATTCTAAGCCCTGAAATGAAACTCTTCAACCATACACCATATGAGGTTGCCTCAAAACAAGATACGAACTCAGCTTCCATAGTGGAAGTAGCAGTCAATGTCTGCTTTGCACTTCTCTAAGATACAGCTCCACCAGCTAGCATAAAAATATATCCTGAAGTGGATTTTCTTGAATCAATGCAGCCAGCGTAGTCTGAATCAGAGTAGCCAATTACTTCCAAATTCTCAGTTCGTCTGAATATAAGCATATAATCTTTGGTCCTTTGAAGGTACCTCATTACTTTCTTTGCAGCTTTCCAATGGTCTAAACCTGGATTACTCTGATATCTTCCCAACATCCCAACAACAAATGCAATGTCAGGTCTAGTGCAAGCCTGAGCATACATTAAGCTTCCGACAGCAGAAGCATAAGGAATGTTTTTCATATGTTCCCGCTCTATATCATTCTTTGGGCATTGGCTCAAATTGAATTTATCGCCTTTCACAACGGGAGCTATACTTGGTGAACAATCTTTCATTCGATATCTCTCTAAAACTTTGTTGATATAGGTTTCTTGAGACAGACCTAGAATACCTCTAATTCGGTCTCTATGTATCTTAATGCCAATGACATAAGATGCATCGCCCATATCCTTCATATCAAAGTTTTTAGAGAGGAATTGTTTCACCTCATATAACAGACCCTTATTATTGGTTGCAAGTAATATATCATCCACATATAGAATAAAGAAACAAATCTTGCTCCCACTGACCTTCTGGTATATACATTGATCCATGAGGTTCTCAATGAATTCGAATGAAGATATAACATCATGAAATTTCAAATACCATTGACGGGAAGCTTGTTTCAATCTATATATAGATTTCTTAAACTTACATACCAATTGCTCACCATTACTAGAGAAGAATCCTTCAGGTTGTTTCATATAAACCTCTTCCTCTAGTTCTCCATTGAGAAAAGCTGTTTTCACATCCATTTGTTGCAAATCTAAGTCAAAATGTGCAACTAATGCTAGAATGATACGGAGATAATCTTTTTTAGATACAGGAGAAAAAGTCTCCTTATAATCGATTCCTTCCTGCTGAGTGAATCCTTTAGCAACGAGTCTTGCTTTATACCTTTCAATGTTGCCTAATGAGTCTTTCTTTGTTTTAAAGACCCATTTACATCCAATGACTTTTACACCATCAGGCAACTGAACAAGATCCCAGACTCCATTAACTTCCATAGAATTCATCTCTTCTTTCATAGCATTAAACCATAGTTTTGACTCATTACAACTCATGGCTTGTGAAAACGTTTCAGGATCATTTTCGGCTCCGATGTTAAAGTCCGATTCTTGTAAATACACAACATAATCACTAGATATAGCTGGTCTTCTTATTCTAGTAGATCTCCTAAGGTTGTTTGGCTGATCAACAATTTCTTGTTGTTCTTCATTAACAACTTGATCTACTGGTTTTTCATCAGCGATTTGTGGAACTTCAGTAACTGGTTGTCTAACACCCATTTGGTCTTGTGGGATGCGAATAACAATCAATCTGTCATTTGAATAAGAGGTTTGTTCATTAATGTGATCATTCTCAAAAACTATGTCATGATCACTCCCACTAATCAAGTCATTTTCAAGAAATTTTGCATTTCTTGATTCCATAATTCTAGTGTTGTGAGATGGACAATAGAATCTGTAAGCTTTGGATTTTTCAGCATACCCAATGAAATATCCACTTATGGTTCTTGGGTCTAGTTTCTTTTCATGTGAGTTGTAAACTCTTATTTCTGAAGGACAACCCCAAACGCGTATATGTTGCAAACTCGGTTTCCAACCTTTAAATAACTCAAATGACGTCTTTGGGACAGCCTTGGTTGGAACTCAGTTTAATATATACACAGCTGTCTTAAGAGCTTCAGTCCACAAGGATTTAGGAAGTTTAGAGCTACTAAACATGCTCCTCACCATGTCCAATAATGTTCGATTTCTCCTCTCAGCTACGCCATTTTGGTCCGGAGAACCTGGCATAGTATATTGGGCAACAATCCCATGTTCTTGGAGAAATTTCGCAAACGGACCAGGTGCCTGTCCATTCTCAGTGTATCTACCGTAATATTCTCCACCTCTATCAGTTCTCACGATCTTAATATGTTTTCCACATTGCTTCTCCACTTCAGCCTTAAAAAACTTAAAGGCTTCAAGTGTTTCGTTTTTATTATGAAGCATGTAGATATACTTGTACCGTGAATAATCATCAATGAAAGAGATGAAGTATTTCGGACTTTGCATGTCCATATCTGGACAACAAATATCTGAATGTATGATTTCTAGTATTTCTGTACTCCTCTTGGCACCTTTTTTAGACTTATTGGTCTGCTTTCCCTTAATGCAGTCCACACAAGTCTCAAAATCAGTAAAATCTAAAGTACCGAGTACTCCATCATTTACTAATCTTTTAATTCTCTCTATGGAGATGTGTCCCAATCTCCGATGCCATAATATAGAGAAATCTTCATTTATAACACATCTTTAAATACCTCCTTGAACATGCACAGTGGTGTTATTATTTTGTAAAGAAATAGAGAAAAGACCATCAACCATTGTACCATCTCCAATAAGATTTGATTCATAAAACAAATTTATTGATTTATCCAAAAACTGAAATGAATAACCAAGGGGTACAAGTTTTGAAACCGAAATTAAATTCCTAGAAAAACTAGGAACATAAAATGTCTTTTCCCATTTTAAAATATAACCAATATTCAACACTAGGCAGCAAGTCCCAATAGCCTCCACATGCGAAGACATCTTGTTTCCTGAATAGATGCTCCGCTCATTTTCTATTGGCTTCCTTAGGTTTTGCATACCCTGCAAGGTATTTGTAACATGGATTGTAGAACCAGAATCAATCCACCATGTGTTATAAATCGTATCAACCATATTAGATTCATAACAGACAAATGAAGTAGGAATACCTTTCTTTTCAAGCCAATCATTAAATATATTGCAATCCTTCTTCATGTGTCCCATATTTTTACAGAAGAAACGCTTGGATTCTTTCTTAATGTCAGGTTGGGGTGGAATTATTCCTTTCCCTTTTCCCTTGACTTTGGCTTGCTTCTTATACTTTCCTTGTATAGTCATAAAAATATTATCACTCGTTTCCATTAACAACCTTCCTTCCTCTTGAACACACATGGTCATTAATTCATTAATTGACCATTTATCCTTATGTGTGTTGTAGGAAATTTTGAAGGGTCCATATTGTTGTGGAAGAGTGCATAAAATGTAGTGCACAAGAAAAATTTCAGACATTTCCACTTCTAGTGTCTTTAGTCGAGCCGCTATGTCCCGCATCTTCATGATGTGCTCTCGCACACCTCTCACACTGGTGAGCCTTAATGAAGAGAATTCCATAATTAGGGTGCTAGCAAGTGCCTTATCTGAAGACTGAAACTGTTCATCAATAGCCTTCAGTAATTCTTTGACATTATTATGCTGGTCGACAGAACCACACATGTCAGCAAAGATTTTGGTCTTTATGAACATTACGCAGAGTCGATTAGATCGCTTCCATTTTTCATAAAGATCAACGTCATCCGGAATGTTGTTTTCAGTAATAGAAGATAGTTCGTCTTTCCGTATAGCATAATCAATATCCATCCACCCTAATTGAAGAAGAATTCTTTCTTTCCATATTTTATAGTTATCGCCCTTTAGTTCGGGAATGTCACATTTCATATCAGAAAAACTCGCAGGTTGCATAACTGCACAAAATATCATATGCTTAAAATTTTGAGACAATATCATGTTTTACCAATGTAATTCATGTTTTAAAAATCTAGTGACATAAAATTTGCCTGTGGGCTAAAATTTTAATTCAATAAGATTTTTCTGTAACTTTACGATAAAACTATCAAAATGTATTTTCCTTAACTCCTGTGGGTAAATTAAGAAAAATATAATTTGATATTTTAACCTAATTAGTTATATAAATATAATAAAAATCCATGTGAGGTAAAATTTATTATGTTTATATAATTAATTACAATTGATGTCCATTATGTGATCCAAATCCACTTAATGCATAATTTTTCATAATTAAGGATGTTGTGGCTATTCCTCAATTATTTAAAATTATACGGTTCACCGGACAAAATTTTGGCTTTACTTAATGCTTTATATAATAATTATTTCGCAATCAACACTTTCCAAGAGTGCTCCCAGGAAAGATAGGTAGTGCTAAGGCCCTTTAAATACCTAACTCCTAGATAGAGCAACGTTCCTCGGGGAGACCAGTGGCTAGTCAAGGCAGTTTAAACCGATCTATGAAGAATTCTCTCAGATCATGTTTTCTTACGTCACCTTATAATTATTATTCACTTCAATTATCCACATTTATGTGAATCTTTATAAGCCAAAATTTTTCGTTTAATATCTTTATATTTACATTTTTACTTAATATGAACAAATACTTTCCCCATCAGTTTTTCTCTTCAATCAGAGTAGTGATAAAGTGAGGATCACATTTATATGTGGGCTCCTCATCAGTTTTTCTCTTTTATCGGAGTAGTGATAAAGTGAGGATTCTTTGTTCATTTGTGAATATCTGAAATATTTTAATTTTAATATTATATTCACATCTTACTTAATATGTTTATTTCAAATTATAAACAACTTAATATAATTTAATATGAACATAATGTGAATATTGATGTACCAATTATTTTTCAATATTATTTGCATTTTAAATTTCAAAATTAAATGCAATCATAATATTAAATTTGCATGTACACATCAAACACTTATCCATAATATTTGACATTTTATATAACATGCAAAAATAATTTCTAAACATGTATTAGAAATTACGTCGAACTTGAAATTATTTTAATGTGTACAAATTATTTGACCAAATGCTATATGTATACCGAATTTTACATATAACTTAATAACACATTAATCATTATTTAATTACTTATTAATATTATTATTATTATTTAAAAAAAAAATAATAATAAAAACGTATTATTGCCAACTTGTGGGAGAATTATTACCAACATTTGGGTCCCGCATTATTAATTGTGGGTCTCACATTAATTATTATCAATAATAATAAAATAATACTGCATTTACGTCAATTGAACATTTTGAAGATTTGAAAAGTTGAAGACGCGTGAGTCTTCTTTCCAGTAGGCCAACTTCACGTGGCTTATCAGAAAATCATTAAATGACTCCATAATTCAATACATAGCATTATTTGAAGCAATCGATATTTCTTCTTCAACATTCATCAACTTCTCCATTTTCAGAAAAAACCAGTAGCACCTTCTCCCAAAAAATTTTTCTCCCAAAAAATTCTTATTTTAATATTCAATATTCAAGGAAGAAATTCAAACTCCGATCGATAACACAATTCTAAGGTAAGTTTCTTAATATCATTACGTCCGATCTTTCAATTTTAAGTTTCTTACGTAAAACTTAAAATTCTTTTCCCAAAATTTCATGATATGAAAACAAATATTTTCAAGGCAGAGGTATCATGGCTCTGATACCAAATGTTAGAGATTTTTCTCAAAATCATGTTTTTTACGTATACATAAACATGAAAAACAATATGCGGAAGTTTAAATCAATTGTTACATCCGGCCATTGAAAATTTTGATTTCCTTGATTTTCTTCTCGGTTGAAGTCTTCTAAGCACTCCACCCTCTCAATAGATGGTGTAACTTTTTCTTATGATGTGTGTGCTTAGGAACCTCAATCGCTCTATTTATAGGCGTTTCTCATACCATCGATGAGTGTATCGGGAGTCGAGATTCAGAAGGAGAATCGTGTACGCATCTAAATTTTCTTGGCCGTCGCCAATATCAATTTGTACACGCTACTTCTTTTAATATGTGTCACGTTTTTCTTAAACCTTATACAATACATCTACAGATTTTTTTTAATTGCTTTTTTACTCCTTGAATTCCCTAAGGTTGCGGACCTCGCATTGTATATGAGGTTTGCATGTATTTAAATTTTAAATTAAAAAAAAATGCATGTAATGCTGAAACTGGACTTGTATCGTTGAATGCTTGAATTGGATGGTAACTTGATGTTCTTTTGGCTGTTCATTTGCTTATTCATTATTTTTAGGATTCTTTCATTTGTTAGATTTGTTTAGTCAAGGTGCGCTATGAATCTTTGATGTTTAAACTAGTAAAATTGGATGAATTCGACATATGTGCGTTCTAGTGCAAGAGTGCCTCTCCTGCTGAAAATAAAATGGCCATATTAATCAGGAGGTCTTGGCATATATCACATCAGTTCCTTCCAATAATAAGGGTGTATTATTTGGTGTTCCCTGTTCTTCCCAGTCATTATTCATATATCATATAATAATATCATATAAATTCTTATTGCCTCTGATTTTGATTGGTCCCCTTTAATTTATGCAGGTATTGATTGCTCTAAAGAAGGGTGCTCGATTGCTTAAATATGGTCGTAAAGGAAAGCCTAAAGTTTATCCATTTAGACTCTCTAATGTATGTCTAATACAGTTTATGCAAAATGTGACTCACTAATATGATACACTATTACTATCATTTCTAACATAATATAGTAACGCTTTTTCTACTTTTCCTCGAGAGTATGTATGTCTATTATCGTGTTTTTTTGGTTTACTTGTCATTGCAATTCATTTGTGATGCAAATTAAATGATTTTCAATACCCAAGACTTTATTGAATAATAGATGTATTGTGTCAGCAATGGTTAATTTCAATCATTCTTGGTACTAAAATGGCGGGCTGCACTCTGTTATAAGCCATCACCGACATTTAACTTGTCTTCATGTATTTATTCAATGGCACAGTAATGTCTGTTTGTATTTCATGTTTCAGGATGAAACATCTTTGATTTGGATCTCTAGTCGCGGTGAAAGAAGTTTGAAGCTAGCTTCAGTTTTGAGAATTATCCCTGGACAAAGAACTGTGAGATTTGGAGACCTTATTTCATGTTATTAATTAGATTTGTCTTTATTGCTATTATTCATACTAATGATTAAAATGAACTTTTCACCAGGCCGTTTTTCGAAGGCACCTATGCCCCGAAAAGGAATACTTGTCGTTTTCCCTCTTATATAACAGCGGGAAGAGATCCCTCGATCTGGTAGGTGACAAGCAAGTTCTCTTGAACATTTTCTATTTACATGTTACGTTTGTTGACTGTTCGGCCTACCAATTGCATAATTGTTATGTTACTAGATTTGCAAGGACAAAGTTGAGGCAGCGATCTGGATAGCAGGTCTTAAGACATTACTATCATCTAGCCAAGCCGGACGTTCAAAAATTGATGGATGGAGTGATGGAGGCTTATATTTTGACGTAAAGATGACCTGAGTTCTTTTTTTCTTTGTTTTTGTTTTTAACATTAAAATAAAATATAACACCACATTTAAAATATGTCCTACTTATAATATGGGTCCAGGATAACAGAGATTTGACGTCAAATAGTTTGAACAACTGTTCTTTGAGTCCTATTCGTAGCTTGCCCGAGGTTTCCATTAGCTCAAATATGACATCTTCTATGAAGAGCTATTACCCAGAGGATACTTTGGTCCATTCAGAAAGGTCACATGTAGCTCGGGATCAAACAAATATGCAAGTAAAGGGATATGGTTCGGATGCTTTTCGGGTTAGCGTATCTAGTGGCCCAAGTAATTCTAGTCACGGTTCTGCACCCGATGATTCTGATGCTTTGGGGGATGTTTATATATGGGGTGAGGTTATTTGTGATAATCTCGTTATGGCCAGGCCCCGAGAAAATGCTCATTCCGTTATCACAAGAGCTGATGTTCTTCTTCCCAGACCGTTGGAATGTAATGTTGTTCTGGACTTTCATCAAGTAGCCTGCGGGGTCAGGCATGCCACCCTCGTCACTAGGCAAGGCCAAGTCTTCAGCTGGGGTGAAGAATCCGGGGGGCGTCTTGGCCACGGAGTCGGGAAAGATCTTACTCAACCTCGTCTGGTGGAATCTTTATCCTTTTGCAATGTTGATTTCGTGGCATGCGGAGAGTTTCATTCTTGTGCAATAACAATGGCTGGGGAGCTTTACACGTGGGGTGACGGTACGCATAATGCTGGAATATTGGGTCACGGCACAGATCTATGTCACTGGGTACCAAAGAGAATTTCCGGTCCTTTAGACGGGCGTCAAGTTGCGACAGTTTCTTGTGGTCCATGGCATACTGCCTTGATAACGACTACTGGACAGATGTTTACCTTTGGAGATGGAACATTTGGAGCGTTAGGCCACGGTAATCGGGAAAAGGTTATGTATCCTAGGGAGATCAAGTCTCTTTCAGGGTTGAGGACCATGGCAGTTGCCTGTGGAGTGTGGCACACTGCTGCCGTGGTTGAAGTTACGGTAACACAGTTTTGTGCTACTGTTTCATCCGGAAAATTGTTCACTTGGGGTGATGGTGATAAAAATCGACTTGGACACGGTGACAAGGAACCTCGACTAAAACCAACTCGTGTTCCTACACTTATCGACTATGATTTTCACCAAGTTTCCTGCGGGCATAGTTTGACAATAGGTCTGACTACATCAGGTCGTGTTTTCACGATGGGAAGTACAGTCTATGGCCAGCTAGGAAATCCACAATCTGACGGTACGTCTCCTTGCTTGGTAGAAGATAACATTACTGGTGAATCTGTGGAACAAGTCGCTTGTGGGGCATATCACGTTGCTGTGTTGACATCAAAAAATGAGGTCTACACGTGGGGTAAAGGAGCTAACGGGAGGTTGGGACATGGTGATATAGACGACAGAAAGATGCCAACAGTTCTCGAAGCTCTAAAGGATAGTCATGTTAAATCCATTGCATGTGGTACAAATTACAGTGCCGCTATATGCCTACGCAAATGGGTTTCGGGAGCCGAGCAGTCCCAGTGCTCTGCTTGTAGACTGACGTTTGGCTTCACCCGAAAGAGGCACAATTGCTATAATTGTGGACTAGTACACTGTCATGCATGTAGTTCAAAAAAAGCCATAAGGGGTTCGTTGGCACCTAATCCCAGAAAACAGTATCGTGTATGTGATTCTTGTTTTGCTAAACTAAGTAAGGTAGCTGAAGCTGGGGTAAAATGCCGAAGAAACACTGCTTTTCCACCTCTTTCTGCCCAAAACAAGAACAAGTTGTACAAAGATGATTTTAGGTTGGAGAAACCATCTAGCCTTGATTTGATCGAACTGTTCAATGAAAAAGTAGCAAAACAAGGGAAAAAAGCTGATGCGGTCTGTACAACTATCGATGGACTTCAAACATGTCCAAAGCCTCTTCTCGCACCATCGATTGTGAATTCAAGGGCCTTATCTCCCTTGTCGATAAAGTGTAGTCCTCCACGATGTGCAACACCGGGTCCTACAGTATCAGTACTTTCTTCTTCGGAAACAAGTGCTGAAAGTTCGAAGATCAATGAACTTCTGAATCAAGAAGTGAATAAATTGCGGGTTCAGGTACATCGTGAAGTTTCATTTGTCTCTCATTGTTTATTTTGAGGAAAGGACCTTGTTTTTTTAATTCATTGTCATGAACATGATGTATAGGTAGACAACCTTAAAAATCGATATGAACTGCAAGAATTGGAGCTAAGAAATTCAGCTAAGATAGTTCAGGAGGCAATGGTGTTAGCTGCCGAGGAATCAACTAAATGCAAGGCTGCAAAAGAAGTTATAAAGTCACTCACAGCTCAGGTTAGGTTGATTGGCATTTACATGTCCATCCGCGATGAAAGTCGACGCTTGTATCTTTCTTTTATAATCGTCAGCAGCTGACTCAATAATTTTCTCATTTTCTAGCTCAAAGATATGTCCAAGAGGTTGCCACTTGCAGTGTGTGACACTGAAAGCTTCAGGTTGGTAAATGGATTGGAACCGAATGAGACAACCAGACCTCCCAATGGTGGTTCAAGTGTCACTTCTTGTACAAGCAACACCCTCCAACGGGTTGATGCTAAAGAATCCAAGCATGACAAAGCTGCTGACAGTGACTTGATATCTAAAAACAATGCCCAAATTGAAGCAGAGTGCATGGAACAATACGAACCTGGTGTATATATAACACTGGTACCACTTCAAGATGGAACTAGAGACCTCAAGAGAGTACGCTTCAGGTGGCATTTTTAGCACCTTATATTTTCTTGTTGGAATTCTTTTTATATGTGATGAGGTGGTATTCTAGATTGCCGTTAGCCACAAACAATAAGTTTCCTGGCCTTTTTTTGTGTGCAGTCGAAGAAGATTCAGGGAACACCAAGCAGAAACTTGGTGGTTGGAGAACCGGGAAAAAATATACGAGACATACAACATTCGTGGATCAGAAAAGGTGTCGGTATTTTGCCAGACGGCCCTGAGATATTATGGAGCTCTTTCACCTTCTTCCCAGGTTTAGGAAATAGTAGACGTACTAAAATCTCTGTATATTTTAGCCAAGTGTAGTTGTCGAGCAAGCGGAAACCAACTTCCTTTAATCGCTTTACTTGTCCCCTTGTCTTATTATTTTATTAATCTCTGTAAAAAATAATAATAATAAAAATCTCTGATATATTTCATATAGTTTTGTCAACTTTGTGCTAGCTTGCTTTATCTTTTGTTGTTTCCATCTCAAAAGTTTTGAATATTTATACCTTTTTCAAGATTTGGATCCTTTGATCTGGCTGAAAACACAACACCTGGTGATGTTCACTTTTTACACGAGATGAACAGTTCATCATCTCGTTTTTTCTAACAATTTTTCAATTTTATTATTTTACTTGCACCAAAACATCGTTTGTAATATATTGCACCAAAATGTCTAATCGTTTAATATAAAAGAGTTGGTGATCGTTAATATTTTGGTCTAAGGGAAAAGGAAATTAACTTCAATAAAATGTTCCACGCGAGATTCTGGTTTCATCAGGAAAAAGAATAAAATATATAGTAACAAGCTAAATAATTAACTAGTATGTTTGAAATTACGTGTTGGTTTTGGCCGACAGTAATTTAGTACTTCAAACCTGATAAAGCTAATTTCAAAGTCGCAAAATGGAATATAGAAGTAACATGCTAATTTTATAAAAGGGAATTGGTCAAAGTGATGGAAAATTTTCCATCGGCCATTATCATGAGCATGCTTGTTTTTCTCTTTAATCTAGCTTATCATTGATTTTCCAGATGAATTTACAACTCGAGTGTTAAAGAATTTAGGGTTCTCTCTCACGATGCGATTTTAGTTATTGGATCATCAAAGCATAATATCATCTTCCATTAATGTGGTTTCAATATGAAACTAAATTTCTTAAAAAAAGCATGTGAAGCTATGTCACTAAATATATCATTATTGAAAAAAAAATATTTGTAGGCACAAATTGTGCTTGACATTTCTCCAATTCAAAGTAAAGTAGAATTTTGGTATTTTAATAAGTGGACATGGTATGCTTGCCTTTTTGTTCTTGGTCAATGTCAGGATATAACGGGATTTGGATCCTCTGCTGTGACTGAAAACACAATATTTGGTGACGTAGAGGACACGAGATGATCAACTAATCATCTCGCGTAAAAAATGAACAGCACTAAATACTCTGTTTTCAATCAGAGCAGATGTTTCAAATTTGATATAACGTTGGTTGATAAAGAGAACACAAGTCCTACAACAAGACGAAATATCAAACAAGAATTAAAATAAAATAAAATAAAATAAAATCAATTACCAAATTTGTCAATGCATGCATTAAATTAGCGCATACATACGTCAACAAACCAACCCGATATATTTAATGAATAACATTCTCAACCCCTAAAAAAGTGATTATATCACATAAATTTGTAAATAAAAAATACATAATGATCAACACTTCTTTAATCTATTCCAAGAATATTAATTTATCCCAAAGTTTTTTTTTTTTTGACGATTTCATTACATGTTTAGATGCCCCTAAGTACGCTCCAAAATTTCCGAGACTGCCTTGGATAAGTGCATAAAACTATATTCGAGTATATATATATATATATAATTTTGAGGATTTTATCCAAACGATATGAGACGAACCAACAAAATGTGATACAAATGTAAAAGTATATGCATAAAACTTCTGTTTCTGTATAAAATGGTTAATCACTTCTCATTTAAAGCATCAATAACAGAGAATTTATACAGATTAAAGATACCTTAATCCTTGGTGTCTGTAGACTAGTAACACCTTGCCAACAAGTCAATGCAATATATATAAAGACATCATGTATATTTTTCTATAATTTTTTCCCTGAAATGGAACCACCGATTTTCAAAGTCACCTGTTCGCATTTACAGCAGCAGGCAGCAGCCGGTAAATATATCCTCTTCCATCTATTTCCTATTTGAAGAGGAAAAATAATATTCAAGCAACAGAATATTTTCACTGTAAGTATATGTGTATCGGTGTGTGTGTGTGTATATATGACTTCAAGGCGAACCGTCTCGGCCCTGCAATCCGATACCATTGTGCCTCTTGGAAGGAGCAGAAGGCGGTAAAGGGATTCCTTTAGGCAAGAACCCCAAGAAAGTGTTTGGAGAAATCATATGGTGATGATGAGTTTGTGGCTTAATTTTGAAGGATTGTGTATGTCTAGCCCCGTTTGCATGGTTATAATTAGCAAGAAACATGAATGAATAAAGGAGTAAAATGGGGATTATTTGAGATTTTTTCCCCATCTCAAATGGGCATGGAGAACAGAAGAAAACACGAGATCTAGTTTAATGGGGAGAAGGATTATTGGGTTTATTTTTTAGATGGATGGTGAATGATCTGTGTGCAAATTGAAATAGTTTATATAGGTTAGTTGGTGAAAGGGTTTAGTTTGTTGTGCTAATAAATATGGCTGTGGTACCATGCAAGAATACAAAAATTTAAAAGTGAAACATTTGGGAAGCTTGTGTCTGAAACATATGTGGGAGAGGCAAGACAAAGGACAAGAAGGAGAGGAGGAAAGAATGGGGCATTAAATACAATATTTGTACTACATTTTTTCTTCTTCAACTAACTAACATGAAATTCAATGTGCATGTCCCATTCAATTATATCCCTTACACATTCAGGACAAATTGGTTTAAAAAAAATCCACATAGATTACTAATTTAAATCATCCTAAAAATCTTCATTACATCAATTAACCTATGGTTAAAGTTATTGATGTTAGTTATATCGCATCTCGATGTATCTACTTGAATTTTACGAATTCAGATCCATACAAGTATTCTCTCTTTTTATTTTCGCATATTGTTACCCTACGTTCTATCACCTAATTAATCTTTTACAATGAAAATATTATCAATGTTCACATGACATATTTGTTAAGACATGATGAAGGCCGTCCTCTCTATTTTAACGCTCTTGTTAATTGATAAGTTAATAATGAGTTAGATGTTTAATTTGAGGTTTGAGCGGGTCTTGGGGGAGATGGTTTAAAGGAATGAAATATACAGAAAGGGGGTAACGTGGAAATAAGTGGAAAAATCTAAGGAAAAAGAGGCGGGATGTTGCCTGGTTAGGTGAGTACATGGACCCAATTGAAATAAATGGTCGACTGTGGGGCATACAGTGCACCTTTTTTTCATAATAAAGTCTTTAAACAAGGAAACGTGGTTGACGAAAAAATCGCAATGCTGCATTAGTTCCTACTCCATATGATCAGAAGGTGACTAGCGATTGTGTAACGAAACGTCCAAATCAATTAACATAGTTAATTTATAAATTCAACGAGCTTCCTAAAACTATTAAATTCTCTAAACTGGAGATATTTGATTGATAATCAGTGAGTGTTTTTTTCCCATGAAGTCGAAGAATTCTCTAACGCATATATAGGTAACATGGAACCGGAACCGGAACCGGAACCGGTGGCAGTTGCCCCTCTCTTGACCATTTAAAAGAATAAAAGTTTAAAATCATCCTACATTTATGCATATATATGATATATTTGGCCAATAATAAATTATATACATTTTTAAAATTTATACATTTAGTACACGAATGACAAAACACCACGTTTGGTATATGCTCTATGAAGCCGAAGCAATTCTAGATATTCACTTGAACCGTAGGGGCTGTGCGGATATGAGATTTTGTCACGGGAGAGTTCTAAGGTGATTTATATTGTCAAGCCAAGCTATGCAATTCAGGTGAATGGTATGGCACCTCCTTTGTTTAAATCTTCTCATCATAATCATGGTTGGTAGAAGATTGTCTGGCGACTTATTACCCATACAGTTTTCGGTGTGAAGTTTTGCCTTCATCTTGGGCTATCGATCTACTGTTTGCATATTCTCGGACTCCTTTCCGACAGTTAATAGCTAGAGTCAATCAACCTCTCGATGATTTTGGTCCAGATGACACTTTATTTATAGAAATTCGGCAACTTCTTAATGATCTTTGAACCATATGAGGCGATCGGCTAATGAAGTTGCGCACAATTTGGCTCGACTCGTTTTGAACTCATAGAATGGCTTCATAGTGGTTTTCCTTCTTGGTTTTCTAAAATTGTATATCCTGACTTATTGTCTTAGTCTTTATGAAATCATTCTTTCTCAAAAATATGTTTCTTGTTGTGTTAACTTTACCATCTAGGTTAAGATCAGAAGATACAACAATGTCATGTATCCCGCCCCCTAATTTTTCCAATTGATATCTATGCCAGAGAGTGCTAGCTCTTTTAAGTCGCTTTAAACAATTCTTTATTTGATCAGAGAAATTATAAACTTTATATTACTATAAACAATAATAAACCTAGTATTAATGTAAAAAAAAAAAACAACATGCACACTCTAAAATTAAAGAAGGAAAAATAAAATAGACCCTACCATATATTCAAGAATATTATCAAATAGACCCTCTGATATTCTTTAAAGTATACATGGAATGGCAACGTTATAGTTACTAACTATTTTGCACACGCTGTATATGTTTTTTTTATAATTATCGAGGGACTAAAGTGAAATTTGACAAATTATCGAGTGACTAAAGTGTTATGTGAAATATTGTTGTAATTAAAAAAAATAAAAAAATGTAATATTCGTATCAAATAAGGGTAAAATTGAAAGATAAAAAAAACAGACCAAGACACTATTTTCATATTTTGTCTTTATTATGGAGATTTTTAATAATAATAATAGATAATAGATTATTTATGGGTGATTATCAATTTTTGAATTTAGCAGGCGTTTTAAGAATAAGACGTACACGCCTTTTCCTTTTTATATTTTGGAAACAGAACAAACCATTTTCGAAAACCAAACTCTCTTCTACTTCAAAAAACACGTGTATGAATCCAAATTAAGTTTTAGAAAATCGGGTTTAAAAACCAAAGTACAGCTATGAATGTCGTTAGAAATATTTACAAAGATCCCTGGGTCTCTCAACTCTTAAATAAGCCTGGTTTGTTTGGCACCGCCAAGTACATACATTAATTACCCGTATTCATGTTCAAAATAATATCATTAATATCACTTTACTAATAAAAGGGCTTGTCTCATCGTCTCGTGAACAAATTCATAATAAATCAATATATTTTGATAAAATAATGATTTATGATACTAATTTTTTATAAAATTTGAGTAACAAAACAAAAATATTAATCAATATCTTATCATAATTCGATATTATATGTAAATTTTATAATAAAGTTATACATATTTATTTAAAAAAATATGAACATTACGGTGATGGAGAAAGATTGTCTGTCGATCAATCTATACATTTTCAAATGAATGAAATAATCCAACAGCACACATGATAATTAATTAAATAATAATTGTGATCAATTTTCATAGAGCAAATCAAGTTTGACTATTAATTCTTCAACGCATGGGGGCCCCCAACACATCACCCCATGCACGGTAACCCTTTGTCTCGTGTTTTATTACCTAACAATCAAATAATTCAAAATAAAATAATAATCAGTTTTATGTTTTACGAGACGACGTCGTATTTTTTGCTCCATAATATAAAAACACCCTCTAATTAACAAGAAGAACAATGGCAAGAGAAAAGAGAAGCCAGGAATTGAACATTGCCGTACCTAGTTTGTTCCGTTGCCCGATCTCCATGGACGTGATGAAGTCCCCGGTGAGCCTCTGCACCGGTGTTACATATGATCGCACCTCCATTGAGACGTGGCTAGCTCTCGGCCACAACACGTGCCCAGCCACCATGCAAACCCTCCCCTCCACCCACACCACGCCGAATCTCACGCTCCGCCGCCTCATAAATCTCTGGATATCCCAGGCTCAGGTTCTTGAGGCGCCACCGTCATCACCGACGTCCGCAATCCCGAAACAGCAGGTGGCTGAACTCATCGAAGGTGAATTAAATCCTGTTTCACTGGATAAGATCATCGGTTTCATAAAAGCCTCGGAGGAGAATTTGAAGTTCGTCGCCCAATCCTGTGATACGATTTCGAGGCTTGTTGAGGTCTTCGGGAAGGCCGATGAAATTCGAGTCTCTGAATTGATCGTTGAAATTTTTTATTTGATGGCGCGAGACAATGTGGTTGGGGAGAGATTGAATGAGTTGATATTGAAGAGTACTACTGATTGCTTGTCATCATTCGCTTTCGTGTTGCAAAAAGGCAGCTCGCGATCAAAGGTTAAATGTGCCGAAGTTTTGGAGATTATGGCATTAAATCCAAAATCTCAGCTCACAATTGCTGGAAAGCCAGATTTACTGCGCGAACTGTGCAATTTGCTAACCGTTACATCAGCCGCAGAAGCCAGTTTCTCAGCTCTATCGGTGACGATGTCAAACTCCAGGCAGGTGAAGAAGGAGCTGATCCGGTTCGGTTTAGTGGCAAGAATTGGGGAAATCCTCTCTTCAAGTGCGGCTCGTGCAGTTAACAATAAGGCTCTGGGGATGCTAGCGATGATTGCCACTTGCACGGAGGGGAGGGCGGTGATCGCTGCAGACGAGAAATGTGTGGTGGGGATTGTGGAGAAATTGATTAAGTGTTCCGGCGAGGCGACGGAGAACGGTATCAGAGTGCTGTGGAGCGTGTGCTGCTTGGGACGGGACACGTTGGCCCAAGGGAGGGTGGTGAAAGTTAACGGGTTGACCAAGGTACTACTTGTGATGCAGAGTGATTGTTCGGAGTGTACAAGGCAGATGTGCGGGGAATTGGTCAAAGTGCTGAGAGCGAAGAACGTGAAGTCGAATTTGGGTCCCTACCAGACTGGGACAACTCACATCACGCCTTATTGAGTTGACTAACTATATATATATATTAATTTTTTCCAAGTGTTAGGCAGGCACCTTCAAATTTGTGAGCATCAACCATCACCTAATCGTAATTGGTGGGATATCATATTTTAAATTAGTCTCGGCTGGCGCAGTTTTAGAAATGGAGCGGTAATATCACACCGATTGAGTCGACGGTGAAATGATAAATGATTTATAATATAAAATTATAAATTAATACATTTGGATAATATAATAATATATGACATTAATCTTTTGTAAAATTTAAGCAAAACAAAAACTTATAATAAATCAATATATTATCGTTTGCACCAAGCTTTGTCAATCCATTCTACTCAGTTTTTAATTGGTTTTTAAACATTGTATTGTTCGTGAGAAGAGACGATTAATAATGTATAAATTCGATATGATAAATCAATTTATATGAATAACAAATTGATGTATAGTTCTAATCATTTGTAAAATTTGAGTCAATCGTCGGATGAAAATAATTTAATATTTAATCTTCTAGTATGTACATTTTACATTACGGATGGATGCTAATCTAGATGATAATTTTTGTCCTCGTCAGTCCACACTACGAAATTATTCTCTATGAGAGCTCGGATATTAGGCGTGGAGTATGTGTTGTTGAACCAATTTGGGATAAGGATTGTTACCCAATTGTCAAAAACCAAAAAGGTGCTAGAAATAAAGGAAGACGTGAACATTTCGACGTAGAAAAATGAAGGGTTTAACCTATGTCAACGAGCATATATCCTGTCACATGTAAATCCCAAACATATATCTCAATTTATTTAACGGCAGAGGTCTTATATAAAAAAAAACATAAGATTCTTACTAGGCTAATAACCCTTTTTTTAGAAAAATAATTTGGGTACTGAGAATCCGACCCGGTAGAAAAATTCGGGTAGTTTCGATGTGTTTTGGGTTCAAGCTCTGCTCGTCGAGTCTGATATCCGATAGTAAAATTCTACCTAACTGGTTAACTCAGATATCATATTTAAAAAAAATTTAATTGATAGATTTAATATACTACTTTTTTTGTATTTTTTAGTTGAGGCATATTTTAATCAATTANATTTCGGGTTCAGCCATAAACCCGTGACCACCCCTGCCTTGAACACAGCCAATCTCCTCCTGTTCTCAGTTATTAAGCTTTGCCGCCGCAGCCAGCCGCACGGCCACTGAACAGCGAAGAATGTTGGAGGCTAAGAGGTTGAAGAAGGCAGTAGTCCCAGAATCTCTCTTCCGCCACCCTTCTCCGGCTCACCTCCAATCCACCCGCCTCACTCTCACAGTTTCTCCTTCTCCCTCTCCCTCTCCCTCTCCCACATCCTCTGCTACGAATACACACGCGCACTACACAAATAAATCCAAAAGAAAATATCTTGCTTTATTTTGCCTTGGTGGTGTATGTGCTTTATTTCAATATTCATGTGGGTGGTAATTGTGTGGATTCAGGTCAACGAGGACGCGACTTCTTGCTGGGTTTACATCGCCCAAGGCTCACGAATATACAAACTCCGGGTATGCACCTTAATGCAATCAGATGTGAGAGATATATATGAGCTTTGAGTTTATGCCAAAAAAAATAATTGGTTGGAGTTGGTCCAGGATTATGTTTGTCTTGTTTTCCTTGAATTTAAGTGCAAGAATAATAAATTTGATTCCCACCTCCTGTAAATAGCCGGGGATTGGAGTTTCTGAAAGGATTACTTGTACTGCATTAACTTATTTCTGTAACTCCTCTACATTTCGACTTTCAATATTTGTTAGAAGGGAGGTGAGGTTCGGATTATGGAACCAGAGTCTATAAAGAGTTGCTTATATTTAGCTGAAATGGGATATATAGTAGCTGATATTTTCTCATTTCTTGTCAGATTTCATTGGAGGATTCATTTGTGGGTCGAGGAAAGGAAAGCCTTTTAATCCCTGAACAAACTCAGGTACTCTTATTCCATGCTCGATGCATTGCCCTTGGTAGCTTTATCTTTAAAGACTATAAATCTTCATCAGCTGATCAAATGAGGTGTCAGTGAAGGTTTTAGATGCGGCAGTTGTCAACCGCTGCCCTCACCGGTCTGAAATTCAAAGTATAGTGTGTGCAGAAACAGAAGTTGAGTGACTATTCCCTGTAGTAACTTCACAATTTTACTTTTTCAAGTTTGTACATTTTATCATTATAGAAATTATTGTTGTAGATTATCTCACAGTCTTACTCTCTTTTATCTTTTTGTTCCTTTAACTATTGTGGAAAACATTTGACTAGGATTTGACCTTAAGAAATATGTTTGGTTTACATTTGTTGCCCCCTCTTTACCAGGTATACATTTTTAATCTAGTATAACATCTGAGAAAATATTCAAGTAAAAAAGTTGGAGTTAATTACAGTATCTTTCTCCTATTGATTCAGTTGAACAAATAGCATGTGTTTGTTTTTGGGTTGCCTTGCTTGTTTGAAAGAGTCTAAGGTTGAAATTATTAAATCTTATTGAATTTAGGCTTATACCGCATTTGTGTTTGTATTTTTTTACTATTGTATTGTTACCACTCATGCAGATGTGGGTTGCTCATTGATGGGAAGTGTGGACTCCTATGGCCACCTTATTGTTTCTAAAATTGAATCTGGCAATACAGGTGATTGTTTCCTTCACACTAGTGTTCTTTAACTCTTTATTACTTTTCACCTTGTTGAGTTGTGTGTGTATTTCTACGATTTTAATAACCTGCGATGCTGAATCTTGGGCCATGTAATTATGCGTGTCGGTTATTGAGATGGTGGTGATTACTTTTGTGCCATTATGAAGTCATGTTGGTCAGTTTTTCTAATCCCTGTTTCACTTCTAGTCTTTTGCAAGCATTTTTTATAATACTGATAGAAGAATCCAAAGTGCTGATGAAGCTAATATGATAGGTTTCTGGCCAACCAATTTATCTGATGCCTGATTTAGACTGACTGAAAATTCATTAAGTTGAGAGCATTGTGGATAGGCTCTAACATCTTTCATGCACAATTACTGTTGGAGGCACAGAACTGCATCTGGTTATTTTACGGGTGGGACTAAATGATACGAATTTTTTTCCAGATGTAGATGTACTTACATATTCGGTATCTCCTCGGGAAATTGGTGTCGGGGAAGGAAGCTGGTCTGGACTTTGCTTTAATCCAAATCAATTGTCCATGGTACATTATTTCCTTGACCGACTTCCAATAATTAGGCGTACGCATTTTCTTGTTCTGATGCCCATTCAGTTTTTGCCTGTTGTATCCTTTTCCGAATTCTACCTTTGCTCATTATATTTTTACCTTGTTTTATTTCAAATACTTGATTCTGGGTCACTTGTTTGATTTAATTTACTAAATATTCAGAAGCAATGGACAATCAGAGACTAATTGCTCTAAAGAGTTTTTCTATTTTAAATTCCTCTTATATGTATAAATTACTACCCTCTTTAGATAATTATTTGACCTGCTTTTCTGCTTTTGCTTCAGACAGCTGTAGCAGTCAGCTTAAATAAGAGCATTGATGTTTACGACCGAGATATTAATCTCCGCACTTTACGTTCGTGAGTTTTTCATTGCCTTTGTACTCTTTTAGCATTCCTGTTTTAATATTCAACTTCTCCTGTTTCCTAAATTTTTAGTGTTTTTTTTTTTTGCCTGGTAGCAACTAAAAGAGTCTAAAAGACAATAATGTGCTTTTTCATAAAGAAAAATATCCATCTAAGTGTCATGTGGATTTACAAGAATTAACTGATGTTAAATCAGTTTTGTGTCATGAATGTTATTCTCGCCATGCTGTGTTGAAGATGTGTAAAGTTCCATCATCAAATAGGATGTGATACTTATCATGAAAAGCAGCAACTATCAGTTGTTTTCCTTTACATCTCTGTTAAGACTGGTGAATATTGTAAGTTTATTATTTGTTATTTTATCTCTGCGTCAGATTATGGTATCCATCTTCGCTCGTTTTCATGAACAAATTTGGCGAGGGTACAAATTCTATGCTCGGCGTCGCAGAAGGTTCCCAGGTTCATGGGTTCTTTACTGTGTCAAACTTATTGAGTAAATCTCAAACGAAATGTTCCATGCATGGTGTTAATACATTGTCTCGTCCCATTACCTGCCACAGATTAGTATATGGGACTTGCGAACAAAAGAGAATGGGGGCTGTGTGCAGAGAATAGTGGGATCCGTTGGGGATATGTTATATGCAGTCAGTACATCTTCATCTGGTTATATTGCTACTGGTGGAGCGGATCGTACTGTGACGGTCTATGATCCTCGCAGGTTTGTGGAATTGTCAAATACCTGAACTAAGAATTGTCCCATGAAATGAGTATTATAATGTACCAGTGCTTGGATTAACAGTCAGCCATTTTGTCCTAAACTGAGTGCAGATGGTCAGCTGTGGCCAGGTGGCTGAACTGCGCGAAATATGAGGTTAGCTGTCCCTCATGCATTGTTTTTTTGTAATGCAACAAGTCAACATGGTCTTTACATATATGGAGTCTCTAACCGTGGCACTTTGCTACTCAAATTGTATCTTCTAACAGTGAACTTGAGCATAAAAACTTATTATTTTATACAAGTATGTTGAATGTTCTATCTGAAAGTTTTTGGGCTAAATTTTGATTGACTTACATTTGCTTGTCCTCCCATATTCTGCAGATTACCGGACTTGCTTTTTCATCAGTTGATCCTGGTTATATATACGTGCAAGGAGTTGATTATGAGGTTAGTGCTTTTGTGATAATCCGCCAGTGATATATGAACCTCAAATTTTGACATCATATTTGGGGGTTGCTCCTTCACTGTGTACTATTGGTCAACTTAAATGCAAATAGTGTGATTGATGTGTTTCGTGAAGTCAAAGTGTTTTTTCCTAATATTACCCTGTAACGATTTTTCATAACTGGTTGGATTTCAATTTGCTTTGCAGGTGTTCTGTGGACTATGGAGAGAAAGCAAGAAATCATTTTCGTTCAGGGGAGATTCTAACTGGCTTGGATTCGGCAAGGTTTTTTCTTTCATCACCCTGACCTGATCCTTTTTATCCCAAACGTGTCAGCGTATGTATAACTTCGTTATAATTACTACTTGTGGTGCGGTGGGATACGGCCATGTAGGCAGAGTAGAACAATTTAAACTGGCTGCTTTTATCTTCTTGACTTCTGATTGTTGTCCATTTCTACTGCAGTGTTCCAATAGGGATGTCTTAGCAGGATGGTGCGACTCGGGTAGCATATTTGTTGCTGATGTCTCCTAGAATAATGTCCTGAACACCGGCGAAAACATCTCTAATAGCCAACCACCCACCCACCCCTATGTTTCATCTGAAGTTTTTCAAAAGAATCATTGATGCAAGAGCAAAAGTACCCGCAACAGTCCCAAAGGATCACCCTTCTCGATACTAATGGTAGCCCCTGAATCTGTAATGCTTTCTTATGTTTGGATGTTGGTTGGCTTGTATTGAAGTTCTTAATCAATCATAAACTTCGTTAAATTTGTTTGTCTTTTTTTTTTTTTTTTTTTTTTTTTTTTTTTTTTTTTTTNTTCTACCGAATGTGTTCCAGTACGGTGAATCTAATGGGGGGTTGAACTTTGAACATTTCAATACCAATAGAACAAATCAAGCAAAGGAGGAGATTGGGTGTCATGGTTGGCCAAATTTTGATATCAGAAGGGTGGCCCACTTTTAAATGAGAGTGACTTATGCTTTAAAGTTTAATTTTGGACGTTAGTTAAAAAGGACCAAATCTCAATTCTTGATTGATACCAAGATTTGGTATGAGCCCGTGCAATTTATAAGAACTGCCCTATGTATAGATCTCTCAAATAACAATGCCAGCAAATGTATGTAACCGACGGGTCTCTCTGTAGCTCTCGGGGCTTCCTCTTTCGCGTCGTTTTTCGAGTTTGACACTCGGCTCGGAGACTAAATCACGATCCGACGACTTCAATGTTCGTGTAACAAGCCGTGGCTGTAAATTTGGAAAAAAGAAATTCAATATAGCACGTGAATTTCCGAAAATTGAAAATAAAATTAATTAGAAAATAAGGGAATAAAATAAATGATTATTGTTGTTTATTTATCTTGAAAATTAAAATTGTTTTCGAAAAACAAAACGGTAACTGGGTAAATTTTCTTTCACCTTGGGAAATGTGATTACATTCCTTTTTTTTTTTTTCCTTCCTTCTAGAATTGTTATTACATCCTATTTTTGAAATATATGCTAATGATTTTCTGTGTATAAGGATAAAGTTTACTATTTTTTAACATAAAATAACATACACTTTTTGTTCTGTTTTTAAGCATGATTTTAAATATTTTCAATGAATTTAGAGTAATTTATTTTAAATAAATATATGATGCGAGATTTGTCAACTAATAAAATATTATTTGAATACTAGAATGGTACATCTCTATCAGCCCTATGATCAATTACCAAACTAAATAAAGCAGGATCGACAGCTATTGCCTTCTTCTTCATCAGTCCCCTGACTATCTTTTGTTGGATATTGGTAGGCCAAATTCAAATTTAGTTTCTATTGGCACTTGGCAGCTGTATTTCTCTTTTAAAATATTTTTTTTCTCAAACATATATTATTTAATCTAAGCAAAAACTTGTGTGAGACGGTCTCACAGGTCGTATTTTGTGAGACGGATCTCTTATTTGGATCATCCATGAAAAAATTATTACTTTTTATGCTAAGAGTGTTACTTTTTATTGTGAATATCGATAGGATTTACTCATCTCATAGATAAAGATTTGTGAGACCGTCTCACAAGAGACCTACTCATTTATCTATATATATATTAGATTAAAAATATATTTCATTTTATCAATACAGTGTACTTGAATAACGTGATTTATAAACTATTGTGTGTGTTTTGTGAGCATGCAATTGAGGTACAACAGCCTATGATTAGATTAGATTAGATTAGATAATCATTTTTATTTAGATTAGATTAGATTAGATAGTCATTTTTGAATGTCAACAGCAGTATTTGATATGCAAGGGCAGTCATGGACACAAGTCATTGTTTTAAAATATAATAAAAAAACGATGTATAAAGAAAGTCAATCCATCCAATTCGATGCATATAACCTTTCAAAATAAAGATTGATGCGACATAGTTGTAGCTAGATTATAAATATAGATACACTCTATATATATATATATATATCGAATATTTATGTAATTTTTTTAGTTTTATATTATAAATTAATAATAGATAGTACACAATTAAATAGAGAAAATATATTTATTCTTTCATATAGATGTAGCAGGACGAATCTGATAATTATTCTCGAGACATATAAGTTTTTTTTTTTTTACAATAGAAATATAGGCATTATTAGTATCCAAATGTGTGATTAATAATTGTAAAGATGAAGGGTTGTTGCTGCAATGGACTGAGTCGTGAGTGGGCCGTGTCCCAAGCTCAAGCGCCAACCAAGACCCAGCTCACCATCGGCCCACGTGTGCACCATCAATCGCTCTCCAATTACCTTTCACACGTGGTCAACTAATTTTATTTATTATTTTATTTTCCACAACAATATATATCTTTTTTTTATTCAGAAATAATAAAACAATTTTATCATTTTTTACTTCATTCGCTAACAAAAGTCTGCAACGATTGGAGACACTAGCAATAATTGAACTTCACGAAAATAATATGAGGCCGTGTAATCGGTCAAATTTATAATATAGATATTTAAGAAAATTATCATATGAAAAATATTGATTTTTATGTTAAAATATTAATATTTAAAAATTATTAAAAATATTAATTTTTATATTAAAATATTAATATTTATGATATTATGGCATGTCACACAGGTGTCACACAGTTAAACATGTGGATATTCACCCTACTCGATATTTTCTATTTTCTATCAAAATTTTCTTTTCATAATTACATAAAATTTAGAGTAGATATCTTGCAAGACGGTATCATAAATCTTTATATGTGAGATGGGTCAATTCTACCGATATTCACAATAAAACGTAATGCTCTTAGCATAAAAAGTAATACTTTTTCATGGATGATCTAAATAAGNTTTTTAAAAAGATTAAATTGTTTGTATTTTTCAGAAAAATCAAAGTGTGTGGAATTTAGACGACGGTAAAATTAGGAGATCAGACCCATTCCTCAAGATAAATGAATATTCGCTTCCTTTGCCAACAGGCATTCAATGCACGGTCCAAATCTTCGCCAATATAAGCCACTCCTCTTCATTAGGGTTTCAAAATATCCCTTTTCAAAATTGCTCTCTCCTCCTTCACTATGTCGGATTGTTTTGATCCTAGAATCCTCTTTTCTCTTATTTTGATCTTTGAGTTTACTGGGATGTTCATATGATACGTAAAGGTTGAGTTTTTGGCGTGCGTTTGTGTGATCTTGGTAGTTTTGCGGTGAAGATTTCTTGATATTTTAACGTCTTCGTTTTACATTTCTATCAATTTTTAGATCTTTTTGGTGATGTTTTCAATCTTGGTTCTTATGGCCTTGACTTAATTTTCGTTTATTGGAGGAGGAGGAAGGAAACATATGTATTCTCTGCTTACCTAATTGTCTGGATTTTCAGCTTGGTTTATTTTTTTATTCCCAGTATTTACCCCTATTCAGTCGCGGGCCTGTGAGATTCAAGATTTTTTATGTGTGTTTGGTATCGTCAGCTGAGGCTGTGTGCCTTTTTTCCCCAGAATTTATCGCTTGAGCAAACTGTATTCAGGTTTTGACCAAAAATCGAAAGTTCTTATCTTTAAGATTGTAACTGGTCCCTTGAGTCTAATCTGCAGTGTGCTTCTTCAAGATTTTTGTTGAACGTTCAGTCTTTCGGTTATATTTAATCTGAGAGATGCCGGCGACAGAGTTTCAAGAGTCGTCCTCGTCGTTATCTTCACCGTTTGGATTTTCCATTTTAAGCAGACGCCGTGATCAGGTCCATTCCATGGAGTCTCCACACGAAGGCACTGCTCAAGAAATGGAATTAGTAGCCTTTCAGAGGCAAGTAGCTGAAAGATTCCAAGATTTGGCGGCAGCAGATTCCGATGAGCTGCTCTCAATACCATGGATTCGGAAACTTTTGGACGCATTCCTTTGCTGTCAGGAGGAATTCAAAGTGATCGTCTTCAACAACAAGGCCTGTTTGAATAAACCTCCAATGGACAAATACATTTCAGAGTTCTTTGAGAGGAGTGTAAAGGCTTTGGATGTTTGTAATGCTATCCGTGATGGGATTGAGCAGATCAAGCAGTGGAAGAAACAGCTGGAGATTGTTTTGTGTGCGCTGGGTAACCAAAGGAGCATTGGTGAAGGTCAGTTTCGCCGTGCGAAGAAGGCACTAATTGATTTGGTCATCGGAATGCTTGATGAAAAAGAATCAAACACGGCTATCGCACATAGAAACAGATCTTTTGGTCGCAGTAATGTACAGAGGGAGAGGTCTTCTGTTCATTTCAGGTCACTCTCGTGGGGCGTTTCAAGGTCTTGGTCTGCTGCTAGGCAGCTCCAATCAATTAGCAGCAATTTGGTGGCTCCACGAGCGAATGAGATTGCATCCAATGGACTAAATGTGGCTGTTTTCACTATGAACTATGTGCTTCTATTTGTGATGTGGGCGCTTGTGGCGGCAATCCCCTGTCAGGACCGTGGCCTTCAATCACATTTTGTTGTGCCAAAGCAGTTACTTTGGGCTGCTCCAATAATTTCCCTCCATGATAGAATCTTGGAGGATTCGAAGAAACGGGACAGAAGAAATGCTTGTGGGTTGATGAAGGAGATTCATGATATTGAGATATGCACTCGGCACATGAATGAATTGACTGATTCGATCCAGTTCCCATTGAATGAGAAGAAGGAAGGAGAAGTGAAGCAAAGGGTTCAAGAATTAGGATTAGTTTATGAAGCTGTCAAGGATGGACTGGATCCATTGGAACGCCAAGTTAGAGAAGTGTTCCATAGGATCGTGCGAAGCCGGACCGAGGGCCTTGAGTCAATATGCCGAGCAAATACTCCTACTTGATGTATCTTTGAATATCATTAAAGTGTTATATATGAATCTCGGGCAATGGAACTGACTTGCGTAGAATAAGAAGCGTTGAAAGTATTTTGATATCAACAAAATATCTTTATGTAAAGAGATTAGGTTAAATGATTGAACTTTATGGTGTCCATGATGCTTTGCTCTTGATCTTTGCTTTTGTATAATAAAATTATTCTGTAAATTTGCTTTATCTGGTGTGTGGCCATCTTATGTTTACGTTGGATGGTTGATAACATTGGTGTCATTACATAACATTTTATTCGCATCTCATTCAATCATTATGCATGATGAAGCCACAGACTTCACTTTTTTCCTGCTACAGATGTCGATGATATAATCTGAAACACTACATGAGAATTTAAATTTGGAACAGAAAGTCTGAATTATTAAATATTATGGGAGCCTTCTGTAATAGTTCCAGACATTTTTTGAAAACCAGTTGTATTTGTTACCATTAAATGAAATGAAATGAAATTGAAGAAGATAACTTATATTTAGCCATATAAAAAAAAATCATCCGCCTTACGTTACCTACACGTTTAACGATTTTGACTGCGTGTCGGGTGAATCCAGTAAGTCACAACTTATGCCAACAGAGCTCGACTTATTTTAATCTCAGTTCTTGAATTTGACTACTAAGCATGATGATTCTCCCCTTTGTCTTAATTCTAACATCGTACTTTTTTTGAACTACATAAACTACTACTTGCATCGGAATGCGTGCTCGTGACGATTAATGAAAGGACAAAGAATCAAAGATCTTAAGATTTGAGCTCTAAATTCAACACCCTTTCGATTTCTAGAAGAAACATGGCTGGCATGTGGAAGACCTAGTTACTGAACAAACTTGAGAGGCCAAGATTGGCAGAGGACGTCTCTAGGTGTAACGACAATACAGCGCTTTAAATGCTAAAAGTTGTTTTTCGTGGGCTAGAATCAACAATACATTTTACTCTAGTATAGCTTCTGGGGCCATCAATTCCATTTCCAGCTTTTAAATTGTCATCCAAAAAATGGATGCCCGCCTAACAAGCATATGACAAGATAGCTGCATGCCTTCATTCAATAAAAAAATAAAATTGAAATTTTACGAGTATTTTTTGTGAAATGCTCATCAAAGTTCTAGTTCAAGTTTCTTCATGATAGGAAATCGGACAAAATTGAAAATTAGAAAATTAATATGTGAAGATACACAATAAATTTAATAAATGAAATTTCTTTACTTATCTCCACGGCAGAACCAACGGAAGCATATAATCAAAGCAACTGGCTTTTTCACAGTTCCACTGGCAACTTCATCAAAGCAAAGCATAAGTTCTTTGCTTGCTTCTATATACACTTTTTATGTTCTGTCAAAATACATAGCCCTTGTCCCCAACTAATGCGATTCCAAAATGGAGCTGGAATTAGGGATCAAACTTGCCAGAGTTGCTGATGAATTCACGTCCGACTTTCAAATCTCTAAAGACCACGCCGGTCCTCTGTTCTTTTCCCGAGAAACAGAAGCCATGTTCATACTCACTTCACATCTCCACGGTTCTTTCATCATTTTGTTTACTATTTTATTTCTTGATTTCTAAGAGCTTTAGGAGCTTATTTTAAACGAGATTCAAAGTTGCAAACTTGCATATTCATAAATTTTAACTAAAAATGATAAATTTTGTGGAAAATTTTCACTTCCTTTATATTACAAATACAAAAATCCACCCAAAAAAGTAATATTTCGAGCTCTAACTCAACGTTTTCAAAAATATATCTGAGCAAAGATGATTACCTGCACCGCTGTTATGAACTGTAACTGAAAAAATTTCAGGTTACAGGAGAGGGAACATAAAGATCGACATAAACGAGGATGGGACTCTCATCACAGTAAGCGGTGAAAGGCAGGTAAAAGAGACCGTGATTGTGGGGTGGAAAGTGCATAAGAAGGATACTGAGACAACGGCATTCAAGAAAGCTTTCAAAATTCCTGCTAATGTGAATTTGGACATGATTAAAGCCAAATATAATGACGATGAATCAACTTTAACCATTTCCATGCCAAAGAAAGTAAAGGGAATTCAGGGGATATCTGTCGAGGAAGTTAAAGAAGTAGCTGAGCTGGCTAGAGAAGGATCTGGGAGTTTGCAGATTTGGGATGAAAAGGTTGCGAAAAACGAGACATCAGATCAAGAAAACAATGAAATTACAAAATCCGGGGAGCCAGAAGATAGTGGAGAAAATGAAGTAACTCAAGAAGAGATGCCTAAAAAAGAAACTAAATCGGTTCTGGGATCAGAAGCAGGAGGAGATCGTCTGCAAGATGAAGTACATGGATTTCACGGGAAAGTAGTTACCGAGGAAACAAACAGTTTACCATCAGAACAAAGTAAAGTTCCGCGTGTGGAAACTGATATGCCAAAACAAGAATTGAAAAATGAGAACACAGAGGATGATACACGAGAAAGAATTGAGCCTAAAATTGATTTGGGTACAATGCACGTGAAAAATGAAGCTCAAAATGAAAATGAAGAAATTCTAGATAAAGAAAGTGAAAGACACACCAAAGAAGAAGAGGTTCAAGAAGCTGAAGCTGGAAGAGGAGAGGAGGGAGTGCCAAAACAGGGGAGTAAAAGATGCAAAATGTGTACACCCATTGTTGCAGCAGGATCGGCAATACTTCTGTCACTTGTAGTATTTGTTATCCACGTTACCAGAAGTAAGAACCAAACTAGAAAGAGGAAAGATTGATAATTACATAAATTATCATGAATCGTGTTTGCTCTCCATTGATGACATGTTAAGTTTGCTTAGGAACTTTAAATTTATGCTCATACCTGTTTACTGTGAAGACGAATGCAGAATATGCTTTTATCAGATTTCTGGCGTTGCAGTATAACATCGAAAGGCAAGAAATATAACAGAGGGAACAAGTAAACTTCATTTTGAAAGTGTAAACCAACAAAGATGACAACTACATTCCATAGTAAAGTTATCTAACACATGGTTTTATCACCACCCTTGGAAGTCATTTTAGATTGATGAACTCCTATATTTCAATTTCTCAAGCCTATCAGGAGCATCAGAACTATGTAACTTGAAGCTCGTTGCAAGGTGGAAAATCCCACAACCTGCATTGCCACAAAACATATTATTCAGTCCAACAAAAACAGTGTCCATCACCTACCAAATTGCACATGCGTCATTATCAAATTCAACACGGAAAATCAAAGCACAAAAAACTTAGTGTGTCTATACAAACAATTTTTATTAATGTCCATGCTGGATATTAAACTTTCCTCAACTATCGCAAAATAGGAATGTCTTATAAAAAGGAGCAAAGATATTCATTTTTTTATTTTTTCCAGACTACCTTGTTATATCTTATGGGCTTGCAATGGCCAAATGGCAACAAAAATGTGCTCGATATCAAGAGAAAATACTAAAAGGAGATAAATTCTTTTTTATCATCCCACATATAATAGACAGTTCTTTACAACGGATTGGTGAAAGCACGTGCATGATGCATAGATTCATTTAATATCATCCCCGAATATTACAAGATCTTAGCTACCATGAGATTACATGAATAGTTTGCTTACTGCATAATAAGAGAGTAGATTAGAATGAGCTAAATTTTCCACGATTTAGAGTTTCATTTAGAGAATTAATTGCATTAAACCACCTATTTTTGATACTCCAAAAGCTAAAAGCATTGATGTTATCCACAAGCTACAAAGTGGTATTTCTGGTCAATAGTCAATAATCAATCTTAATATTAGTTTCTGCTAAATTATATTGCTTCAGAATAGACTTTTCCTCTTTTATCCAATAATCCCACCTTAGTAAGGCAGGGAGGCTCGCAGGCTAGTTTTTTAAGACAAAACCCACCAAAATTTAAAAAATACATAAGGCTAACAATTTAAGAGTACCTGTTTAGGTCGTAAATCACCAGATGTAGACCAAGGACGAATAGTAGCAGAGTCGACTTCACCGGTAGGCAGAGGCACCACGGGATTGCTGTTGATAAATGGGATGCCTTCCTCTGGCCCCATTGGGCTAATGGCAGTCATAGACGAATCGGGTGCAGGGCCTGGAGATGTGGCCTCTCGGGGCTGAAATGGCCAAGGAAATGCTGGAGAAGATGCCACAACCCCACCAGAACTAGGTTGGGGAGCTGCCACTTGTGGTGGCAGCTCAGGGGAGGTGGCATGATTTTGAGTTGGTGGCAAAGAGACCTTCACAGCCAACTTTTGACCTTGTTGGCATAATTTGTTTGAGCCATTGTAGTAGGAGAAGTAGAAGAAGCCAGCGCGAGAGGTGTGCCACTTTAATTCGCAGAGTTGTTCACAAGTTGTTACAATTCAATTTGCAGATCGACGTTTTAAACAAAATTTAGACGATACAAAACTACTTATACTGCAATGTCTTGTAATTATCCGAAAGTGACTTTTTTCTAATATTGTCAGAGGAATGAAAAAACCAGAATGTGAAGAGACAATGTTTGCTCTTGTAAAAGGAACATTCGCGCCTGAATTAAAAAAAAAATTGAAACCATCCCTGATTGTTATATTATCTTTCGACATGGAAACAGCATAATTTGTCACTTCTCTATTAATACAAACACAAAGAATCAAGTATCCAGACAAAGAGCCTCAAAGGTTAGAAGTATAAAAAAAATCCAAATCATACATCTGGCCCATTATTATGCTTAAACAACTCAAAATTGAATTCTAAAGTCTAAACAAGAAAATGAACATGAATACACACAGAAGAAAGTGTAACCTTACTGTGTAAGATGTAGAATTGGGCTGCTTCAAGAATGTAGCTTGGGTAAAGTTACAGAGACCGAAGGCTTTCTGGTTCTGGAAAACGTAGAGCTTGTACTCATATTTGTTCTGAAAAACTTGCAAAACAAAAAGCAATTGAAAGTCATTTTTCACATTTACTGCATCTTGCTCTAGAAAATATCCAGTAGCCACAGTTAAAAAAGTTCCCAGCTTGCGTAAGAAAAATCAAGAAAAACTTACTGACAGAGTCTCCAACTTGAACCTGTGGATTTTTCCAGTCCAAACTACCAGTCACCACCACCACTGTGGCCGACTCAGAGATTTGATACGGTAGAGTGACAAAAGCGAAGACGATTAAAATGGAGGAAAATCCCATGAAATTTTATGGGTTCTTTTCCCTTGAGAAAAACACTCAACAGTTATGGTGAAAACTGAAATTTTAAGTCGAGGAATTCAACAAAGAAAACTTGAAAGAAATGTGTGTTTGTGCGGGCTTAGAGAGCTGCCAGGCTTGTATAGACAGCAGAGCCTTACGCAGTAAAAGTATATAAATGCTTGACAGGACAATGGAGACAGTATATTTATGACTAATATTTCAGATAACAATAAAAGATTAAAATTCAAGTACCTTTTCATGCCAATGGTGATGGAGATTATCATTCTTAAATCATTAGTGTTGTGAGTATGAATCTCGAGTACGTATTTGGCAACAGAATCTATGCTCTCTTTACGAGTACGTTTTGACAAAAAAATCAAAATCCTCTGAATATCCCAATTTTGATATTTGCGTCTTTAAAAACCCAATATTAAAGGTGTATTCCTACAAACAAGCAAAAGAACACGTGTAAATGTCCAGTCTGATTGTGTCTTGAAGGCATAAAAACCCAGCCTTGTACGTGGGGGATCACTCTAAATTACATAGTAATAATAAACACCAAAAAGAAAGAACTATGGACCAAAACAAATACTAGAAAACAAGCCGAAAAAGTGAACTTCGGAACTTAAATTGGGTGTGAGGAGAAGTGTTTCTTCTGAACTTTGGAATTTGTATTAGTGTTTGATGAATCAACATGCATGTGATTTGTGAAATCGAATAGGTAGCGATGATTGGCCAATTCACGAATTTTTCGAGTAAGCTCGAAAAATATTTGAAGTATGGCTTCTAACATAAAAAAAATTTATTTAGAGAATTTAAGATGGATTAAAATTTGGCTAATCTTTCTATTTTTAAAAAAAATCTCATCGAAAAAGAATTGTTAGAAGGGCATTTTAGAAAAAATTATTATTTTTATAATAATAAAATCAAATTTTAATAGTGTCTTTTTAGATACTTTTGAGTGTGTGAGCTTTAGACCATCTCCAATCATGCACCACATTGGTGCCACACTATTGTGGTGCAATGATATTTCACTCCAATCCAGCACCAAAACTGGCGTTGGATTTGCTGCGCCACAATTTTTTTTTATTTTTTTTAGTTTTTAATTTGATTAATTTAATATAAGTGTTTAATACTTAATTAATTAATATTTTTTGAAATTTTAATTATAAAATTTTTAATATTCTGATTAGAAATTAATTAAGTGTAAAAATAAAAAATAAAAAAAACACAGATTAAATTAATAATGCGTTAAAATGATACAAATTACGAACACGAAATACATTAATTGAGCATTTATGGGAACAATATAGTAATTCGAATATTTAATATTGTATTTTTGTTGTGTTATTAATTTAATATCAAATGAACGTGTTTTTTTCAATGATATTTTGATTTTTTTTTCAATAATATTTTGATTTTATTAAAATATAGTTTGTATTAAATAATTGTACGTAAATCAAATAATTATGTTGTTAATATGAAATAATTAATTCAAATTTTAATATATAAATTATAATATTTAATTATCATTATATTATCAAATTATAAATAATTAACATAAAACAGAAATATTAATATTGAAAAGAAAAAGAATATTCTTGAAATATTCTATTGTAGTGTAAAATGTAGTGCAATGTGGTTGGAGATGATTTTAGTATAACACCAATGTAGTGCAGAATGTAGTGCAGTGGATTGGAGATGGCTTTGTTACAAAATGGACGGAACTTAAATATGCCTAGTCTACAAGGTCCAAATAGGCCCAATTGTCCAGCCCACTGCAAATAATCTTTTGGTTGTCTGAATTTTTATAATACTTTGATTCGATCTCACAAATTTATAAAATTCCAAAGTCTCCTGTAGATAATATACGAGTCTAAATCAAGTTATATATGTATAATTTTTTAATTGTTTATCAAATTATTTCTTTTTTATTTAAATTTTATCTATAATAACTATAAAAGAAAGAAACTTTTTTAACCGAGTGGACATTAAACTTGGGCAAAAACTTGTGTGAAAAAATCTCACGGATCGTATTTTGTGATATGAATATCTTATTGGGTCGTTCATGAAAAAGTATTACTTTTTATGCTAAGAGTATTATTTTTTATTGTAAATATCGGTAGGGTTGACCCGTCTCACAGATAAAGATTCGTGAGATCGTCTCACAAGAGACCTACTCTTAAACTTGATGAGTTGATGTATCCAAATGAGAAATTGGACTTCAAAGTCTTGCCCTTTTATCCGTTTACACTTGACTTGAAATCTTTGAGTTAGCATCCTCACCTAATTGGTAGCTGTCAAAAACCATTTATTTGACATTATTATTTACCCATCTTTGATTCATTCAACTAAATTAGCCAATTGCCAAAAACAAAAAACAAAAACGTGAAAAGGCAATGAATATGTTCACAAAAGGGATTCCACTAAAATGCTAGTCAATATAATTTGTCTTGTTGCAAACTAGATTCTTAAAGCATTTGATGCCTATGTTGTCCTTATTAGTGTTGTAGGCATCAATAGTATTCTTTGACCATAACACTTTCACCTGTCAAAATTTCATAAAATTAGCCTACGGATTTATCTAGTGCGCGGATGTGAGTTTCTCCGTTACCCAAAAAAAAAGGAAAAAATACGAAACAACGTATATGGATTCAAAAAATACGATATCGTAACGATTTAGATTCATATTAAATTTTATAAAGATGGTGAATAACAAGACACTTGCATGTTCTAGTGCCCCCTAAAACTATATATACAAGTCTGCAGCTATTTGTCCACTATTGAAAGCAATGCATCTGCCCACTCCCAACTCGATCCACCGAACAATATATATCACATGTACTCCTCCCTTGACCTTCTCTAAATATTATAATCTTTAATTTTTATCTCATTATTACGTACTATCGTTATTATCTTCTAGCTTTCTTGCAGCCACATGTGAAGCTTCAAATCAAATTAATGCATTCTTCTCCCACTTTTTTCACGTACAGCTTAGCGCATTTCATAATCTGCTCAAAATATCAAACAATAAATGAAAAGCCAAAAAATATATATATAACCAAATTACTGATTTTAAACTAAGTGTAGGGTAATTTGGAGGAGTTAATGTTACCGCCGGTGTAAATGATGACAAATTTATGCGGTGATGAATCAGCAGAATTTTACTGGTAGAGTGCTGATTCCTCCGTTGTTGGTAATAGCGACTTTCTTGGATTTTGGCATGCTGTCAAACTTCATTGTTTGCTCTGTTCTTTGTCTTCTGGCTTCGTATACACATAAAACATGATACATCAGCCATCAAACAAAAAGTTCACTCAATCAATTTTTTATATATAAATACTCTTGTTAAAAAAAGTGAAATTAAAATTGAAAAAGTAAAAATAAAGTTTATAATTTTCTGGTGTTACTAAGTTTTTTTTACTCGATATTTACTTTATAGCACTATGTTATTATATCATATTCAACTCAAAAATACCAGTTTGAGTTTCTTGATGATTTCCATGAAGGCGCTTTGCAGATGACGCGTACAAGTTATCTGATTCAATTTGGTAATCTTTCACTTTTTCCTATTTCACAGCAACCAAACCAAATAATCCACTTTACTGCAATAAAATCATCTTTTTTCTTGGAAATGTTTCAAGGGAAAAAAGATGATGATTCTGACCTTATAAGTTGGAGTCGAACAATAAGAAACTGAACCATTTTGTGCATTTTGAACGTTGTTCTTGAGTACTTGAGCTTGATGGGGTGGTGACTTGTTATCATCTTTCCATTTCAATAGGATAATGTTAACATAATATATAGATTTAGACCAATATATGTCATACGTAATATGCGAGAAAGTGTGACTAATTAGTTTCTTGATTTTACCGTTGAATGGAGTGATTTCTTCCTCTGTTACACTTAATCTCACCCATTCATCAACAGTGTCCTTCCATTTCCTGGAACACAAAACACCGCGATTAAAGAATATGGTGCAATTTCTTGAAGATTAACGGAAACCCATTGTTTCTCATACAAACCTGACGAGGATTTTCACCAACCTACGAACTTCATCGGATGAATGTTTTCTCAGTCGAGTGACTTGTCTTCCAATGTCAGTTTCCTTAAAAATGTGCACATATAATCTTAATAACCCGATAAACAATATCGAATAGGAAATGATTAAAAGGAAAACATCGTTGATATAGTAATTAATTAATTCACCTTAAGTGCTTTGAATGTGATATTCATTACCACTAGCCTCTGAAGCAGGCCAACCAAACTCCCCTCGGACTAAATATTCAGTTACCAAAAAAAAAAATTAATAGACTCCCAATAACTGATCAATTTACATTTACAAGTAAAAAATATTAACTTTAAAGCACATTCGATTAAATGATAAAATTTGAAAAATGGGAAACCTGGGTGGAAGAGTCTAAGAGATTCTTGATTTCAAGAATCTCTCTCAGTTCAATACCATTCTCTTCCTCCTCCTCCTCCTCCTCTTCTTCCACTTCATTCTTTGACGCCATTTTTTCTGAGCTCATTTCTTGAGTTTCATGGCTTACAGGTTCTGCACCATTGCACTTCGGCCCTCTTAAAAAGTGGTTATCACAATTCTGGCACTTGGAAAATACTGGTGCATAAAGTTTCTGAATGATTCCGTCTCTTCGATTCTTCAACTCCTTTTCATGATCAACAGATGCTAAAGAGATTGCCATATCAATCCAAGTCCAAACATCCAACTCTGAATCCACTACCAAAGAACGAAACTCGTCCAAATCCATTCTTAATAAAAGATCTCTTCAAAAAGTTGTCTTTCAGTTCAAGATTCTTGCAATAACTTTCTTGAAACAGCGCAACATATAGGCTAAGAACAGAGAATAGCTCATGGTAAACAAGAACTCTAATGGGTTCCAATATATCCCAACTCTTTTTGATTCTCTCGAATGATGTTCAGTGAGCACTGTGCGTCGAACTTTGAAGCTGAGGAAACAGGACCAATTTTGGTTGTGTTTCGACAGGAGAAGTATGGGTGTGTTTTGGATGTACATAAATGCAAGTCGTAAAGTTTTCGATTTATTAGTTTTTTCCAGAAGAAATTAAAAATAAAAGAAAAAATTACATTTTGGGTTTTAATTTTTATCATTTGGGTTTTTTATGAGTATGTCTCTTGTGATACGGTCTCGCGAATCTTTATCTGTGAGATGGGTCAACCCTAACGATATTCACAATAAAAAATAATAATTTTAGCATAAAAAGTAATACTTTTTCATGGATGACCAAAATAAGACATCTGTCTCACAAAATATGACATGTGAGATCGTCTCACACAAGTTTTTGCCGTTTTTTATATATATTATCAAATTTCAATTTTATTTTTAATTTTTCGATTTTTGATATTTTTTATTTGAAGTACATCATTATTACATTGATATTGCATTGACATCTACTTCACCTCCTAAAAAAAACTAAAATTATATAAAAAAAATAGCAATTTAAGACTTAAAAAAATGAAACAAAATTTTAATTAGAGAAAACAATTAATTAAAGGCGACTAAGTCCAAGTGCAATGGAGACTCGATATGTAGACGTAGGCCACTTTTTCCAAGAATTATAGGGGATTTCTCACTTTTGGGCTCCATTTTCTCAACATATGTGAAATGGCTTAAATGCCCATAACTAAATTCAACTTTTTATTAAGCTTACAGGTATACGGGTGGGGCTATATTTGTATATTAAATCGAAAGATAAGATTGTTGTTAACCAAATTGAGAAAGCAGTTGGTCAATGGTAGTAATCGAGGTCATAAATAATCATTTGGAGCACTAATGGTCTTACGAAATTCTTGTTACAATTACAATTAGAGTTGGAAAATTTTAGGGGATAGGGAATCGTGCCATTTCTTATTTTTTGACTTTTGAATTTCTAAGGCATAAGCAATGAAATTACTAAAATGACATATTTTTAGTTTTGTAACTTTCGTTTAATCAATTATAGTCTGTGACTAAATTTTGAAAATCAATTTGAATTATTCACGTCAAAATTATGTAGTTAAATGATTTATACGAGAAAGACTAAAGAGTATGTCTCTTGTGAGACGATCTCGCGAATCTTTATCTATAAGAAGGGTCAATCCTACCGATATTCACAATAAAAAGTAATACTCTGAGCATAAAAATTAATAATTTTCATGGATGACCTAAATAAGAGAGCAGTCTCACAAAATACGACCCGTGAGACCGTCTTACACAAGTTTTTGTCAAGACTAAATTGGTCGTCCACAAATATTAGTCACTTTACTAAATGATTTAGATGAGAAAGACTAAATTGGTCATCCACGAATATTTATTTGGCTATAATTAGTTAAAAAAAATACATAACTAAAATATTATCTATTAATACGTACGACTAAAATAGATATTTTTGCATGAAATTAACATTAATTCATATGTCAAGGCAACATTGTTGGGTTGTACGGGCTGTGTGGAAGGCCCAAAAATGGAAAAAATAGACAATGATGTTATTCTTTCAGTAAAAGTTTTGGCCCATTTAGGAACATCAAAGCCCATGGATGATACTCGAATGTGGGAGGTATCTCATTTTATTTAACTATTGAACGTTTTAAGTTGAACCAATCAAATTACACAAAAAACTTATACAAGAGATTTTCATATATTAATTTATTGAGAAATATTTTTTACATATCCGATTTATGAAAAAATATTTTTCACTGTAGTTATAGACGAAGTCGATTTTATTTACGAATGTACGAGACCGTCTCAGAAAATACTTACTCACCAAATTATAGGTTCACTTTAATTATTTTTCTACATCGATTTCATATTGGTTTGACAGTAATATTTCTATTATGTAATTTGGTGCGTGAATGTCTAATTTCTCCAAGTGCGATTTAGATTTTTCTTACAATCTTGTTATTATAAATTATGTAAAAAAAACCTTATCATTATAATTTTTTTTCCTTTATTATTTCCAATTTACTAGAACACCAATAATTAGTTTTTGGGAATCTCTTTTGCAAGCGGGACCCATTATCGAAAATGAATGACCAAAGTTCATGCTAAATCGGAGATTAAAAATTTAATTTAAAGATTACTTAACTGTATATTTCAAATATATATATAGTTTAGTTTTCTATGTTTAATATTATTTTTATATTTATGAACTAAGTTTTAGATAGATATAAAATCATTTATAAATTAATTAAATACTAATAAAAATATAAAATTTTGACAAAAAAAATAAATAAATACGAGGGAGTATCTGTATTTGACATCAATCAACTGCCCATATCATCGACCATCAAAGGTCATGATCTTTACTAAAGCAACCACATATTTGCTGTTCTTCAAGAAAAAAAAACCAACAAATTTGCTGTACTCTTTATTATTAGTATTATCTGTTCCCAGTGAGACAATTTTTACAGTTTTTGATTTCTTTAAGGCTGAAGGGAGAAAAATATGAACTTGCCTGGATTCCTTAGCCACAACGTAAATGATCACTTGATTCCCTAGAAACCCAAGGCGGCTGGAAGAATCTTCTTCTGTCCCATTTCGTAAAGGTTTACTCGCCACTCAACCCCAATCCAAAAGTTTTCATCTTTCTGAAAAAAAAATGAAGGAATTTGTTTAATAGTATAAAATGGATCTTTACGAGTTAGTAAAAAATATTTCGCACTTTTATGTATTTTCAAGTGCTGCCCATTTTCTTGGATTTTAACGCAAAATTTATTTGTAAAGTTCTACCACATAATAATTGAGCTTCCATATTGTGATCTGTTCGCTACATCTGCTGCATATATCCGGTCTTGTTATTGATGGTAGGTATGGTGTAAAACCTTGTCGAATTTCTGAGTACAACTGTTCACCGCGCATTCTGCGCGTGGTGTTGACCGTTAGGTGGTGGTCTTGTTGGTTTTAGTTAGTCTTCTTAATGTGTGATAAAGTTTTAAAAGTTTCGAGGGTTTTAAAATCTTCAATCGCTTTTTTCGGTGTGCTAGATCGTGAGCTTTCTCTTGCTATTTTTCGTTTTCAGCTTTAAGATTTTGGAAGTTCGAGGATAAAATTTTAAATACTGCTATTTGAAGTGTCATGGATTCACGGGATTGCTAGTCTTTTTATGATATTTTATCTTATGGAGTTTTATACAGAGCTTGAAGCTGAGTACTTCGTTGAAGAAAGATTTCTTGCTTCACTGTGTGCTTGTTGGATGGATATCAAGAGTGGTACTAGAGGGCGTGGAGCAGTTTCTGTAGCAATTGAATTTGATTTGGAGTGAATCAGATGACATGAATGGTAATGGCATTGATAAAATGCCATCAGTGTTAGAAAATAAGGCTGAAAACAACCTGAAGATTTTGATGGGTGTGGGCCGAGTTTATGATTATGATACTCCGATTCATAAAAATAAGTTTCCAGAAAAAGAGCTCAATCGTGGTGTATTGACAGGGACAGTGACAGTGACAGAGGATAGTCCAATGGAAGTAAAAAGGATATATCCAAATGAATTATCTAGTGTTGATCCAGATTTAGCATATCAGAAGAAAAAAAAAGTATTTGCATCCGATGATGAGTCTTTAACTGAACAATCTGATTTGTGTACAGCATCCAAACAGAACCAGGGGAGGACAAGTTTGTTGGAGTCATCACCTGTTGACGAGGTTTCACCATCAAAAGATTTTAGTAGCGGTTCACTACCTCGGGCGCGAAGAGGTTAGCATTTACAGTTGTTACTTATCCAGTTGATTTTTGATATCTGATTTAGTTGCCTTGGCATGGCATCATGTGAAAAGTTTAATATAAGCTCAGAACTGGTATTAATGCTGTTGATGGCTTATTTTGCTGTTTCATCGGTTTTATTTCTGGTATATTTCCAGTATTCACATGGTTATTTATCTCTCTCTGTCCATCATAAAGTCAATGTTAAGTAAAGGGAGACTTTCTGTTTGAGATTTGAATGTGTCTGATTGTGCATTTTCCTTGTCATCTCAAGATTTGGATTACTGCATCACAGCACCAGTGCAGAGAACTCTTTTTCTTGATAGCCAAGAGGCCACAATTTCAAAATCTATGATTGAGAGAAGGGGTAGTCCAAGGCCTGATCTAAAATTGGATAGACTATCTGAACATGAGAAGGTGACATGAACATCAATGGAATTCTATTTCTTTGTTGAATTTGTGGCTTTATTATTTGTTATTTATATTTTTCGTGTATCTGTGTGTTTGCACTCCCTCTGTTACCTTGCATGAGTCCCATGTAGAAGCTACAAGATCACTACAAGGACACTTGCATTTGGTACTCAATGTTTCGCCCTAGGCATATTTCATATTCATTGACACATGTCTCATGAAATTCAATATTTTTGCACACGAAAGCTCTTAGGACAGATTTCTTTGTGATTGCACTTGTGCCTGCTAGACTGTCTTTTCCTTTGTGCTATTCATGTATTATATCTCTGTAGTGTTGAAGAACCACTCATAACTAAAAGGACACTCTCAAAAAGGATATCTTGTACTATGCAATTAATAGCTCTGTGCTTGTGACCATTATCCGGGAGTGTATTATCTGCCTGGTTTTCAAAGATAATGATGGTATTTTCCTGTAATATATGCTTTCATTGATTATAGTTTGATGTCTCTTAGCCATTCCTTTATCCCGTGGAAAAGATCCGTGCCTACTTTTTTTCCTAGTTATATAGTAGGCTTGACTTATTTGTAGCTCATGTGATGATTTCTACTAAATGTGATGTGCACCTTATTCTTCAACTGTTTTTTTCTTGTATAGATTAAAAGGATATACTAGACTGATGTCGATTTCTTATAACTACTTTTTTTTCCTTTTCGTACCCAGAAAAAGCTAATAGTGAACTTAGTGAAGATACAAAGTGACGGGACTGTGGAGGTTGACCTCACTAAGGGTGCTCATGAAGCTTCTGAGTTGCTAGAGCTCCAGCCAGACCTCCAACCAGATGAGGCAATTCCTCGTAGTACTGATTATATCATGACTGGTTACGACAAACCTATTCCAAAATTAAACATCGCCCTGCTTATTGTTGGGACAAGAGGAGATGTTCAGCCTTTTCTAGCTATAGCTAGGAGACTTCAGGTAAGCCTTCAAATTTTGGAATTGCTCGAATTTGTGATATTTAATTAATGTTTTCACAATAGTATATAGTTCACTTTTTCATGAAGAAATTTTGTGAAGATTTTGTTTCAAATGTTTAACTGAATTCGTATGTAACAACAGGAATTTGGCCATCATGTTAGGTTGGCAACTCATTCCAACTTCAGTGGATTTGTCAAGTTAGCTGGGGTCGGTTTTTACCCGTTGGGTGGTGATCCTCATGTTTTGGCTGGATGTAAGAGGTCCTCAACATGCTTGTATTCCTGTGAATATTCTTGGGATTTAATCTAAGATATCCTTGTTGCTGATTATTTATTTTCGCACTAGTAGCTGTTGATACTTGTGTTTTTTGTACTTGGTCCATAACTATAGTTTACGATTAAAACTATGTTTCATATTTCTGAACTTTTTACTATAACCTTGTATCCCTTGTAATGCACTTTGCAAATTCTTTATTTTTTCATTAGTTAATCACCTGATAGTAATCGCTTCAGTCTGAACTTATCTTGACTAAGTTTTTGAATACAATCACAGATATGGCAAGAAATAAAGGTCTTATTCCATCTGGCCCAGGAGAAATTACCATGCAACGGAAACAAATAAAAGCCATCATTGAATCTCTCCTTCCAGCGTGCACAGAACCTGATCCAGTGACGGGTGAGCCATTCACGGCTCAGGCAATTATAGCAAACCCACCTGCATATGGTTAGTTTTAAACTAAAAGCATTTGGGAACTTTCTCTATCCTTTAAAAACTTATTTGATAAATATACATCCAAAAGCCACACTTTTTCTTTTTAGTTCATCTTAAACATATTAGGTTTTTTGGTTATCAGGACATGCACATGTGGCTGAGGCTCTTGGCGTTCCCCTGCACATCTTCTTCACGATGCCTTGGACGTAAGTTTATGTTAATTTGCCTTATCTCTATTCCTGTCTTATCTTTCTAACAAATTGAATCTTACTTATAAGGAAAAAAATATTTACACGTGTGATTTATTTTCAGGCCAACATATGCATTCCCTCATCCATTGGCAAGAGTACCGCAGAGTGCAGCATACTGGGTATGTTTCAATTTCATGAGATGCTCTTCTTTAATTTGGATAAATTTACTGAATTTCATGATAAATCTAGACCTCGTATTTCTTGATTGATCCAGCTATCATATATTCTTGTGGATTTACTGATATGGTGGGGCATAAGAAGCTATATTAATGACTTTAGGAAAAATAAGCTTAAGCTCGCCCCTATTGCATACTTCAGCACGTACCATGGTTCGATTTCTCATCTTCCAACAGGCTACATGTGGAGTCCTAATGTCGTCCCCAAGCCAAATGTTAAGCATTTTCCTCCGCTGGTATTATTTAATCACTCATTGATCTTTACATTATATGTTGATTAATATGATTGATATCTTTGAGATTTTCAAATTATCCAAGTATTTTGCCTTTTCCATTTGGTAAAATATTCCTGTTCAACTTTTCATAGTTCGGTTTCGTGGTATAGACTATGGGTTCTAGATATATTTATATTTTAGTGGTGATCCATCACAACTGATATTTCTTTTTCTAAAATGCAGACTGGGGTCCTCTGGTTGATGTTGTTGGCTACTGTTTTATAAATCTTGGATCAAAATATGAACCAACTGAAGAATTTCTTCAGTGGATAAAAAAAAGCGATGAACCAATTTATATTGGCTTTGGAAGCATGGTATGACGGTCAAATGAGGAATGTTTCATATTCTGTAATGGGATCCTTTATGCGTTAACTTTGATTGTTTGATTAGCCTCTTGAGGATTCAAAGAAAACGACGGTTATTATCTTGGAGGCATTGAAGAATACAGGGCAGAGAGGAATAATTGATCGAGGGTGGGGCAACCTTGGTACTCGTATGTTTCTTTCATCTGTCATATGACTTTATCATTTTGCATTTTATTGCTACTCTAGTGATGTCATATGTTCATGGAGTCGGTGTGCATCTGATAAATGGGTTGAAATTTTATTACGAACCGTTGACTTGTAATCATCCTACCTTGTATTTGAGCATAATTTGAGAATATAAATCTGCACAATTATACAATACAACCTTTAAAATATAACATACTCGTGCCTCGAGCACACTTGTTCTTCTCAGTAACATTATTTACACTTTCTTTCTATTGCAGATGAAAATATCCCGGACAATGTTTTCCTTCTTGTGGACTGCCCTCATGATTGGTTGTTTCCTCAGTGTTCAGCTGTGGTTAGTCCTGATTCGAAGCTGCATTTGTGTTTGTATCTTTTTTTTTTTTTGGAGGGGAGTTTGAAATAGTAGCTTTAACATCAATTGATTATCGCTGTTGAATTTAGAAAAATGTTCGAGTATAGATTTTTCATAGAAAGAACTCTGTTCATTATATCCTGTTGCACTCATGAAGAATAACATTGCATTTTTTAGGTCCATCATGGCGGAGCTGGAACCACAGCCACTGGACTACAAGCAGGGGTAAGCCAGAGATTAAAATGTCCGAATGTGTTTTGATTAATTAATGATTCAGCGTATGCCCTCAAGTAAACTACCCACATTTCTGTACTCCATTACCATGAATACAGATGTGCATATGACTTATCGAAAGAAATGTTTGAATTTTACTGAACCATTGGACAGCATAAACATGGAACGAGTTTATTGATATGCAGTGTCCTACAACCATAGTTCCGTTCTTTGGAGACCAGTTTTTCTGGGGAGAAAGAGTCTATCAGAAAGGATTGGGACCTGCGCCAATTCCTATTTCACAGCTTAGTGTTGAATCTCTTTCAGAAGCTATACAATTCATGCTCCAACCAGAGGTACGTATTAACTTAATCAATACCTAAAACATTATGGCATAAGTGAAGCATAACAGATTGAATCTCATTGTGCACGTGAGTTTCTCTGCCCATGCTCGGAAATTACCCACATAAGAGGGAGTATTAGAATTTGCTTCCTCTGGTCATTGTCCTCTGTGACTAGTTTAGTGGTGATGTCACATTTAATTTGATACACGGTTGAGTAGCTACTCTTCTCTTAATTACCACCCGTTTGGAATGTAGCAGCAAAGCGCGCAGTACCACATTGTCATGGTGTAGAACCGTGTAAACAGCAACCATCGTTTCCAGTACACATATGATCAAATAGACCTGTTTAATACCATTGGCCATGAGCTAGTAGGACGTGAGGGTTGCTGAATTACATGTTGCCAAAGCAATCTCTTTTAATGCTCAAAAATCATCTCCAGGTAAAATCACGAGTGATGGAATTAGCACTACATATCCAGAACGAAGATGGTGTTGGAGCCGCAGTCGATGCATTTCATCGTCATTTACCGCCTCAGCTTCCAATCCCATCACCACCACATTCAGAAAAGGATGAAACTCCAAGTCCGCTGCAATGGATTTTCATTCAGATTGGAAGACTGTGTTGCCTACCATGTGGTGGTTCTTGAATTTCTTGCAGTATTCATATACTCCATTACGCTGTAAATAGTCACCTCTTGCTAGCAATTCATTTCATTTTTCTTGTTTGTTTTGCTTCTTTGTTAATTATTTTGACGGATTTGCTCAAGAAGTTCCACCTTCAATGTAATCGACATTCATGCGTTTAAAAGTGGGTATGGATTACCTTCAGCATGCGTGCAACTGCCATCTATATAGTATTGTAGTTCCATTTTTTTTTACAAGAACTGGCTCCTCTGTCGATGTTTTCTATGTTATAAATCTGCTAGCTCCTCTCTTCGAAGTAATTTCAGAGCCAAGTTTTCCAACTCGATTTGTTATCTTTCTGTCGAATTGGAATTTGTGGGTTTTATGTTTATATATTACTCAGTTATACGTCAAATTTAATGACATACTTGAATTTTATTTTTGTAGCAGTCACATTTTTACATTTTACTTGAAATTAGGATTACCACTAAACACATTGTCTTGGCACTAGTTTATATCGAATTATTTGATATGATATCAATATTTTCTGGGACGAGATCTCGAATTTATAACAAAACCCCTCCAAACAAATTAATAATTTTCATATCATTTTCTTCCAAATCAAATTACATCTATTATTATATTGATACTCCCATAAGGATCCAAGTCATGAATGACCCGGGATATTAATTGGATAGTCCAGATCGGAGCCAATATGTCGGGTACTGTCTTCACTAGCCGGGCATTTCTTTTCCTCCCGAGTAATCAATATCACGGGCCTTCATACAATCACTCGGGTACTTTACCACCTGGGCCACCTTGAGAATTGCGCCGTACTCGAGTGTGATTGACACGAGCTCTCTAATCTGTCAGAGCAACATAGGTTTGGAGTGTTCTAGAAATCATCAGAAGCTGTAGTATAGGCAGCCGACTTGCCATAGAGATGACACTGAAAACAAGGTAATCATGAGATTTTCTATTATAAATAGCAGGTATTAATGTCATTTACAGATTCTGAAAATTTTTAACTCTCATGCACTCACATATATCTTCTGAGATATTGCTTGTGTTCTTCATCTTTAAACCTATTAACTTAAACATCGGAGTGGCCACGCCAGACACTCCTCCGACGCCCATTCACGAGTTCCTTTCTTGTTTGCAAGTGTTATTGAAGTCATTATCTTTATTCAAATTCCTAAACACTAAATTACTTTCATTATCCAATGGATTGTCTACATAAACGGTATCCGATTCACGTGGATATCATCATATATCATGAAAATAAATCGATTTCAATTTATTAGAATAACATATAGTTGAATTTTACTTTAGCAAAACAGTGAATAAAATTTAAATTTTCGTAGTGTTAATGATATATCATATGTCGATGCTATCAATTTCACACGTTTTTTTTCGAAGTTTTCTTTGCCACTGATATCACAGTATCAAATTATCTCTCCCAAGTAATCGATCTTCTGTGTATCCCGTTTCCCTCTGCAAAACAGCGTAAAATGGCCGTTTCTGCCGCGCCGGCAGTCCCCAGAACCGTTGTTAAAACATCGTTTTCTTCAACATGGACGATTTCAAAGCTTCCGCACTTGACCTCTCTTCAGTTCCCAACGGAGCTTCGCACCTTCCAACTCCGGAGCCAGTCCCTCAAATCTAAGCCAAGCCGCCGAACTCTGGTTAATGTTATTTTGTTAATGAAAATTAGCAACTATGACCTTTTTTCAACAATTTGTGTTGTGGTTTAGAAATTTATTTGAAGGTTCGTTGTGATTTGTTTTTTATTCTGGGCAGGGAAAAGTTCTGTTTTTTTTTTGTACGATTATGGATTGGTGATTGTACTTGGTGACGTTGGTTGGACTTGTTCTAATTTCAGTTTTTATTTTGTAGTTATTTTTTTATCCACAATTGAAATGGTGGTGTTTGGTTTTTGCGGAGGTATATTCCATTTTTCCCTTGTAATATTAGTGAAAGAAAGAGATTTCGAAATGCAAAAGATTGAGCTTTCTCCATATTTATTTTCAAGAATTAATGAGATTATCTTGGTAAAATTCTTCTCGGAGTTGTAGACATGGTTAAATATGCTTTAGAATTAGTATCATTACTTGTGAAACTGAAATGTATGGAACTGGAACTCGAGCTACAAGGTCATAAAGAAACAATGAACAAAAACACTGCACCTTGTCATAAAGAAACAACGAACAAAAACACTGCACCTTGTGTTTCCCCTGTTCCACAACAAGAAAGCTTGTATTATAAGGTTAGAATTTTCTACCTGTAAGCATTTTGATGGCAGACTTTTCAAGATAATAATAATAATAATAATAATAATAATAATAATAATAATAATAATAATAATAATAATAATAATAATAATAATAATAATAATATAACTAACCAAGAAATAAAAGCTCTTTCAAAATAGTTGATCTTGACAGTATCAAGGCTTTTAGATTTTGTCATATGTTGGAGCTAATAGAATGAATGTCATTGCATTAGGTTGCATCAAAGCAGCAAACATTTTCTTCTTTTGATGAGTTGTTGGAAAAATCTGATAAACCAGTACTGGTAGACTTTTATGCTACTTGGTATGTCTCTTTGTTACTTTCAACTTCAGATGTTCTATGTGATAAGTTTTGTCCTGATTCTGTGTTTGAAATTTTTAGGTGTGGTCCTTGCCAATTTATGGATCCTATTCTAGAACAAGTCAGCACTAAAATGGAGGGTAAGATCCTAGTGGTAAAAATTGACACAGAGAAATATTCCAGCCTTGCAAATGAGTACAGTATAAAGGCGTTACCAACTTTCATTCTGTTTGTGAATGGAAAACCAGTTGATCGCTTTGTAAGCAGCATTTTAGTTACCTTGTTTCTTCAAATATTTGCTTGATGCTTGCAAGATTCAGCTGTGTCTTATTATATTATTGACTAAGCCAGAGAAGACAAGTGAAAGATTGTGGGAAATGACAAGAAAAATTTCTTTTATCCCATAGCTTTCAGATTGTCTTGGATCCCAGTGTCACAATTAGAACTATCTGGTTTGATATGTGTATGTGGATTAACACCTATATTCTTCATTCATAAAAGCTCATCATGATTTACTATGTGGTGTCAACTGTCAACTTTTGAGGACTGTTTATGGTTAAATGTATTAATATCCTATAACATATAAAAGATCAAATTCAGAGTTGTGAATTGGACGACTGACAAAGTTTAATCATTTATCTATTTCAGACTTGGTTAGGATTGAAAATTTTTATGGTCATGACGATAGCGTGGGTTGCGAATTGGACGACTAAGCTGACAGAGTTTAATCATTTATCTATTTCAGACTTAGTTAGGGATTGAAAATTTTTATGGTCATGACGATAGTGTGATAGTGTTTTCTCGATTGTAACAACACTCGTTTTGCGGATTACTCATCCGCTACTATTGTAAAATTTGTATTTTAATAATAAAGTTTAGTTTCCTATCAAAAAAAAAATTTCAGGAGGGTGCGATGACTGCCGACAAGCTCATTGAACGCATTGAAACTTCACTAAAAGTTAAGCAGAGCGGAAGAGGTGAGATAATTTGATTCCCATCCTCTCACACACACAAAAGAAAGGAATTACGACTCCTGATTATATATTACTCTTCGGACAGGATTGAAGTTATTTTAAAATTTGAGAGATCAATGTAAAAGGTGCGGACCACCTAAATTTGTGGATAATGCTTACTTTGAATGTGGTAAGGTTTGATTCTTGCCTTTGGAGTATTAATCATTGCTTACATTGGTTCAAACTTTTGAATGCTTTAGTTTGAGCATAATGTGTTTTGAACTTCTAATGTAGTTATTTTAAAACGGAGAATGAATTTGATAGTTATTTTACTTGTTCAGATTTAACAACCTTGATTGCCTTGGATATTGTTTCATACGGCAATTGGAGTACAAAGTCAGGTTGAGTTGAAACAAATAGTTTTTTTTTTTTCAAGTTCTTATTGTTGACATTGTATTCTTGTTGGTGACTTTATAAGAACATAAATATGTTGCATATACCATTTATTTTTATATTCACAATGTGAGGGATTTGTATATAAAAATGTTTCATTAGCCACAGTGGAGACTCAGGAGCTTCGATGGAGATGGCTTAGACATTCTTTAATGTAATAAAATATTTTGTATCTTGATACAGCCTTGAATAGAATTGTGGAAAATGTCAGGAGCTGGCTGCTCTATGCGAATCTTTCTTCCTTGGAGATACTTGAATATGCTATACAGTAAGACCTCGTTAAATCAAAATCAATCATCCTGATGATCCATCAATGCCCAAGATCCATCTTCCTGCTGCACCATACCTTTATTCTTCTCACACCACCACGAAGCTGGTACACAATGTTTGTCCTTCAGCACATCCATGTACTTGTTAACAAGCCCTATATCACGATTAACTTCGAGCTTGAATCCCCCTTTACTCCCCTGGGTGCCTGCAACTCCATGCAAATAAACTTCCAAGCTATGCCAACTGTTTTCGTTGCCTGGATTCTTCAAGTAGTCTGATTCCTCGGTGTTAATGACCAACTCTTCACCAACATCTGTGTAGTTTATCAAGGGGTATGATGTAACAACATCAAGTGCATTCTTTGTGCGCAGAACATGAAGATTCTTTAGGTTTGCATATAGTCTACTAAAATTGCCGTTCCCCACACGAGGACTGGCAAATACGAAGGCTGTGACAGGACAGGCCTTGTTAGGCATTTCCCGAGGCCTATTGTATCCATTAGCAACTATGTCTACTGCATTTAGTGTGGCGACCGCTGCTCCTAAGCTATGTCCTGTTATAGTTATGCTGATTTCTTCATTCTTGTACTCGTCCACCAATCTTCTTACCTCGGTGAGAACCTAAGGGCATTACAATTGTTCAAATTAATCAATTATGTCTGCATGTACAGACACCGAGCTGATCAAAGATAGTAACGCCTTTCCACGTAAATTATGTTTTAGCTATAAATTTTGTTCCCGCCTCCCTGTTTTTTCTATTTTATTGGATACTGGATATGAAGATATTTTTGGTTGCCACTTTATCCATTTACTTACCTGGTTTCTTGCGCTGGTCTTGTTAAATAGTGATCTTGGATCTTCAGAATTGTATATAGAATACCAGCCTAGATGCACCTTGACATCAGCATTAGTTCCAAAGATATTTGGAGCAGGAACTAAAACAAACTCCAAATCATTCGCCCATTCAAGAGTCTGAATTGTCCCTCTCCAAGCTATCAAAATATCCCTTCGCCCCAATGCATTTTTCCCTTCATCTGTGGCCACAGCAACATACCCCATCCAATTCGATTCCTTGCTCCAAGCCTCCCTAGACCATGATTTCACAATAATGGCCTCGGAAACTTCAATAGATGAAGTCGCATAAAAATATTTTGTAACCTGATACTTAAACTCCCTGCCTTTATCTATTCCTACTTTAGAAAAGAGATCATATTCTGCATATCTACTGCTTCCTGCATATTTTGATGCCTTTTCGTGGTTGAAAGTGTCATATGTTACTTGGGCCATTTCACCGTAGTTGATAATATATCGACGAAGGTCCCTGTCGAGAGGATCTAACAGACCTTGCCATTGGTTTTTACCACTTAGAAGACTCCATCTTTTGGCAATGTCGCTTTTCACTTCTGTGCTGCTGACTTCTCTCCTCTGTTTCCTCTTGCAGAAATTGATCACCTTGTCTTCGCCACATTGTAACAAAAAATTCAAGTATTATTATTATTTTTTTTTAAATGCGTTGTTTGTTTCATGGTTTCTCATGAATTTATAGTACTCAGAAAAAGGAACGAACAATATTAATATTTTTAAAAAAAATAATTTTCACCTTTAAAATACAAAATCGTCTATTCTCATTAAACTTTTAGTTGCCATCCTGAAATCGTTAGATAAATTAATTTAACAGACTGGTAGCTAATCTCTTACGCACATTTAATGGAGAAATTAATTTAATAAGACCGGTAGCTACAGTTTTTCTTTTTTTAAGATATCTTCCGAGTAAGATTTTAGGACACTTTACATTTATTTAACAATTTTAGATTGAAATGCTAACCTTTGAGAGTCATATTCCCGTTTAGAGTGTCTTCGGAAACGGAGATATTCCTGTTAAAAAACACAAAATAGCAGCAAAATGTAAATAAGATCAAGAAACGACTTTGATTCATCAACAAACACATTCATTTACGGTTTTGTTGATGCTATCCACATAGGTAGTGTCTTTATCCACTCAACACATGACACGTGTACTTAGTAAATAAATCATCGTAACTCATTCAACTATGATATATGAATGAGTAATAATGATTCATCACTCGGCACATGTGTTATGTGAGTGAATGAAGAAACTATCAATATAGTTAGCACCCATAAATTCTCTAAATTCCATTTGCTGCATGCATGGTAAAAAGATCATGTCAAATGATGAAAAATTGCATTCTACTGTTCTCTTTTGAAGGGAAAAAAGCCATAAATTTGTCTGAAATATTGGGGGCTACATCAAAAGACGGCTGAGGTCCTTGAATAAGCAGGGGTTTATCGAGTCAGACCCAAAAATTTAGTAATATCTTATAAATATAATACAAATAATAAACGATTACCCTGTTTGATCGTGTTTCCGCTTCCTTTTGGCCCGAGAAATTCTGAAAATACCTTTCTGTATTTGGTGTTGTAGGAGAGAAAATGCAAGTATACGCGTATATATAGCTAGCCATTCTTCTATGGTTACTGAGTAGTTGCCACACACAAATTCTTACATCATGATCGTATAATGGTGTAAAAATTGTCTACAGATAACCTCGTTCACCTCCATAACAGTTTTAATATTCTTGGACTCCAACTGCAAGCAAACCCCATTCTTCCATATCTGTTAAAATTCATAGTTGTAAGTAAAGTAAATTTGTTATCATACTTTTCGTTCAGATCTATAATACTGAAGAGTGAACAAATTCAATTAATCTAATATTAATACCTGAGATTTTATTCATAACATCAAGCATCATTCTTAGAGCATATATATANACGTGTTCACAATGAAGTATACTCACCTATTGGATGATTAATACTGAACTTAGCAAATTAAAGTTGATGAACAACATAACAAAAGTGTATATATATATATAAAACACGTGAAATATATCTAGAATGTAGGAGGTTTAACCCAAGTATTTACCATTATTATCCAATCATTTATTTGAGTTGAATTTTATTTTGCCGACATAATACAAATATTGATTAAAAGTTTGAACTAAACTTTTTCTTGAGGGTTTATTCATCTCAATTGCATGATTATTATATCTTGCTTTCAAGTTACAATTTATCAATGTTATGGACCAAAGAAGATTCTTGCGAGAATAAAAGGAAAATAATTTAATATGAGCTAAATATTGACGAAAATGCATGGCAAATGGAATAAAATAAGATGCTCTTGAGTCCAATAAGGTAAACCTAGCTCCAATAACATTTTTTTCCGCGTTTTGGTCGTAGACGCATCCATATCCATCTAGTACTTTACAAATTATAATTTCAAATTCCTTAAGTAACCCTCATTTTTTTAAAAAAAAAAATTTATTACAAATTTAATGAAATCTTCCTCAAATTCTTATTAAATTTTCCATCCAAATTAAACTATGATATCTCTTTTCAATATCTCACCAAAATACAAAAATAAACACAACCTCAAATCGTTACATTTAGGATCGTTAATTTTTACTCATGCAATATATATTATATATAAATATACACATACATATATAAAGAAAGCTTTCAAGCCACGAACGTCAGAAAGCAGATGAGATCGCAAAAGCATATGCATGGGTAGGGATGTAATCGAGTCGAGCCGAGCCGAACTCTTGAATGTTTGAGCTTGGTTCGTTTATAATCGAGCCAAGCTCGAGCTTTATTTAACGAATATATGCATGGCTCACGAGCTTATTCAAGCCTTTATCGAGCCTAAACAAGCTTAATAAATATGAATTATACATTTAAATTTTCATTAAATTAATTAAAAAGTAAATTATATATTTAAAGAAAAATATATTANAACCAACGAACATGTTCACGAGCTAACGAGCCGAGTACTGTAAATCTTGAGTTTGGTTTGTTTATCTTAACGAGCCTCATTAGACGAGCTCAAATGAGCTTTTATCGAATCGAGCTTTGAATAGCTCACAAACGGTTTGGTTCGTTTACATCTCTATGCATGGGATAATGTACAGAAGAATAGTTACGTAGAGCTATTAAGTACTACGCAATATATATATATATTGATGAGGTGACATTTACCTATTGGTAATGAAACTTTAAAATTTGTGTGTGTTTTTAGTTTTGATATGTTGCACACACACAGTGCACGCTTATGTGAGCACAGATGATGTGACGCTAACATATTAGAAACATCCAATCGGTGAATGTCACATCATCGGTGCTCATATATGTGTGTACAATGGGTGTGCAACATATAGAATTTGTGTGTGTGTGTGTGTGTATGAAACTCAAAATATGCATATATAATTCGATGGAGCTCGATTCAAGCTGACAACTGGGGCCAAAGAGGGCACGGAGTGATCGCCAAATCCATGAAGTTGCACGGACAATGAGCGGCTCTTGGCAAACTTCTGGGCGAATGGAACATCAATGAACCGATCTCACACCGGAATACGAGGGATTTCAATACTGTTCAGGTATGAGATTATGCAGTTTAGATGGGCTTAAAAGATTTACTATGTACTACTCATATCAAGAAAGATGATATTTTTTTGGAAGCTCACTACATAAGAACTACAAAATTAAGCGTGATAGTGACCACCTGTTAAGTTTTCTATGGTGCGTAAAAAGATCACCCATGAGAAGTTTCCTAGGGTTTGTGTGAGTGAGTACATAAATACGTTGAAAAAACTCTTCTTAATACAGTAGAAACATTCGTAAAATCTGAGACGTTACACGAGCGAACGTCACCTATGCTCAAAAAGCGTTTATGCCTCGCATGTCAAACGTTTTAATTATTTATTTATTTTACTAAAGAACTTCATTCAACTTCCTTCATTTATGAGAAGAAATTTGAGAAAGAGATGTGTGAAAACGAGTCTTTGAAACAAGTTGCATGCTTAACAACTAAGTCACGTTATTTAATTTCAATGAATTATTTCAGAGTATATTTTTATTGTTTCTGTTGTGTAGAAAACATAGCAATTGTCTCAATATATAATTTTTTATCATTAAAAACATCCACTGTATATAATATGTCAAAAAACTGAATATAAGTGCCGGCAATCCAATTATTTTCAACTACAAAAAAAAAAAATCGATTTTATTGAGGTGTAATTTATAAATTTTTCTACACAACTTTTGTTCTTATTTTTTAAAATAATTAAATTATTCTTATATAATTTTAATAACACCGGTCGCTGCACGTAATGGGAAGACTACTAGACTTGACAATACGCGTTGATATTTATGTGAGCAAGTTGCTAATCAGACAATACTTATTTGGTGAAGTTTATCACCAATTACTAATCCAGACAGAACTAGTTGGTNTGGCTTCCTCCCTAAGAATATATAATTCTTTATTTATTGAATAAAAACCAGTCCATTCATGTAATATTATAAAAGAATATTACATAAACAATTATGATCTAAAATATAAATTTCCAAGGTCGACGGAACAGATAATTTCACACTTATAAATAGCAAACTTCAGCCATGTCTATAATATCTCATATCCAATAAAGTCTTCACCTATAACCATTGTCATTAGCATGGCGGAAGAAAAGCACCACCACCACCACCGCCTCTTCCACCACAAGAAGGAGGAAGAGCAGCCGGTTGAGGCGGTGGTGTACTCGGAAACCGCCTACGGGGTTGATGCTGAGGGCCAACGCTACGAGACTACAGAAACCGTTGGTCACGTTGCAACTCAACTAGATTATGAGAAAGAACGAAAGGCTCATCAGGGCAAGGAACGCCTCGGTGAGCTGGGAACTGTGGCTGCTGGTGCTTACGCCTTGGTAAATTCCTTAATTATTGCCTAAAATTTCATGTTATTCTCAACTTACCATGCATGACATTGGATCATGGAATAATACAAGATTTTAGCATTAGTAGATTTGATATTAGATTGTTTGAATGAATAAAATTCAAGTAGAATTTAAATTCATTTCATATCAAGTTATGTAATTTCATTGGAAATTATGACTGATTTACAACTAAAATGAGCTTTATTTGAAATTCATCGATCAAACATTTCCCAAATCAAATCCCCGGCCCTCTAAATTATATTCATCAATCCAATCGCAGACATATTATTTTGACACGACATCGCAAGATTGAGGTTCACACAAATGAATTCTTCTTGTATGCATCAATGATACATCTAACTAATTCTCATATATATTAATCTTACAAAATAATTACCTCAAATTCTAAGGAGACTATATTGTATGATCATACAAATTTATTCAGTCCGGGATATATATGACATTAGGCTCTCTCTCTTTAAATAAAAGTCAATAATAATAATAATAATAATAATAATAATAATAATGGATCGTTCATTTTGTGATCAAATCGGTGAAATCCAGTGTCTGAGAATCCCATCAGCTTCATCACCCTAAATACAATTATATGTAGGTAATCAAATAATAATCATTTACCAAATTATATTATGTTGAAAAATTCAATTACCATTATATTAATTTTGACATATATACATGAAAATGATCAGTATGAGAAGCATCAGGCCAAGAAAGACCCAGAGCACAAGCACAGGCACAAAATACAGGAGGAGATTGCGACCGCCGTGGCGGTGGGAGCCGGTGGGTACACATTCCACGAGCATCACCAGAAGAAGGAAGCTAAACATGAACAAGAAAAGGCGGAGGGAAAGCACCACCACCACCACCACCATTAGTTATTTTTGCCCTCCCACAAATTTTATATGCCATTATATTATTTTGGTTCTTACATATTGTCACAGTCCATTCCATCCTACTCTAAATAAAAATTGTGTGTGTGGGTTTCTATTGTTATGTATGTGTATTTATATAGAATAATGGTTTTTTGGTCACCTAATTTTTTCACTGTACGATTTTGGCCTTTTATGTTATCAAATTTCAATTTTAGTCTTATACTTTTTAAATTTTTGGCAATTCTAAATATTTTTCCATCGTGAGTGTTGATTTGACACATATATGTCAGCGCCACATCATCATTATCTTGGTATCACGTTAGCGTCAACTCGGAAAAATTAAAGACTAAAATTGCAACAACAAAAAACAAATATAGCAAACAAAAATGAAATTTGACAATATAGAGAACCATAATTTCAAAAAGACAAATATACAGGAAAAAAATTCTCTGTATTTATATTTATATTGTTATATATATGTAAGAGAATACATTTTTGAGTGTATTATGCCACATTTCACATGGTGTCAATAAAACTCTTATATTTTCTTGTTCATTAATAGATATCATATCAATCAAGCTGGAAATATAGTAGATAATATATATAAACAGCCTTTATAAATTCATCATTTCTAAAACCTATACATGATTAGTGAAAAATGTGCATCAACCATTATTGGGCCGGATCAAAGCCCATTTTAGGCATGGGTTACAGCCCAGTAAGTAGGCATGAAAGGCTAAGCACTCGAGAGTGAATCCGAATGACCCGAAAACAATCCAGCCCCAAATGAGACGACCCTCCATTCATAAGAAACAATAACATTTCATTCGAGCACGTCCAAAAATTCATCGTGTCCCATTGTGTTTTGCAGTGCTTCCAGCCTCGTCGGCTCGCTTGATGATTTGCGGCGTTCTTGATGTTGCGGTCATGGTTAGGACTAGCCAAAAGAGTTTTACTAGGAGTGGAATCTTGGGAGTTACCATTTGGCCTTTTTTGGGTATTTAATTTGTGGGAGATTGAATGTTATTTCTATTGTGGAATGAGCTTGAACTGAAGAAAGTTGGTGTTATATACAGAAATAAGTTAATCCAAAGGTTATATCTGTTGTGGAATGAGTTTGAGCTGAATAATAAATACATTTTCAAAAATAAATATGAGCCAAATGTTTAGTAACTGAAATCTAATCGACAATTAATGTGAAATATTCGGTGTCGAGATGTACATTATTTAGATACAATCTTGATGTAGTGTTTTAATTGTAGAATCTCATTTTTTGACTTCTTTGTATAACATACATATATACAAAGCAATATCGATTTCATTAAATGAAGAAAAATTTAATGAATTATTTCTTATGATTTCCTAACATTAACCAATTGAAATCAAACATGATTTTAACCTTCTTTAAAATTTATTATTTTTTGAAAATAAATAAATAAACTCTCCATATTTGCATCAGTGTGGCTAACAAGTAATTTACTTTAAATATTTAAAAATGAAGTACAAATTTACGGTATTTTTTTTCTTGTTTTCGTTATGTAGAAGTATAGCAATATATGATTTTTTAATATAAAAAAATCAATTTTCTTATTTTCAAAAACATCCACGGTAAAATGTCAAAAACTGAACATAAGTGGCGGTGCTCCAATTATTTTATGACATTGACGAATGTATATAATATTGATCACCAAAACCAAATATTCATATGTATCTATTACCAAATATTAAATAGGATGAGACGACGAGTACAGAAGAACTCTTTCGATAAAAAGAATATATGATACTGAAAATATCCTAAATCCGAGCTTCCACTCAAATGACAAATAATACAATGAATATTTACACTTGTTATATTATATATATTTTGTCGTTAGTCAGTATTTTTTGGTGTTACGACAACATTTCAGTAAAATGATATCAAAATTGAAAAAATATTCAAATTCCATAACTAAAATCGTGAATTAATCGATAACAAAAATAAAAATAAAAAAATTGTGTAAATTGCAATATCGAAAGTATAATTTTTCACGTAATTGGAAGACCAGAGTTGATCATAATACGCGTTGCAATTTATGTCAGCAGACCAAACAATAATATTTTGGCGGAGTCACTATTATCATTTACTAACCCAGACAGAACTAAGATTTAATAATTAATTCTTTTGAATTGTGATGATATATAGCGAGTACTTTAGACTGAGATGTAAAAATTTACAGTATTATACTAAATTTTTGTATTAAAAAAATTGCAAAATTGTCATTTTTGTGAAAATTATAAAAGAAATAAAAATTAGGAGATCGTTTTTTTTCCTTGGATACAAAGGAATTTGCATTATTGGATTTTGATTGATTGATTGATTCGTTTGTGCATATTTGTCAAAATGAGAATACATTAAAGATAATATATAAAAGGAATACATTACAGATCGAATACATTAAAGACCCGTGAAGAATATAAAATTCCAATCTGCCCAATTAATCCATGACATGCCCTCCACGATACTCACGATATTTATTAGTGGCAGAATGTGATTGGCAGAATGTGATCGCGTTTTATATATANTACGTTTATACAAATATGATTGAATTTATTAGATGTGATTTTGCTTCGCTTTATTTTTTAAACTATTTGTAAAGAAATTTTAAATATTGATTTGAAGATTTTTGAAAATAGAGAAATAATGAAAATGATATATGTTTGAATATATTTAGAATATGTGATGAAAATATTGGATAATATAATCTTGAAAAAATACGATTCAAGATTTGAAAAGATAATGTTTATCATAAATATGACGAAGTTTTCTATATAAACGAGTGTTCATTAATTTTGAACATTGCCGAGAGCGATTACGTGTGATTGAGAGATATCAATGATTTTAGTGTCAAATATTTAAAGTTTGAGCGCACATATTTTTGGAGGAGAAAAACATTTATGCATATTTTGTGGGCAAAAACTTGTGTGAGACGGTCTCACGGGTCTTATTTTGTGATATGGATATCTTATTTGGGTCATTTATAAAAAAGTATCACTTTTTATGCTAAGAGTATTACTTTTTATTGTGAATATCGGTAGGGTTGACCCGTCTCACAGATAAAGATTTGTAAGACCGTCTCACAAGAGACCTACTCTATTTTGTGTTACATTATGTGTCTTGACAAGTTATGAGACAAGATTCATTTAGTTACACCTTATTCATTCTGATTCGAGATTTCAACTTGTTGGTAGTACACACATACTCAAAGACTTGGGATTCTTTCCTTGGGAGAGGAAGGTGACGTTATCGAGAAAGAAAAATCCGCAATTTTGAAGGGAGTTCGAGTTGACGGATATTGAAGACGAGTTTTGCTCACGAAGCGAAGTGTACTAAATGTGTTCGTCATAGAGGTGTGATTAGAAAAGGATAGTCTTTTATTTGAATAAGTCCTCGTAGGATTGTAATTGCTTATATTTAGTAGATTTGCTTGATAGCTGAGCGTTATCTCGTGGATATAGCTCGATTGGATCGAACCATGTTAAAATTGATTGTGTTCATATTTTTGCTTTTAGTTTTATTTTCTTAGTTGGGATAATTGTGAAGACCCTGAAAATCCAAAATACTAAGTGACATAAAAACGTGATTTAGTGGCTAATTAAACATGACTTAGTGGCATAAAAACGCGGCTTAGGGGCTGAATAATCATGGAGTAAGCTTGAGACATGAGATCGTGGCATGTAGTTGGGTGTCTTATCAATTATCTATAAAAGGGTATCAATTGTCATACATGAATCACATTTCACAAGCTTGAAATCTCTCATATTTCGAAAACAATTCAACAACAAAACATTCGAACAACACTCTGCTCGTTTTCAAGCAAAAGTTTCGTCCAAGAAGCAAGCCAAGCAGCACCGAATTCTGAACAACACTCGACCCTTTGTTTGAGCCAAGTTCGAATGTCAAGGAATATCATTTCGAGCAACAAGTCTTTCACACTTATTTCGATAAAAGAACATGTGAGTGGGCTTATAAGTATGTTTTAAAATAATGATGTTCCTGTTATTTTTGAAAACTCAATCATGCACTACATGTTTCATGACCTTTAATTTTGTATATGTTTCATTCCGCATGATCTCTTTACTATGCTATGAAATCTTGAAAATGCAATGTTATGATTCGAAATAAAAGTGGTAAGAAAATTTCCGAAACATGACAAGATAGGTAAGGCCCTGATGCGGTGGGTTATAATAATCGATATATGGCCTCACTTCCTTAGAGGAGTAATAATTAGAGACTGATTATTATATCATGGATAAGGAGATGAATATATAACAGTGCTTTGTATAAGTTGATGCTCCAATTACGATATGTTTTGATACCTTGTTTCGAATTTTATTTGTCTCATGTATTGATTCATGTTATGACATGTCACCTTTGAACTCAAATTATATATATATTTCATTTTTTTGTGTACTATTATCTCCCCACATACTGATTATTTCTCCAAACACTCACCCCCTTACTTCCCTTCTCAGATAAGGGCGAAGATCAAGTGAAAGAAGGTGAACAACAAATTTTTGAGGTTGGTGATCAAGTTCGAAACATGAAAGTTTCAAGCATTGTTTTTAGTTTTATTTTCCTTTACGTTATTGCTTTCGCAATTGTGATATGTACTGTAAAAACAGTTATGATTATGTAATAAACTGGTTTTTGGTTATTTTATATACTACGTGGCTTGTTGTTTTGCGATTTTAATTGTTAAACAACGCCGATGATGCGTCTCGGTTTTGGGGTGACAATAATCATAAAAACTAAGCAAAATAAGATAAAATTGGATCACGGAGTTTATTTATTTTTATCTAAAAACATGATTGATTTGAGTACCCATGCAGTTTAGCTCCGTGTATGATCACTTTGGCTTCGTGCTAAGAATAATTCTTTATTTATTGAATAAAAAACAGCAAATTCATATAATAATCCAAAAGAATATGTAAACAGTTATGATCTAGAAATTAAATTTTCCAACGCCAACAGAACAAATAATTTCACCCTTATAAATAGCACACTCCAGCTATGTTTATACCATCTCATATACTCAATAAAATCTTGACTAGTTGAAATTTTTCTGAGGTGAGCAATATATACTTATCATGCAAGAAGAGAAGCAACACCACCACCTCTTCCACCACAACAAGGAGGAAGAGAAGAAGCCGGTCGAGGCGGTGGTGCACTCTGAAACCGCCTACGGGGTTGATGGTGCGGGTCAATGCTACGAGACTACAGAAACCGTCGGCTACGCTACAACTCAACCAGATTTTGAGAAAGGGCGAAAGCCTCATCAGCGCAAGGAACACCTCGGTGAGCTGGGAAATGTGACTACTGGTCCTATTGCCTTGGTAAATTCCTTAATTAAGTATTGCCCAAATTTCATGTTATTCGCAACCTACCACGCACGACATTGGATCATGGAATAATACAAGATTTTAATATTAGTCTGATTTGATATCTAGAAAATTAATTAGTATCACAAATTAAAAATAACCGTGTAAATTAATGTACTGTTATTTTCGTCATTATTGTCTATGTAATCATGTTTACTGACCAGACTTGTTCCAGATATTCTTTGTGTAAAAGAAAATTTATACAATTGATCAATCTGAAATATGTAAAATGATAACAACAAAATACAATTATATATAGGTAATTAATTAATAATAATCATTCTACCAACTCGTGAGCACTCGAATGTACGTATGACTCGCGGCTCGCAAATCAAATTCTCTATAATTAAATAAATGTACTAGCTAGCTAGTAGCCGAAGCCCCTAATTACAATTAATGACTATACGCGAACCAATCAACGCAACCTTTTGCAAAAATAAAAAATAAATCAATTTAATTAATTTTTGCTCGATCTTTGTATTACGTCGAAAGATTCAATAATCACCTTGATCCGTCATCTTATCTCACATATATTAATTTTGACGTTTTACATGAAAATGGTCAGTATCAGAAGCATCAGGCCAAGAAGGACGAAATGCACACGCACATGAACAAATTAGAGGAGGAGATTGGGACGGCGGTGACGATGGGAGGCGGTGGCTACGCATTCCTGGAGAATCATGAGAAGAAGGAATCTAAACATGCATGAGCAAGAAAAGGCCGGGGGAAAGCACCACCACCACAATCCATCCTACTCTAAATAAAAGATTGTGCTTGTGTGGGTCTCTCTTGTTATACGTGCATGTTGTTATATATATATATGTAAAATAAATATGTTATTGAGTGTTCATGTGGTATTATGCCATGCATCATTCACATATGGTGTCAATAAAGCTCTTATATATTTTTCTTGTCTATTAATAGATATCAACCTGAAAACATGGCAGAGAATATATATATAAGCAGCATTCATAAATTCGTCATTTCTAAAATCTACACATGATCACTAGTACGAAAAATGTGCATCAACGTGCATCTACCGTTGGAAAGTCAGGCATGTGGCCCAACTGAAGGTAGAGTGGATGAGAGGCTACGGTGATGGCTTGACCGAGTGAAGTAAGCATGGAAGGCCAGCACTCGTGAGTGATTATCCGAATGGCTCGACAACAATCAATCCCCAAATGAGACCTTCCATTCAGAAGAAACAAAAACATTTCATTCGAGCACGACTTTAGCTCCAGAAACGCGCCCAAACATTCCAACGTGCCCCCTACATGTTTCGCAGTATTTCCAGCATCGATGGCTGGCTTGATTTGTGGCGTTCTTGACGTTGCGGTCACGGTTAGGACAAGCCATGGGAGTGTCACTAGGAGTGGAATCTTGGGAGTTACCATTTTGCATTTTTTCGGGGATTTAATTCTTGGGAAAGTGAATGTTATGTCTGTTGTGGAATGAGTTTGAGTCGAAGCAAATTGGTGTTACGTGTTGAGATAGGTTAAGCCCAAAGATATAGTGTGACATTCCATTGGGCTTGCCCTCGAGGATTTGAGACATTTTTTTGAGTAATAAATACATTTTTCAATTCAATATAAATACGAGCAACCAAAAGTCTGGTAACTGAAATTGATTGACAATTAATTTGAAATATATATGATTTCATTCATTGGTGGACCAATGGTTCGGTTCAGAGCAATATCGACTTATTTGTATAACATACATATATACCGGCCCTAGTAGATTTTGTGTAGAACTTACTCACTATATATACACACGCACACGCGCACACACACGCACATGCACACGAACTTAAAAGTGTAACGTTTGGACGATGTATCTAAAGCTCACATCTGAATTTAATTCCTCGAGTGATGTATAAGTTCGATTAAACAATTATTTTTGATAACACATTTTTATATATATTTCCGAATGAAAACGATATTTCTTTTCATTTTTTAATAAGTCGATATATCCTTCCAAATTTGTGTGAGTAGAAATGCTTCACTATGTTATATCATAATATTCTATATTTATATTATATTCTTACCAGGAAAATGTAAATTAAAACGTTACCGAGTATATTATTCAATATTCAATGAGAATATTAAACCCGGAGGCTTTTAAATTAAAATTTGGTTTACAGCTCATGAAAGTGACTGGCCAACTGGGATTGCGTAATGGTGGGGCCCATTTGTAAGCGTGGCTTGTTTAAGACCGTCGATCTCTTTAGCGGCGAAACGGTTAACTCGACCCTACCCCTGCGGGCACTGCCGCAGGAGTCGATCCAATGGCTCGGATTTTTCCGAGTCAATTTTTTTTTTTTTTAACATGAAGGTGGGTCCAAATCACTTATGTGGAGTGATCCGGGCCGTTCATTGCCTGCACGGGCAGGTTGAAATAAACCCGACGGAACATTCCAGCTCCAATTTAATCTATGGGCTAATATCGGGCTCAATGGCTGATAAATTTTGGAGTGCGTGGATTTTTTTTTTTTTTTTTAATGTATGTGTGTTCGAAAGGGAAATTAGCCTTCAGTCCCAGCCGTCGATTTTTTTTATGTTCAGTCCTTGGGTACTTTTTTAGTACCACATTTCCACATGAAGTGTACCACATTTCCACATGAAGTATACCACATTTTGTATGATATAGTACCACAATTTTGTGGGTAGAGAGTAAACCCAAAGAAATATTTTGATTGGAGATTTTTCACCAACTTCTCCGTGTTCGAAAACATATTTGTAATTTTTAATAATGATATTAGTCATATATTTATATGATTTTGATCATAAATTTCTTGTAATAATAACTTCCCCAAAATAACATTTTATGTTCTTGTACTTTTATTTGAGCTTGGATTATATTTTTTTTAAGAAAAAAAAACTATGTGACTTTGTATGGTAATTATATTTGAGTAACTTTTTTATCACTAAAAATTCTATATTTAAGGTTTTTATTATAATCTAGTTTCTCTCAAAAGCAATAATATTATGGTAAACATATATCCATGTGCTTTGAAAGACATTGAATACATTGAAAATTAAAGATAATTATTACATAAAACTGTCAATCAATATTATCTATGAAACTAACTTTTGGTGAAGTCGTTTTTATATTTTAAATTTGTCCTTTTATGTCATTTTTTAGTTAATTTATGGTTTCCTTAATGCAAAATTTATTTAAAAAATAATTATATATCAAGAATTATCTAAAATATTTCATCTAAATGTATCATTAAAAATGTAAGGATTATTTTGTCCGACAGATATCAATAAATAATGAAAATATCAGAATAAGAGTAAAAGTAGTAAATTTGTATTTTGTCAGAATTAAATGTTGTGCCAGATGTTACAACATCTCGGACAACATCTTCATGCAGCGAAAACTTTTTATAACACAAATTGACTTGAAATAAATCGATGGACAAAATTAAATATTCACAAGTCGGTGCCTTATGGCAAAAATTAATCACTAGAAAACCAAATCGTTTACACAAAAATTTATCACTGGTGATTATGACAAAAATCAATTTTCTCAACAAGTTGAGAAAATAAAGCTTTTTAAAAACAACCAACAATATTAAAACGTGAATAAGAAAGCAAAAGAAACGCCAACGAAAACTAGAGTCACAGAAACACTCTTCAGCCAACTTCGTCACGGATGTTGTCTGCAGAGGTTCCCAACACTCAAGACAACACTTGCTATCGGCAGTTTTCAAGGCAGCAGCAACGTTGACAGTGTTTTTCTCTGAGATTCAGAACGTGCAAAGTGCGTGTATTATGTTGAGTAGAAAACGGCCAGTCCTACAAAGCCCTTGGTCTTCCTTTTTATCGATGAGAGTCTTATCACATAAGGAAACCTATTAAACAAGGGAAGATAAGAGTTTGATTAGAAATAAACTCTATTTAAACATTGATAACATATCTCATCAAATCATTAACATAAATATAATATCTCAATAAGTCAACAATATGCTTAAATATATTTGCACAATTATCTCATTATCTTAAGAAAGACAAAATAACATAATATTACCATACTCAATTTAAATCAATAAGGAAAGATATAGTTAGGGAAATAATTTAATTCTATAATTCTATCAAACTAGACAATATTATTTCCCTTCAAAAAAATTATAGTACACACAACAATAATTTAAAGATAATATTTTAAGAGTAAATGATGAATAAATCTCTAATCTCATATTGTTATGTGTATTCAATCTTTGTCGAACAAAAAATGTTTCTGTACTCCGAGGCTCACGTATGTTTTCTCGAATGAAGTTTGGTACAAAATATTTAAAATATGATACTAATATATAATATTAGTGTACAAGTGTTTCAGATGTGATAATAATGTATGATTTTCGAATACTAATGTATTGATATTAATGACACGTCTTTTTTCGTATAAAAGCGATACAAAAAATAAAAATATGATACTAATATATAATATTCAAATGTTAAATGTTTCAGATCCGGTACTAATATATAATTTTTGAGTACTCAAACATATAAAACAAGTATTGATATTAATGACACGAGTTTTTTCCGGATGAAAATCGGTAAATATTAAAAATATGATACTAATATACGATATTTTAGTATCATATATTTCAGATCTGATATTAATATATAATATTTGAGTACTCAAACAAGTGTAACAATTTTTGTTATAATATAGTTGTTCCAATTTATACTCAAAATTTTATTTTTTGTACTAAATTTGAAATAGTTAGTACTCAAATATAATATATCAATACCAAATTTTTAATTTTTGGTACTAAATGTCATCCAGGCATAGACTTGGGAATGCACCGATATTTTTTGTGTGAATCATAAAAGTGAAGAAAAGTATTTCGATCGTCACATAACTTGTGTTTGAATTCATAGGTTTACCATCAAATCTACCATATTTTAATGTTTCATTCACGAAAACGGTGATGAAGCGCGTGAGTTGCAGTGACCGACAGTCCACTGCATACGTGGATGTACGTTGGTCCTTAGATGCTGTACAGCACCTTTGTTGGATTGGCAAACGTATTTCATTTTATTTTATTTTATTTTATTTTATTTTAATAAAACTTCACAAAAATCACGATCACAATCATAGGACTGTGACTTTTTTACGATTGACGGTTAGAAAGCTGCAATTAAATTTTTTTATAAAATTATGTCACATTAAATAATCAATACTTTCTCGCAAAATTTCATATAATTATTTTATAATTTCTCATTGAAACATTTTCCACACCACTTTCATGTTATCTACATAATTATTATTTTATATTTCAACCGAAGACAAATATATTTTTAAATTTGTAACCTCGTAAGTTTAGAATGTTGTTTATTTATTATGTTTGTTCACGATCATCATATTTGTGATTATTTGACTGTACATATATTGGTTAATCAAACTTGTTATATTTTCGGTAATTTAATTATTCTTTCAAAGAATAACGATCCCTAAAACATGAAAGGTTAACTATTGATTTAAACGACTATGCAATCAAAGTTAATATAATATTAGCTACCATACATCGGTTGGGGTTGTATATATGAACTTGGACAATAATCTCCCCTTGAGCTAATTTTTTAGATTTGGTTAGATCCAGTTCTTAATCTTAACATTGTGTTGGAGACATTTTTTATTCTGACCAAGGCTCATCGTCATTTGTTGGACTATTCATAGTTGGATCACTTTTAAACTTTACGCTCCAGATTTTCATTACTGAGCATGAGTGATTTGTTATTTGTCTTACATCGGTTGAATAAAATTTCTGGGAATTGCATATATGAACTTGGACAATCCTCTTCCTTTGAGTTAGCTTTTGTTATTGACTTAGATCCAAGTTTTAATATTAACATATGCAAAGTTTCGTTTTTTTAGTTGAGAGGGGATTGTTACAATTAGTTTTCGATACCGAAATATCGTCCCATATTTAAGATTTTGGTGCTAGATGAATTATAATTCGTTGAGATAATAAGACAAGGGATATAATTAATTAAATTAAGTTCATTTGACCAAGTTAAACATTAACATTAATAAAAGCAACGTACGTAAGAAGATGCTATTGAATGTATATAAAAATAGAGGGACTCCGATGTAATTAACATGATCTATCAATAATAACTCAAGTGGTTCGAGATAGCACATTAACTATATGTGTGTGTGTATATATGTATATGAGATTTAGGAAGAGAAGTGATGCAATGGCACCGCCAGTATCTAAGACTGAATCATGAAACAGTGGATCAAAATATTGACAAAATTTGTCCAAATACAATTTAATGCAAGGTGGTTAGAACAAGCATGCAGCTTTCCTTGTCGTGCTCGACCTAACGAGTCCTTTTGAATAACTAAACCACTAAAACAAATTCGAGTTACCGACTATTATGGAATGATTTAGAGCCACCCGATCCATTTAATTGACAGCTAAATCGTCTACCAAATATATTTGTACCATATCTAATTTAAGAGAGGCTACCAATATAGTATTAGACTTTTGTAGAATTAAGTCCGACTTTAATTACCCGATGTTTAAATTCGACATCATTCTTGGTATGGATTGACTATCTATGAATGGAGCTTCGATATATTTTCGGCAGATGTCAGTATCTATTCGAACACCCCGTGGGAAATCTTTTGTCTTTGAGGCAGTAAGGAACAACCCAATGCTGCACATTATCTCATGCATCTGTGCGAGGAAACTTATGAGATGAGGCTGTCAAGTTTTTCTAGTATGTGTTACTTCAGCACCTGTTCTTGTCGGTCAGAAGCTAGAGGATGTTGAGATTGTTAGAGATTTTCCTCGCGTCTTTCATGAGGATCTTTATGTCTAATGATAAGAACGAGATTCCAAACTCACATTGTCTTGATTTCAAATCCACTTATATGAGTATGTAATATTTAGGATTAAATAGAAAATTTTATATATAAAAAATGTCGGATGTCAATTATAATATATTCAAGTTTTAGATCATAATGACTTCCAAGTATATCAAGAAGCATGGAACGAGGAAATTTTATAAATATAAGAATATTTTTTCCCAGCGGTTAGTCACTAAATTGAATACGAAAATAGAAATGATTAATTTAAATGGATTCTCAACAATTGTTTTAATAACAACAAATANGGGAATTAATACCTCTCTGTTAGCAATCAAATGAAGATAGAAATAATTAACTTCAACAACTATATGTAGGGATGCTCGTACTACGTCATTACCTCACAATCAAGGATACAACAGACAACACATGAAAAGAATACAAGGATTCAATCATCAAATGTGTTGTCTATCGACCGTGTTCATCTTTGTGCTCAACAATAAGTTGATACTCACATATTGGATATACAATTTTGATATACTTTATCATATTTAATAGATGAGTATCACATCATTTGTGTGTATATAAATATTTATGGTTGGTGAAGTGTAATTTTTGTTTTCTACTTATTTTATTCCGGTTGATCAACTTATGTGGAACCAATATAAAAAGTTGAAAAATTATATTTGGAGGTGTCGCGTAAAGAAGCATTGAAGAATGGTCCACTTCCTTGAATTTTTTTTACTAGAAAAACTCCATGCGGGCATGTGGATTCATTCATGTACACATGTTTCATCTTCGAATATTTCTATTTTATTATGTGCAGACGACCTTACTATTTCTTTAATTATTAATATTACCTAATGTTGATTTATTTACACCTTTTTGAGTATAACATTTAATCAATTGACATTGTATAATTTAGATGTTATATATATATACAACCAACCTACTAATTAGTGAGATACAGACTTGTGTGTTGTTGATAGAAACGGCTGCAAAAACTAATGATTATCAATCTAAATGTGGCAATATATCATATGTACCAAAAATAAGGAGAGACTTGAAAATTGAGTCGAGGGGTGATCACTTATCTCTATACCCCAAGTGGTGGTGGTTTACTTTTTAAAGTGGGGTAATAGAAAATCATATCATGTATCATTACTCTACACTTTTCACATAGGCTGTAATTTGCATTTAAGCAAAGTTTTGCTTTATCATAAATATTTATTTAGTACTTAGCTTTTTCCAATTCCACAATCGACCAAGTTAAAACTTGGCATCTTTCTGGGTGGGTTAAAACCCTGTGAAACGGGTTGCAGAGAGGGACGAGTCCGAGACAATGGGTCCAATGACGGGTCCGAGGCGGGTCATAAGTTTGAATGGACCTATATATATATATATGTGTGTGTGTGTGTGGATCCAACCCGGGTTGAGCGGGTCGGAATTTGAGACGCGGCGAGATGGGTTTAAGAAAAAACGGGACATGTTCGGGTCTAGTACTGTCCTAATTTTCCTTACAGAGTCAGGTCTCGGGTTTGACCAAACCCGTCCCATAATCATCCCCACATGCAAGTGTTTACGTTTTGTATGATTTCTTTTTACACGCACATAACATTTTCCAGAATTTTCTCAGTTATACTTACAAACAAAGGGACAAAACATGCTACATTCTGATTAGATTAACTCAATTTTTAAAACACGATTTGTTCAAATTATTATATTTTTTTCACAGTTACTCTCTTATTTTAAAATAAAAAATAAATATATCTCATTGCCAGCTCAACAGCAAAGGCGAGAAAATATTTTATTAATATTTTTTTTAGTCAAGTCAAAATGGGTGATCGGATTGTATATGGCATCTATAGATTAGTGTATAATTTAGTTGACAATTACTGAGCATCCATCCATCCACACTAAAACCGTGAAAACACAATCCCACAAGGAAAGTAGAAGCAAACAAACATCCTATCCCCTTTGGATTTTGGATAGTTTTCATTTGAATTTTTGTTATCATATATATATATATATATAGTAACAAAAATTCAAATGAAAACTATCCAAAATAGATTTGATATGCTGCACACTTACCGTCCTACCGTGCACACCTATGTGAGCATCGATGAGGTGTCACTCACTCATTGGATGTGATGAAATATAGAAAAATTGTGTATTCCATGGGTGAGCGACACATCATCGGTGCTCACATAGGTGTGCACGATAATTGTGCAATATATCAAATCTCTATATATATATATATATACAAACAAACATAATATCCCCTTTGGATAGTTTTCATTTTAATTTTTTTTACCTACACACACAATGAAAACATTTTTAATTTCAAAATATATAAAAACAACACATTTAATAATATTCATAATTTTTTTTAACAAAGAGTGAAAATTTTGTTTTTTAACTTTGGTTTAAATATAAACATTTGAGAAGATCGTTTTCTTAAATAAATTGTTGACCAAAATTATTTTACAAATTTCTCCAAAAATTATATATATATATATGTAAAAGACAATCTCTCACTATAAATTAAAAAATATCGATCAACATCTTATTTTTTGTTTTTAAGTGATATGATCGACTGTTCTTTTTATATAAAATAAAAATAAAAATAAAAATAAAAATATCAATGTAACATAGACCCACCATCCATTGACAGATTTTTCGTCCGTAAGTAATAAAGGTTTAGATCTATATTATATGTAGTGTATTTTACTTTGATCGTAATAATAATGATAATAATTATTATATATAAATCAGTATATATGGCATAAATTTAATGTAGATTCATGAAAATATTAAATTAAATAATAATACAAGCGGATAAATCATAATCACTGTTCATGTTTCGGTTCTTTTTCTGTCTATTTTATTACCAAATCCCTGTAACTCTTCCATATTTTATTTTTCATTTTCCTTAAATCTTTTTTCTCTCTCTTGGTATAAAGAAAACATAGATCTTACGCAGTATATATATTATCTTTTGTTGATGTTGATTTCTTCCTTCTTCTACCCGGGTGTCATTTAGTATTTTGATCCACACAGTACAGCCCCTTCACAGCTCATACATCATCAAATCAAAAGATTGAAAAAAATAGAAGAGGGGAGAGAGGGGAGAAACCCTTTTTATCGAAAACAGGGGGGTTTCTCTCAAGAAAAGAACCGGAGGAAATCCACCGAAATCCCTCTCTAATTGAAACTCACATTCCCATTCACCAAATGTGATTGTAGTTTTTGTCTTCTTGTGTTGTCCGTTCATGCATCACCGTTAGTTGATTGTTTAATGCGAAGGGCTTTGTGGGTAGTGAGAGAGGAGAATAAATCAGAGGACTGAGGACCTGGGTTTCGTCATTTCCTGTGTGTATGCAGATTGTTCTCGAGTGAAGGATAAAGAATCGATTTTGTTACTCGATTTCTGTAAAGATTGTGAAGGTTCACGTGTGGAATAGGAAGAGTTTTTTTTAAGGTTTATTTTTCTGGAATGGATACGAAAGGGAGACTTGTGGCAGGTTCACACAACAGGAATGAGTTTGTACTCATCAATGCCGATGAGATTGGAAGGGTCAGCGTCTTATAGAATTCATGTTCTCTTGTTTACTCAATTTTTCTCATTTTGGTTGCGTTATGCGAAGCTTTTTTGCGTGACTTTGTGTTCACACTGCTCAGTCACTCGGCGTTGTTTAATTTCCAGTTTTAAGTTTGCGTGCCATTTTGGTATGAGATCTTAAAATTTACTGGTTTGTTGGAAATAATTTTTGTTTTGATTTTCTGTATGCAATTTGGAATTTTCGCAGATTGCTAAAGCAAAGCAATTTCAACTGCTCTGCAACATTTTTTCGTATTGTTCATATTTCTGTGTCATTCTTGATGCAGTGTGTGGGATAAGCAATTGACTTTCTTGATTTGTTCTTTTTAACTTTTCCAGATTTCACGGTCGGTCCAAATTGTTCTCACTTGCTTTATTGCAGTTTATCCTGAATTCACTTTTGAATTTGTTGGAGTCTTAATGCAGTCGCATTGTCTTGCGTCGATCTTTGTTTCTCGGCACAGAATGTTGATCTGGTGCCAATTCTTATATTAATGTTGGAAATGGCAGGTTACTTCTGTGAAAGAGTTGACTGGACAGATTTGTCAGATTTGTGGAGATGAGATTGAGTTTGGTGTAGATGGGGATCCATTTGTCGCCTGTAATGAATGCGCATTCCCTGTTTGCAGACCTTGTTATGAATATGAAAGACGAGAGGGTAATCAAGCTTGTCCTCAGTGCAAAACCAGATACAAGCGAATAAAAGGTAATTTTTCTGCTTCTCGTTGTCTCGGATGTTGCTGCTTCATCTTTTCTTGTTTTAGTAATGATGTCATTAATGAGAATTTTGATCTTTAGGGAGTCCCAGAGTCGATGGAGATGAAGAAGAAGAAGAATTTGATGATTTGGAAAATGAATTTGATTACAACAGCAATGATAGAGATCTTCATCAGATTGCTGAGGCAGCTCTTGCTGCTCGGCTTAATGTTAGTCGTGGTTCTTCTGGTATCTACACTTCTTCAGCAGAATTGGATCCCTCGGCCGTTAACTCAGATATTCCTCTCCTTACTTATGGTCAAGAGGTAGGTTTCTCCTCGTTTAACTGATGTGATTCTCCCATAGGGAATTTGAAATAAAATGTGAATCGTGAGAATGGATTAAATAGTTTTTCCAGTACTGTCATTCTGATAAGAATGTTTCATGATAATGGTTCCTAATGAAGGATGATACAATTTCTGCGGACAAGCATGCTCTCATTATCCCTCCGTTCATGGGTCGTGGGAAGCGAGTTCATCCTATGGCATTTTCCGATTCCTCCATGACCGGTAATCTTTCAATGTTAGTCCTAGATGTTCAATTAGTTTCCTAGATGTCGAACTTCAATTTTTCAACAATATTGCAGTGCCACCGCGTCCAATGGATCCAAAGAAAGACTTAGCTGTATATGGATATGGTACTGTTGCTTGGAAGGAAAGAATGGATGAATGGAAGAAAAAACAAAACGATAGGCTTCAGGTGGTTAAACATCAAGGAGACAAAGGCGGGGATGAGCTGGATGATCCTGATTTACCTAAGTAGGTTCATTGTTTCGGTTTCCTTTTTCACGTTCCTTTTTATATTTCTATATTATCTGTTTGCGTGAGTCTTGGTTTTGCAACTGTAACTTTGCACTCTTTGTTGCTGGTGAAATTAATCTTATCTTGACCTGCATGTGCCAACTCCCTTAGAAAGTTAGTATCAAATTTACTCTTGACCAGAATTTGCAGATACCATGAGTTCGAAAGAGAATCTCTGAAAGAGAATCTTTTGTCTTTGTTACGCCAAAATTAGGCACCTAATGGAATGCAAGAAAAAACTTTTACATATTGAGCATCCTAGGCTATAAATCTTGGATATATTTTAGCCTCATTTCTATTTTCTTCTATAAAAGAACTTGCATGTGCTTCTTTTTTGTTCAACCTTTGCTCTTATTTTTATCTCAATTATGTTTGAGGCATGCACATGTAGTAGTTTGCTTATTGTCACTATTTTCTGCAACTCTTAAGGTGTAGGAGTAACTGTAGAAGCCAAGCGGCTGTATTATAGTTAAGCAAAGTTTGACAGCCATTGATTCATGACAAAATTTATAGGTAATGTCAATTTATATATGACCCGATAACTTAATCATACGCCAGTATTAAAGTGATCAAAATATATAGTTAATTCAATTTCTTTCAATTGTACTTCTTTTGCTTCCAGTTTATTTACCTCATATCTTGATGTTTTCTATCGTAACTTACAGGATGGACGAAGGCAGACAACCTCTTTCGAGGAAGCTACCAATACCTTCAAGCAAGATAAACCCTTACAGAATGATCATTTTACTTCGAATGGCAATTCTTGGGTTGTTTTTTCACTATAGAATTCTTCATCCTGTCAATGACGCATATGGCTTGTGGCTAACGTCAATTATATGTGAGATATGGTTCGCTGTCTCATGGTTGTTTGATCAGTTTCCAAAGTGGTCTCCAATTTTGCGAGAAACGTACCTAGATAGACTTTCACTAAGGTAAATATTTCATCTAATTTTTCTGCCCTTTTTTGTTTATCCGTCTTGCTGATAACATTCGACTTCAATATTCCAGATATGAGAAAGAAGGAAAGCCCTCTGAGCTAATGCCTGTGGACATATTTGTGAGTACAGTTGACCCCATGAAAGAACCGCCACTCATTACTGCGAACACGGTTCTTTCAATTCTTGCCGTCGATTATCCTGTGGACAAGGTTGCTTGCTATGTCTCAGATGATGGTGCTGCAATGCTTACTTTTGAAGCTCTATCCGAGACATGTGAGTTTGCCAGGAAATGGGTCCCATTCTGCAAAAAGTTTAGCATAGAACCTCGGGCTCCTGAATGGTATTTTGCCCAAAAGGTCGACTATTTGAAAGACAAGGTAGAGCCAACATTTGTGAGGGAACGCCGGGCAATGAAGGTGTTATACCTTTTCCCTTTTTATCTGTTTCGGCAATAATCTCTCGTCATTGACTTAATGTGTATTTTTTCGCTAGATTCGGATTTTACACTACCTTTGGGTTTATGGAAAAGAAAAATAGGTCAATAACTCATGTTTTCATTTAAGATGACCACACACTGTGTATAAAGCACCAAAAAGTAGATTTTTTTTACATTTTGGGTTTGAAGTTTGATGGCTGAAATTTTCTTTCTGCAATGCACTTCATTCAGAGAGAGTACGAAGAGTTCAAAATTCGAATAAATGGATTGGTTGCCACCGCACAGAAGGTTCCTGAGGATGGTTGGACCATGCAGGACGGAACACCGTGGCCGGGAAATAATGTCAGGGACCACCCTGGAATGATCCAGGTATAGTGAACTTGCTCTGTTATGCTTCCTTTTGACGGAAATGTTATCGACTAGAAGAATTTCTTATTGTATTTTGATTTTCACAACAGGTGTTCTTGGGTCAAAATGGTGTCCAGGATATTGAAGGGAATGAATTGCCTTGTCTCATATATGTTTCGCGTGAGAAGAGGCCGGGTTTTGAGCATCACAAAAAAGCCGGTGCTATGAATGCTTTGGTTACTATCTTTTTTTCTCTTCCTTCCCTTTCGATTATGTTTACGCTTTCCAGAGTAATTTGTTGCATCTTCAGCTATCTTATATATAATTCATGTTTTTTAATTCCAGATACGGGTATCGGCTGTCATCTCAAATGCTCCATACCTGCTGAATGTTGATTGTGACCACTACATAAATAACAGCAAAGCTCTAAGGGAAGCTATGTGTTTCATGATGGATCCTCAAGCTGGAAAGAAGATATGTTATGTGCAATTTCCTCAAAGATTTGATGGAATTGATCGGCATGATAGATATTCAAATCGCAACGTTGTCTTTTTTGATGTACGTGTGATTTTTAAGGGTGTTCAGCGTTCTACTACAAACTATGAGTGTTATACTATGATGTTTTTTGTAAAAAGCTAATTTTATCTCTACTGCTAATAGATAAATATGAAAGGACTTGATGGGATCCAAGGTCCAATTTATGTTGGAACTGGATGTGTCTTCAGGAGGCAAGCGCTTTATGGATATGATGCTCCCAAGAAGGCAAAACCGCCGGGTAAAACTTGCAATTGTTGGCCCAAATGGTGTTGCTTCTGCTGCGGATCTAGAAAGAAAAGTAAGAAAGCGAAACCAAAGAATAATAAGAAAAAGACTAAGAGCAGGGAAGCTTCAACACAGGTCCATGCTCTTGAAAATATTGAACAAGGAATAGAAGGTGAGAGAGTAAATTTCAAAGCGGTTTTATTTTATAGGAGTACTTAAACACGACTAATGACGTTACATTTAAAGAAGAATTAATCAAATTTCCCTGGTTTTTTGTGTTGATTTCTTGGTATTTATATTGTAAATTTCACCCACATGGCAGGAATTGAAAGCGAAAAATCAACCCTCATGCCCCAGATTAAATTTGAGAAAAAATTTGGTCAATCACCGGTTTTCATTGCTTCAACACTTCTAGAAGAAGGCGGTGTTCCACCTGGAGCATCATCAGCTTCCCTCTTGAAAGAAGCTATTCATGTCATCAGTTGCGGTTACGAGGATAAAACAGACTGGGGGAAAGAGGTATTCTGTTTCCATATAGTCTTTTTCCCAACGATCTTATAGTATTTTTTGCATTAATACTCGTGTTCTTCACTATCAGGTCGGATGGATTTATGGTTCGGTTACTGAGGACATCTTGACTGGTTTTAAGATGCATTGCCATGGCTGGAGATCTGTTTACTGCATACCACATCGGCCTGCTTTCAAAGGGTCGGCCCCTATCAATCTATCGGATCGTTTACACCAGGTTCTTCGGTGGGCTCTGGGATCTGTTGAAATTTTCTTTAGCAGGCATTGCCCTCTTTGGTATGGATACGGGTGTGGTCTGAAACCATTGGAAAGATTTTCTTACATAAACTCGGTGGTATATCCATTGACATCACTTCCCTTGATCGTTTATTGCACCCTGCCAGCTGTTTGCCTTCTTACCGGAAAATTCATTGTCCCAGAGGTGAATCTCTGATAGAAAAGACAGACTTTTAGTCAGTTTGATAATCGTTTTGCTGACTCTTTATCCTTTGTATTATAATATACAGATCAGTAACTATGCGAGTATAATTTTCATGGGCCTTTTTATATCAATTGCTGCAACGAGTATCTTAGAGATGCAGTGGGGTGGTGTTGGAATCGACGACTGGTGGAGAAACGAGCAGTTTTGGGTTATTGGTGGTGTCTCATCTCACTTTTTCGCTCTAATACAAGGTCTGCTTAAGGTTTTGGCTGGTGTAAGCACGAACTTCACTGTTACATCCAAAGCAGCCGATGATGGAGAATTTTCGGAGCTTTACCTCTTCAAGTGGACATCTTTGCTAATCCCTCCAATGACTCTGATGATCATAAACATTATTGGGGTCATAGTCGGGATCTCAGACGCTATTAACAATGGCTATGAATCGTGGGGACCTCTATTTGGCAGACTTTTCTTTGCATTGTGGGTGATCGTCCATTTATACCCCTTCCTCAAAGGTTTCATGGGGAAACAAGATAGAGTACCCACTATAATTGTGGTTTGGTCGATTCTTCTTGCTTCTATTTTGACGCTGTTGTGGGTTCGTATCAACCCATTTTTGTCTAAAGACGGAATCATTTTAGAGGTCTGTGGGTTGAATTGTGATTAGATACAAAGCAGAGATTTTATTAGTTGGATTCAAGTTTATAAGTAGAAAGAAAGGAGGTTAAAAGATCTTGATGTCCCTGTATGTAAGCATGGATATTGGTTGCATAAGGGAATTTGAAGATGCTCTGGGGTGACCTGTTGTAGATAAAAAAAGAAGCTACGGATCACTCTTTTTTACGTTGTTTTTGTTTAATTCTTTGGACAGGTTGTGTTCTGTAACCCCAAATGAACATAAAGTTTGGTTAATAAGTTCTATTCTATATTAAAAGTATTATCTTCTTGTTTTATTCTCGTATTTGTTGTGTATTGTTTCTCTGGGTATCGATTTATCCAATGTTTCAACTTAACGTATTTGTTGTGTTTTGTTGCAACATCTAAAATCCTTCTTCACATAATTCATCTGAATCCTTCTCCATTTCTACCATGTCAGGATACTTGTTAACAGCGATTCCCATTGAACCTGCCTTACAGTATCCATCAATCATGGTAACATGTCACAAGGTTGGGGATGAATCCCCCAACAAACATGGAACACAGAAGCTGTTTGGCTCCTGATATATTGTTGTTTTTGCAAAGATAATTGATTAAAATATTTTAAGGGAAAGCTATCTTTGACAAGATTCAGAGCCCAACCATGAAACTTTAGAGCTTCAGTAACATGACCATTCCCGCACAGTTCTGTTGCAACGATAGAATGGGTGAAATGAACAGGAGAAATGTAATTTTCCATTATATCGGATAACAAAGAGAAACTACATTGGTATAAAACCTTGCACATGTATCCAATGAATTTATACTTCACTGAATCAAGCATCAGACCTTTTTCGACCATAAATGTATCAGAGAGTCTGAAAGCCGCCTCCAAATACCCATACCTCGCATACCCATCAACCATGGTAGCATATGTCCTAACATTAGGCACCACTCCCATCTTGACCATTTCAACTAGAATTTCTTTGGCGCAATCCATCTTACCCATCTTGCAATAACAATTGTCTCATCAATTGTAACCAACTACATTAGGACACACACAACCTCTGGACATATCACCCATTTTCTTTACAAGTTCGTGAGCTAAAGTGAAGCCCTACACGCTCCATCAGTTTAACATATTAAAACTGATGACATTTGGCAAAACCCCACTTTTCAGCATCCTACACAACACTACGAATGCATTAGAAAGTTCACCTTCTATACAATGATCATAACTTTGCTTCAGAATGCAACAACAGCAACCGATAAAATAACATTCCGACAAGAATTAAATGCAGAGCTCACCAGTTCAAACTCAGAGGCGCACACTTCGACCCAATAACTATTCCCAGAGAATCAAAATACAAACAGAACGGATGATAACCGATTACACACTAGACAACAACAAATATATAGTAATTAACAAATTAAAAGAAAAAGAAAAAAAAGGTTTATGAGGGTTTCATTGTGTGAAAATCAAGAACGAAAAAAAAAACCTGAAGCAGCGCTCAATTTTATGTCTGCCATTTTTAAAGAAAACGTTTTTATTATTAACTAATTAGATTATTTATCGAGAGAGAAAAATAAGTTTATCATAATACTAAATTATTATTATTTTATTTTTTTTAACAAAAAATTATTATTTATTATACTACCCATACCCAAAAAAGTTAAGTCTTTAGAAAAAAAAAACTTAAATAATGCTAGTTTTCGTTTAGAAAAATGCTTTAAAAATGTTATAGTATTTTGTAAGTGAAAAAAAAGCGGTTTTATTTAAAAAAATTATTATCAAAATTTAAAATTAACATTACTAGAGAAATGATAGGAAAGAAAAAACCGAATATGAGATTGAGTTAATATCAAAATTAATTACTATAAGTGTTTAACTTTAAAAAATGTTAGCAAACGAAACACATACATCACGTGTGCAAAAATTAATGAATATATTATATATTTTGTTTTGAAATATCCATATAAGAGATATTTATAAAAAATTTAAAAACCATCAAAAGTTAATTATTTTAATTAATAATATAGATATAAATTATTATTAAATTTTTAGTTTTATCCATTCGGTTATTAATTGCTATGTTTATTATTCCATTCGTTTCATTTCCATTGGCACCACAGTTTCACTCACATTTCTCTCACTGCAAAAAGAAACCATTAAATAAGAAATCTTGTGTTTTTTAAATCTTAATTCCGACTATAATATTCATACAGATTAGTTTTGAGCTTAACCTTTAAGATTAAAATATCTTGTTAGCGATCGGAGATGCAGTCTTCTACCTGCAGAATTGTCATTGGAGATAGCTCTCAGATCTGTATGTGTCTCGCTTCCGCTTAAATCTATCTACTCGTGCTATAAATAGTATCTGCGGCTGTTTGTATTTCTTGATTTGCTTTAATTGTTACTGCTGTTTTTGCGAGATCTTTCACCATATTGTTTGACTGTTGTCGGGAAAATATTGCGGAATTTAGTTTCTGCGTTTTGTTTTCATTTTGTTCTCCCCAGGGATTGTGCAATTCGTTTGGAGGAATTTTATTTTATTTGCGAATTTCTAGTGAATATGATTTCTTCGGCGCTTTGTAGGTGAAATTATCTTGTTGAATTTTACCTTTTCAGTTCTTTTTATCAGTTTTACGTTTGTGTTGATCTTAACTTGTTAAAATTATTTTAAAAAATAAACTTCTAAAAAATTAGTGTTATGGCATCAGTGATCTGTATGTAATTTGAAGTAATGTGGATTGCCGAGTAAGATTCAGGTCTTTCTTTACTTTGACAAGCACCGTGTCCAGAATACTTAAAAATGGAAATCTCGTCCTGGTTTTGTTTGCACAAGGACTTTACAAACGTTTTTAGTGTTTTATGAGTGTAAAAAACTTAAGAATGTCTGGATAAGATTTTTATAAAAATGTTTTTAAAAAATATGCTCTTCTAGTATACTTTGTAAATGACAGTTGAGACGTTTTTTGTGATGTTTTTAGAATTTTTAAAACATTTTTAACGGTAAAAAACTTTTTTATGGAATAGTTGTCCACACGTATATTTATTTCTAAAACAACTTTTAAAATATTTTATAAAATTTTTGTAAATAACTCTTTTATAAAAAGGTTTTATAAGTATTTGTCCAAACTGTGTCTTCCATTATTTTTGCCTCACGGAGCAACCAGTAGTTATTCCATTTTAATCAGGAAGTTGATGCTTTATAGGATTAGGTCTGAAGCTGGTGATATTTCATCTATCTTCATATTTTCAGTCATACATTACCAAATATGTGAGTCTGTTGTGTGTTGCTTATGGCAGGTGAATAATTGTGCTCGGATTCAAAAAAGCTTAAAAAAAGGAATTAGGTTGGGTGGTACCTGGATGAGCAGAACTAATGTTATTTGCAGTAGAAGGAGGAGGATTTTTCTCTTCTTCAGCTTCTGGATACAGTAAGGGCTTGGCTCTTTTGTTATTGGGTCAAAAAACCGAGGCAAAACCCATGAGAGTAATTCCGTGGAATCAATACCAGTTGGTGGACCAAGAGACGGTTCCTGATCTCCAGCTGGCTTCTGGTAAGGATAGAATTGCACGTGGGTGCGCTTCGTTTGGATGTTTTAGCCGTGTTGCAACTGGACTTGAGAACTCATCTCCTCTGAAAGTTGGACCTAAACAAAACCAAGAAGTCTTGTCGGGACCAGCAGTTTTTGTTGAGAGTAAAAATGAAAGGAACTTAGCTGATCCGATTGATGATAATCCTAGTGCTAGGAAAAAAATTAGTTTAAAGAGCAGTTTGAAGAAATCGACAGATAGTTCTCTGTCTCTAGTGGCGTCCGCTGGTGTTGGTTGCACCAACAGAAATGAACATGAAGCATCATCTGAAATGAATGATGCTGCTGCTAGTCAAACGGGGAGGAGGACAGTGCAGTGGACAGATGCAACGGGGGGAGAGCTTGTGGAGGTTCGGGAATTTGAGATGAGGTACGAGAGCTTCATATGCTAAATTTTCCAATGAAAATATTACTACGTTTATTGAACCTGTTCATACACTTTAATGGTTTTTTGCTAGTATATTTGGTGTCATAAACTGTATTTCCTTAGCTTTTGGCTTTGCAAACGTATGTGGAACTTACACCATTGGGAGAGATGAGAAGTGACTACATGACATCAATTTAAATACAGATTAAAAACTTCTAAATTGCTTTCTTAATTGTCAAAAATGTGGGTATCTATAATTTGATTGGCCGTGCATCCTAGTGCATGTGATACAAATTTCCTCTTTTAATCATCATGTCAAGGTTCAAACCACATCTTTGAATTCTTGGCAACTGAGACTTCTTTAAATAAGAACTTGGACTTTCTGGTCATCAAGTTTCTGAAGCCCAAAGTTTTCAGAGTCAGACGGAAGGTTGGCGAGGATGCAAAATTTAGAGATTTAAGTTGCGGTATTAGTTGTCTGAGGAATGTGGACGTTCGATCATGCCGATGTTTTAGTTTTTTTTTTAAAAACAAATAAAGTAAACTAACTGCATGTGGTAGGTAGTGCATGTACCATGGCACCATGGACTTGGCAATTTAGTTAAACTTGTGAAAGTTCACTCAACATCTGATGTTCATTGCACTTCTAGTGCTCTTTTGAGGAATTTACTCAGTCATTAATTGAAAAAGGTGAATTTTACAACTCTGTACGTGATGAGAAATCCCTTGGCCGTACTAGTGTCAAAGATAAAGATCTACATGTAGGGGCGTAGCCAGAAAATTTTTTCAGCCTAGCTCTGATTCAATGGAGCCTAGGCTGAAACTTGAAGGAACAATAAATATTTGGGTTACTAATGAGCTTTACAAAAATTTAACCTAATCTATAACTAAAATACATAATAATCATATATTTTTTTAATTTTTTTACCCTGGGCTAGAGCCCACCTCAGCCTTTTGGCTGGCTCCGTCCCTGTCTACTTGACTGTCAAGATAAGAAATTTTTCTAATTTGGTGAAGATGGATTCTTTTGTTTAAGCCTTTGTGTTCGCCTGAGGCACTCGAATTCTGAGTTAAGAGGGTTGTATGAGATATCTATGCATCTTTCTTTTATAAAACTTTGATTTTCTTGTTTTATGCTCTTTCTAATTTGGTTTAGATGAATTGTTTTGTTTAAGCCTTTGTGTTCATCCGAGGCACTTTGTTTATTTGAGTTTTTGGGGTCACTTAGGAAAGTTTAGACTTGGAGTTCCAAATTCGTTTTTTGTGAACCATAATAAATATAAATAAGTTTGTGAGATATATTTGAGTGCCAAAACCACACTTTATTATCTGTTCTTCATTTGAGTGGAAATTGATTAATTTTGGTAAAACACATGTAGAGTCTGTTGTCCCGTAACATTTGGGGAGAGAGAGCTGACCTCTCTACTAATAAGGTGTTTCGTGTTATCTCAGTGAAGATGGATTGGATAATGAATACAATGACGGGAATGAGAAAACTTGTTCCTGTTCGATAATGTAGCTATTGATTTTACCCGGGCCTTTCATCAACCTTGTTTCAATAAGAAGGCAACCGGCGAGATGTTGCATTAAATCCCATGAACGAAAGACCAGTTATCTTTGCTTAAATTATCTGAATTTTCGAGGCGTGGCAATATACCAGCCAAGGACGGCCAGCAAATCTATTGTGTCCATATCATTGCTGGGGTTCCAATTTTGTTGCGCAGGGTATATTTTTTCCCATGCTGTATTAATGTTTGCAGTCTTTCTATGGGGTGTTGCTTTGATTTATTTCAATGATATTTCTTCGACTTAGGAGACGACTGAGAAACAATTTTTTTTGTTCTTTTTTTTTTTGGGTATTATGTAGTTGTGAAGATACAGTAGAATTTCAATATTTGAAAGCGTAAAATTCATATTGATGTTGATATGGAAGTGTGAGTTCTGATATGGAGATCAACATATTTTCCAGGATTCCCTAGGACAAATCCAGGATCTCACAAACCGCAGTAACCGAGCGGTCCTTGTAAGAAATATCGGTAATCAATATTNGTGTAATTATTATGTTACAATAATGTAAACTTTCCGGAAATAGGCTATATAATATTTGGGTTCAATTTTTTAATGTATTGGGGAAAAGAAATGATTTCAGAAGATAAAAAGTGACGTTTGTTATTTTTAGATTGGATAGTTCATATCGAATCATATAAGATTAATTTAAGGGAGTATTAACTCTCCAGAAAATATTAAATATTTTACTTCACCATTTTATTCCATATTATTTTAATACACGATTTTTTCTTGCAAACAATATAGAATTTACCCCAAATTTTAAAAATTGGAAAACAATATTTGAAGTTTGTCTTTAAGAAAAGAATAAAAAAACATATATGATGTTGCTGAAATCCGAGATGGTAGCTGGGGGTCGGATCTTCACTTGGGAGCTCGGATCGAACCTTCGAAATCTGGAAGCATAAACAAGGACGTTAGAAGGGGGTCGGAAGGTTGTTCCGACGTAGCCTTTCCGACGCCCAAATCAGAGAATGGAAAACTTAGAGAGTAATGTGTGTGCTGAGAGAATGTGAATATATGAATGTATAAACAATGAACGAAATCCAACCCGGTATTTATAGGATCCTGATTTTGATAGATTTAGATCCTCAGAATCTTGTGAGATTTGGTTAGATCTTGTGAAAGATTTGGTTAGATTTCTGGGCTTGATTTCTGTGGGCAACCCGTTAACGCCTAAGGAAGAGCTCTCGTATGTATGAGCCCGCATATCATCTTGGTCTCTTGGGAGTTCAGCTCGGGAGGTCGGCCACTACCTTTCCAATTGGTGCGAAAACGTCCTCTAGGAGGTCGGCTCGGGTCTTGATGGGAGGTCGGCATATTTTTTTCTGTCATAATTACGGACGTTTGGGAGGTCGGCCGAGGTGACCTCCCGCCAACTTCGCGGAAGATGACCTCTCAGGAGTTCCTGAACGTTGGGCCACTAACTATCTGGGCTATCTGGGCTACCGAGAGTAGGCCGGACCCATCCTTGGTCCGGGGTATCAATATCTTTTCAAAAGCTGTTTTAAATCCATATAATTTAACTTATACCATTTATACTTTTTTTTAATCCTAACACCAATATTTTCGTAATAAAAATAAATATTTCAAAAGTTTTTTTAAATTCAGATAATTTAAAATTCTAATGGACCTAACTCGATATTAGCTTCTTATCTTTTTATTCCATTTTAGTATTAAAATCCAAAATTCTAACATGACACAATCAAGTTCGCATACTCCCACCCTTAATAAATACGATGCTTTGTCCCCTCAAAAGTGCAGAGGACCCGCGCTTCATCGTCTCGTCCGCAGCAGAAGGAAGTAGCACGTTGTCCAAATTCCTAGCGGAGCAATTCACCCGAATCTCCCCTTCTTCCCCAGTCAACACATTAGCTGCGACATCTTTATCATTGCACTAGCAAATCTGTCGGAAAAAAGTCTCGATCAAAGGCAGAGCCCTCGGCAATCGCTCCAGTTCTATAATCCATGTTCAAATCTTCGTCCGAAGCTAACAACCCCTGTCCATACAAGAGACCAACGTAGTACATGCTGTCAAATGTATACGGCGTTCGAATGTCTAGTGCGGAGGTGGTGTTTGAGTTTGCTGAGGGGAAAATTGCTTTCAGATATCTTGCAAATCTCGTCCATGGTGATTGGTGGGATCTTGATTAGGGTAGAGACGGCCACTGAAGGATGAGCAGCGGGCTCTTCCGATCGTATGGGCGCCGGAGAGGACCACCATCTCGGTAATGGTGAAGTTCTTGGGGGCAAAAGAAGAGATCATGTCATCGGTTTTGGCCGTTGGTGGCGGTATACTGGTTTGTTGATCCTTCATTGCTACCACCTTTAGGCCGTCGCGTCTGCCCTATGGAGTACGGTAATAAGGCCACCGGACTGCAACGGGATTCTGGAATGAGTGCTATAATTCCAAAGTTATAATATATAAATAATTTGTAATAAAGTTCAAAAGATTCGTTAATTTACGATAGAAACAGCATCTCGGGCAGCAAGGGCAATAATATCAACGCACGAAACAACTCTCCCACACTTTCGTCCCAATTCACCTGAGACTTCTTCTATCGTACGAGTAGCAGAGGCACCAAACAGTGCTGAACCATCGCATCCCTGCAAACCCATATGCGTCCATTTCTTTATCATCAGCAAATGATCCAATACGTATATTTATATCATAACTAGCTATTAAGAGAAAGTGTGTGTATGTGTACATTGAGGAAGCAGTCATAAATATGAATATGAAGAAACGCGGGAAGTAGTTGTTTCTTCATCGAGAAGTTATCTGTCATAAAGAACGCCAAATGTAGGATGGATTAGTAACCAACTCGGTCCTCATAATATCCGAATTCTTAAAAATCGTCTATTATAATACTAAAGGGAATAACACTATATTTAAATGAAGATTTGCAACAATATAATGATTGGTTTAATTTCCGAAATAGAAAATGTGTTACCGAAAAATGAGCCGAATTGTCAAGATTGTGCAAACGTGTTTCGCGTAAGCTTTCTTATGGAACTTTTTTTTTTTTGGAGAGGGTTGGTTTTGTTTTTGGCCAGAAGTTATTGTTTTATTCACTTATTATAAATATATCATGTGTATTGGATTAAGTCTTTGCAAGTTGTACATATGAATAACCCTCATCTTTGAGTTAATTTTTGAGATCGAGTTAGGTTTAATTTTCAATTTTAACATGATATCGGAGTCGAAACCCATAGTTATGTGTTGGACTATGATATTGACCACCCGATAATGTTTTGTAAACTTCACGTTCTGGTTGTTTATTCTTGAGCGTGATAAGGTGTGTTAAATATCTCAGATCCGTTTTATTAAGTCATTCAGAGTTGTATATATAGAGTTGAATAATCCTCACAACAATTCCATTATTGCTATATGCAGTTTCGTAGTCATTTTATATCACTTTTGAAGCTGCATGAACAATCTAATTCGATGTTAGATCATAAAAATGATTTTAAAAAAATTATATTATTATATCAATTGGAAATATGTAAATATAATTTTTATTTAAAAATATTAAAATAGATTAATTACTATACGATGACCTAAACCTAAACGTCTAATATATTTCTCATATTATTTTTTTTTAATATACCTCTATTTAATTTGAAAATCTTTATATTTAAATTATAACAAACCATTTACATAAACACTAGTTAATTAATAAAGATAAAATATGAAAGTTGTTTGTATAATTATATTTTCAATTAATTTCTTAGTCTGTGTAAAAAAAAACAAGTATATATAATTAGAACAGTGTATTATAAAATAATATTTTGAAATGTATGTATGCCTTCTCCATCTACCAAAGCTACCCTATGTGAGGCTAAAACTCGCACGATACGATGGTTGGGACTTGGACTTCCTAACCTATATAAATGACATAAATGAACCGTAGCATAAATATTCGATCTCGATATCGATCTCGATATCAAAAGACTGAAACAGTTCACACTGAATCATCCAAGGTTCGCGTTTCATACTGATTTTCATAAAAATGAAACAGAGAACGAACTTGGCTTTGATGCCCCGTAAATAAAATCAGATTTTCGACGAGATTCTTCTGGATTATTCAACAGCAACCATATGAAATGAAAACTAAGCTCAATGGATCACATGAATTTGCAAATTCATGTAAAAACCGTATCCCAACAAGAAATCACCAAACATAATGCAAGAACAAAAGTAGTCTAGGCCAACTCAAAATGGGGATATGTAGATAAATAATCCACTGCCTTTGCAATCACCTTAAGCTTCACACATCCCGCAAGTTATTGCATCTTCCATTATCTCCAATGAAGCAACCATTATTATAGCAAAAGAAACCCCATAGCGCCCTTCAATTCCTCAGCCAAAAGGATGACAACATTAATGTCTCGTAGAGCGATGAACATACATACAATCACGATGCATCAACAAACTAGTTAAGAACGAATCTTACACCTCTAAAATATGACAGGACAGGACATCTCTCACTTGTCGAGCATCCAGCCAGCATATAAAACATTTGGTAAAGACCTATCTTGTACAACGTAACTAATTACAATTTCAAGCCACAACCTTATCCAGCTCCTCCACAACTTCCTTCATCGTAGGCCTAACTTTCCATTTCTCATTAGCACATTTCAAGCCAATATTGAAAACCTCTACAACCATGCTTTCTTTGATCCCATCCTTCAAAATACTAGAATCCACCATTTCCATGTAACGATTCTGTTCCACCATGGAATGAATCCACTCCATTAATCTAACTTCCTTTCCATCATCCCCGGGGAATGGGAAACTCGGTCTCCTCCCTGTCAATGTCTCTAACATTAGCACCCCAAAGCTATATACATCCCCCGGCATGATCGCCATGGTGGAGCCATTGATGTACTCTGGTGGCATGTACCCCAAGGTCCCCGCTACCTGCGTGGACACATGCGAATGAGACACTTCCATACATCTAGCCAACCCAAAATCCGCAATGTGCGACTCGAAATTTGAATCAAGTAAAACGTTACTAGCTTTGATATCCCTGTGAATTATAGGAGTACTCAAATTATGCATATAAGAGAGGCCCTTAGCTAATGATCTAACAATCTTGATCCTAGTTTGCCAAGATAGTGGCGACCTTAATTCTACTTCACCACTCTGTCCCTCTTCCGAGTATGACGACTCGTAAAGCCATTGGTCAAGACTTCCCTTTTCCATAAACTCGTAGATTAATAACCGATCGGAACCGGCGATGCAATAGCCGAGTAGTTTGACGATATTGGGATGCCTGATCTTCCCAAGGGTCTCCATCTCAGCCCTGAACTCGCGCAAGCCTTGAAAGGCATCCATGGAGAGCCTTTTCACAGCAATGAGTTGGCCCGAGCTGATCCGGGCTTTGTAAACAAGCCCGAAACTTCCATCTCCGACAATTAGGTCCGGGGAGAAATTCCTGGTCGCATCAATCAAAGCTTGCATCGATATTTGGTTCATTGTCGGGTCAAAACTGGCACTCTCGCCTACGGAAATCGAAGAAAGCCCGAAATTGGTCTCGGATTGGTGCTTCGAAGGGTCCCATCTGCGGGCCAGAGAATCAGATCTCGCACGTTTGTTTTCTCCGCAGATAACCAAGATGGTGCCGATGATCAAGCTTATTAAGAAGAAGCTGCTAATAGCTGCGAGAACTCCTTGCAGCGTTGGATCCATCTCTGTCCACACGCACAAAATATGGGAAGGTGTGGATTGAACCGTGTGAATTTGTAAAAAGAGACGAAAAGTAATACATTAAAGTCTCGAAAGGAGAATATAGAGTCGCCTCCGTTAACGCCACGGGGTATGAAGATTGACTGGAAGTTTCTGCTGTGCAGCGTAGACTCGGGCTGAGTCAACGGTTTGGCCCTTGTTCAAGCTTCCACGATCTAATGGGATTTTTTTTCCCGACATAATATTCCAATATAACCTAAATCTAAATTATTCTTATTAATGAGATATGAATCCCATATTACATTTTTTTACGATGATGAAAACTCAATTTTTACTTTTTGATGCACGTTTGATAAATTTTTAGATTAATGTAGTATCCTACAAATCATGATGGTCAAATGAAACTTCAAATTTTATTTTTTGATGCATATTTGATAAATCTTCAAGTTAATGTAGTATCCTACAAATCACGTTAGTGAGGTAAAACACATTGAGAAAACATGTGCGACAGACTTCTCTTAAAAAAATATTGATAGGAAGAATCAAACTTCTGACAATTAATCAAATAACATTAGTCAGGTAAAACACATTGAGAAAACATGTGTGACAGACTTCTTTTAAAAAAAATATTGATAGAAAGAATCAAACTTCTGACAATCGATCAAACGACATTAATCAGGTAAAACACATTGAGAAAACATGTGCGACAGACTTCTTTTAAAAAAAATATTGATAGGAAGAATCAAACTTCTGACAATCGATCAAACGTCCACATATTTCATCAACTCGATCAACTCCTCCAGAAAAACCCAAAACTACTTTTGTTACTAGCTAAAAAAATCTTTGACGAAAACTTTTTTTTGTAAAAAGTCATTATTTTGTTCCATTAAAAAAATTAAAAACCCTATTTTTAAGAGTTGCAATGTATCAGTTTTCATTTTTCAATTTTAAAAACATTTCTCCATCTTTTTCCCATATCCAATTTAAGGAAAGTCTGTATCCTGAGCCCCAAAACAAGTGAGCCCAAATGTCCAATTCCAACACCTGAATAGACATCATAATTCTTTTAAAAAATAAAAATAAAAAATTATCGTGACTTAAACACACACTTGTCACGTATTCAAATGACTTATAAATTAAGGGCAAGTTATTTAATGAATGCAGTAAAGATTGATTAACTTTACTAAACTATGTAATGTAACAGCCGTATTAATTGAATTACAAAAGTGCCACTATACATAACGATCTATTTCATCTCAAATGTCGAAAACCAAATTCTTGCAGGAGAACTAAAATGGTTTCTTCGAGAAAGGTACTAATTTGCCTTTTAGTTGTTCTTTCTTTCTCCACCCTTTCGCTTTCACAAACCAATGGACAAAAAACGAAGCCAAGCAAAGATTCCATCCCTGCATTGAAACCACCCACGCTTCTAAAATCATTTATAGAGATGAACATGGATACAATGTTGGGCTCGGAGTCGGAATCGGATTATGATCCCATTCCACCCTCAGATTCAAAATCGTCCATGCCACCAAGTTCTGGATCAGCCTCGGCTCCACAATCAACCACTCATTCAAAAGCATCCATGTCACCATCACCAAGCTCTGAATCAGACGATGGTCTTACACCAAACTCTAAACCAAAACCATCATCTGAACCAGACTCTGAATCAGAACCGCCCACAGAACCAGATGATGGTCCTGCACCAAGCTCTAATCCAAAACCATCTCCTACACCAAGCTCTGAACCAGACTCTGAAACAGAACATCCCACAGAATCAGACAATGGTTTTGCACCAAGCTCTAAACCAAAACCATCCCCTTCACCAAGCTCGAAAGCAGAACCGCCCACAAAACCAGATAATGGTCCTGCACCAAGCTTTGAACCAGACTCATCCCCTACACCTAGCTCTAAACCAAAACCAGCCCCTGAACCAAGTTCTGCACCTACTGAATCAGACAATAATCCGAATTCAACCACAGGACCAACCCCTGAACCAAAACCAACAGACCCAGCCCTCAATCCAAAACAAGGCTCAAAATCACCCCCTCAGCCAACACCCTCCGAACCAACTACAAAATCCGCATTTCCATATCAAACCGTCAACAATTTCTGTCTCTACAAACGACTCAGTGTGAATCGGATATTCTGTCTCAAGGTGCTCAAGAAACCGAAAGCTGCCAATGCAACTGCGGATGACTATACTCCCCTATTACAAGTAGCTATACAGGCAACAACGCGCCATGTTATCAAAACCTTAAAATACCTCATCACACTGTATAAAGACAAGAAGGCGGATCCGGCTGTGAAACCATCCATTAAAGAATGTGTGATAGCTTATCAAGAAATAGCAGAATACATCAAATTTGTGTTAGCAGACGCCAGCCAAGAATCGGCCATTGCAGGATTAGATGGTCAAGTGATCGTACAAGATATAAATCGTTGTGTTATGGCCATGCCAAAGAGCAAAAATACGGAGATTGGTGAAATGAATAAGATTGCTAGGAATTATGCTACACTCCTGGGTGACATTGCCGATAATCCCTGAAGGGGGGAAAATTGAACAAGAGACATGATAATGAGAATTCATGGTCAAGTTTATGAGTTTAGAGTAATTAATATCTCATAGAAAAACGGATGTTCATGATCAAGTCAGTGAGATACACACTCTTATTTTTATCTTAAAAGTATACATGTCTGAAGAGTTTATTAATGTTCGTAGTGTGTGAATTGGTTACAACAACCACGACCTTCTCGAATTGCGCTTATTTTAACCACCCATTTCCAAATTTTCCCAATAAAATTCAGTAATTACATATAAAATAACACACTCATAATCGTACGGGTAAATAACATGGATACTGAAGGACTGCACAAGTCAACCAAACTAAAGGAGTAACCGGTGTAATTTACCCTTGTTTGTTTTAAATAGAAGTACTTGTCCTTCCGTTGCTCAACAAAACACCGCACAAAAGAGTTCAATAGCAGGGTGGTGAAAAAACACTTCAGATGATGCACAGGCCGTTATCCATAGAGGAATATCAATGTTCTTTATCCTTTTTGCGTTGAAAATGAACAACTTAATCAGACAACACAATATTCAAGAAAAATTACTATATCGGAGATCCCTTAAATTAGTTGGGCCGCTGCCATAGATTTGATGATGTTGAGGCATTGGTTTGATTGCTTCATAAAGGTCATTTACACCCACTCCTGCCTGCCATGGTGTTCCACGAGATGCCGAATCCTACCATTTGGTAAGAGTTCTTGTTTCTTAACTTCTGCACGTTTTGTGCTATGCTTCACTTTAAATCTTGGCAATGGCCTATTTTGCTCTTCCATGCTAGTTGAAATATCTGGTGAGTCCTCATCAAGAAACTCATCGGCGACATCTCCATCTTCATCTATTCTCAGGTGCTTTGCATACCAATTCAAGCCCTGAGCAATTAGGATTACAGACCAATATAAAACGCACATATTAAACAAGTCACAAACCATAAGCATAATCAATCCAGAGGAAAAAAATAAATAAATTGGACGAAAACTAGATAAGGCAAACAATTTGTGCATCCATATAAACAGTGTTCTAAAAATCAGCCTAGGCGCGGTGCTAGCCAACCGCACAGAAAAAGTGCTAGTCGCCAATCGGCCAGCCAAGGTGGTCTTCGGCTGCGGAAAATTATATTTTTTTGGGCTTCTTTTCAAAAGTTTTTTGAGCCTTTAATTTAAATTAAAAACCCAATTTAAAAAAAATGAAAAGTGACCATAAACCAAAGTCCAACAAAAATATGATTTGTTGGCTTGCCCTAACACACCAAACTTCATTTTATTATGAAGTTACCGTGGAATCGCCTAGCTGGTCTAACGCCCGACTAGCTTCTAACGAATTTTAGAACATTGGATATAAATAAGAAAATTTGATATGAACTTTGGTCATACACCTCTAACCAGCAGTATATTCTGTTAAAAGACTACTTGTGGGATACAGGGCAATATAGGTAGCTCTTCAAATTAATGGAGATTTTATTTAGCCAAAATTAAAAACAAAAGAACAATAAATATAAAATCTCCGTGATCTACATATCCAGGTTACTGATATTGGACATAATTTAAAGACCACTATGCAGATTAACACATTTCTGTCTGCGCATTCTGATGGCACCCTAGATTTTCTAGCTCAAAAACGTCTAAAGGCTTGATATCATGCATTTCCTAGGTAGTCCACGTGTGAAATACATATTAAGCAGAATGACATCCACACATTAAAAATTAACATTAGCACGCAGCATGTCATGTTTAGCACTCATTAAAAATTAACCTCTAGATTAATTCGAGGATACAATCCAATCAAGAGTGACTGAAACTAAATTTTTGCTATTGCTACCAAGAAATCGAAGGTAACATACAAAAATGTGTTACCGCGAAAATAATACAGCATGCCAGCTGTGAATATAATAAGAGCCTTGGCCTCTTGGCCAGCATCCCTTAAAATCAATCCTTTTCAAGCTGTCCTACACTTTAATCTTGATTGTTGAGAAACTATACTATTTTTTAAGTAATGAAAATCCACATATTGTCTCTATTCTAAAATGACCATTACATAACATAGAATGAAAGTCGACATCTCAGAATCTAAACTGTGAAACGAATATTACTGTTTAGCTTCTGAACCACAAAAAAAACTTTCTTAAGACAACTTTCACATGACAAAGCTGGTTGACAGAAGAATACAAGGTATTTTCAAGTAATTTCAATTTTATTCATATTTATTATTTAAAACTTCAGGCTCTCCTTAAATTAGCACCCTTTTCCTTTGGTCTACACATGCAAAGCAAATTGTAGTTCTGGCCTTTGTCTTAAGATTCGGGAGAATAATGATTTCCTATATTTCATACAAATATCTCATAAAGCACCTATACCCTCTTCCAAAAATTATCTACAGTCTGCAACTGCCAATTATTTAAAGTCATCAACACTGCCGAAGACAAAAAAACAACTCTATTTAGTGGAATTTACATAAATGAGAAATAAATCAAAGCATTTTCAGAAATCAAACAGGAAATTTAAGTCATATGTGCCAACATGACAAGCCCTGCTGGAACCGTACCAAGTAAAAAAAAAACACAAGTTATTCGGCAAGGTATACACTTTTTAAACCAGCCAACTCCGCAGGTGATTATTTATCTCTGGAACATGACATTATGCAATACGAAACTCACAGAAGCTAATGGATTCTGAGCATCGTAAACAATTAGCGATCAGAAAATCATCATATCTCATATACATCGAATCACACGATGTGCACATTGTCTTAAAGAACAGAAGACTACATACACAGGAAAATCAGACCTTTAAGAGCAGACTAGCTATCAAATCTCCAATAATAAAAATACAGGATACAATCCAACCGATTCAACTTGGACGAACTTTGACACAAACACATTATCACAAATCAGATTCATAAATAGGGGAAAAAAACAAACAAAAGAACCTGAAGTCCACCGTCTCCTTCGGGGCAAGGTACAAGAAGGGGAGGCAGTGGAGCCCGCTCCACGGGGAATTGAACTGGTACACCGAAGCCTTTACGGGGAAGATGATGAGCTGCTGGAAATTCAGAAGCCACCGGTGAAGATCCCGATGCAAAGCTTGCGCCAGCAACGGCCCCGTGATGTTGTTCCTCGTCTTTCCCAGAGCCAAAAATCCATTTTTTGAAAGTCTTCATCCTCTCCCGATTAGGTATAGAAAATGCACATTTACATACAACCCAGAAATTTGGTCGCACAAATTGACTGAGAAAATAGGATTTCAGAAATTGAGGAGAGCAAAAACACAGCAGGCTGCGAGGTTTGTAGTGAGGATTGGGAAACTGCGAGGAATGGAGAAAGATGAACGAACTATCACCAAAAAGTCTTCATATCATCGTATGATAAATTCAGGCTTTCGATTATATTTCATCATTTCTATTTAATTTTCGCCTTTACTGGATCATTAATTGAACATGAGGCCCAATATGAAACCTATCGGGCTTCCTGATACTACTTTCACTTGGGCTGGCCTGTAAATTCTTCTTTTGATACCTTCATAAGAAAACCAACACTACATTAACATTCGTTTTTATTTGTTTTCAATATCTACTTTTCACTCACACTTATATTAATTTAATTTAAATAATATGCAAATTTCGAATCAAATGAACTATGTAAAGTCTTTTAAATATTTCATTGCTTGATAAGTTTGATGAAGAAGAGAAATTTAATGGAGACCTGTAATTTACGCGAATTACATATGTGCGATCAAGTATACATACGACGTGAGTTGGTCGATGATACCATATGGATAGTACCTCGATTTTTAATTAAGACATTTCAATAAGAGTAGGTCTCTTATGAAACGGTATCACGAATCTTTATCTGTGAGATGAGTCAACCCTACCGATATTCACAATAAAAAGTAATACTCTTATCATAAAAAGAAATACTTTTTCATGGATGACCCAAATAAGATATATGTCTCACAAAATACGACCTGTGAGACCGTCTCATACAAGTTTTTGTCATTCGATAATATGGGTCTATGAGATTTAATTACATTTCGGTTGAGTATAATATAACAATATAATAATCTCACCCAAATCCCAAATTACCTTATGTTGTGCATGTGATTTCATATTATCATGTTTTATGCTTATAGTATGCAAATCTAATGTCTCGGATTGACACTCTTATTTCCTCCTTAGCGCCCAAAGTTGTGCATCATCCTTATTAAAGATATCGGACTACAATCAAAATTTGACAACATAGTGTATCAAAAATCGTAACAAAGGTAAACACAAAGCCAAAAATGCAGTTTTTTTCTATCATAAGCAATGAAATCATATGCTCCACTTTGTGCAATGTTTCTGTTAAGCAAATATATGTGGTATGACAGAGATTACATCCCAAACAATTAAAATTAAAGGTCAATTATATCTTATATATTTTTGTACATAATAGGAAATATTGCACAAAGTGGAGTAGATGATTTTCATATACCCAAAACATGATCATTATTGTTTAAAAAAAAAAAAAATCAAATTCTCCTTTAGATTGATGAAATATTCATATTTGAAAAAACAGTTATCATCTATTTCAAAAATAAAATTTATTTTTTCTTCCCAAATGAACCCTTAAGTTTCATGGAAGATCTAGAAGATTTAAAATTTGATCATGAGATTATAGTATTTTGATGACTAATTTTTTTATTACACAACTATTATAGTTCCTTTTTATAGTAATTTTAACGTCCGTAATTTCTTAATAAAATAGAGTAGAATTTTTTAAAAATATCGAAACATGATGACATAAATATGCATTCAAGATATAAAGAAAATCTGCAACCTTTTCTTTGAAATAAAGCATTTTAAAAAATTCTGCACATAAATTTTTAAAAATAATGCATCTAAATAAATGACCGACGATTTCGATTGTGAATAAATCTAGCAAGCGGACTAGGTCAAGTTATAGTATTTGGAGATGAGTTCAGGTATCGTACTCACAGAGATTGATGTTTAATTACTAGAATATGAATTATTTTTCCTAATTTAGGCTAATAAAGTTCAAATGATGGGAGATAGATAAATCAAAACTAAATTAAACAATTTAAATAAATTAATTAAAGCAAAAAAATCCAAATTATTAAATTAGACGAAAATTCAAATTATTTAAAAACGACTAAGGCGAACAACGGTACCGAGACAACTTATAATCTACATATCAAATTCATATTCAATAAATTAATTATTTAATTCATGACGAAATTCTCAAAATTATTTATTAAATGATTCCTCGAATTAATAAACCTAATTAAATCTAACGGTCCAATTATTTCTAACTGAATTTAATTAGATTCAACCACATTATATCGCTGTGAAATTCAAGTTTTTCAATCTAAAGTCGCACACTGAAACCGAATACTATTTCTAGTCGGTTTACCATGTGTTTATTGATGTATGAAGCAAATATTAATCTATCGCCTTCCTGTTTTAGATTAACCAACAAATATTCTATTTAATTGACCATATTAAAAGAACACGTGATAAACGACATCAATCAATGAATAAAAATAAATATAAATAATTGAATCAAACTCAAAACATCAAAAATAATTTGTCTCGGTCCTATCGTGGATTTAGTCTATAAAAATCTACTCCATAAATTCAAAATAAACGTGCAAATCCGTGTTTAAGTTCAATGAAGAAAACATAGTTAAGAAAGAGTGAAAAGAATTCTCAGTGATTTGGCGTGTGTTGAGGAATTCCTCCAGCTTTTGTCTTCTGGCTTCCTCCCTTCTTTTCCTTCTTCCGCGCTGGTGCTACTTCACAATTGCTTTCTGTTATGCCCTTCCTCTCCTGCACTTTTCTTCTTTTTCTGCTGTTACGGCTGCTTCCTTATTCTGTACGCTTCTGCCCTCTTTTATTCTTTTTAATGGGCCTCCTCCTTGTATTCTTTTTAAGCTCATCTCCACTTAAACCTTATAGATAAGGATATTGTAGATTTTATTTTAAAATATCAGGCTTTATCTTGATCAAGATCTCCATAGATTTTTCCAAAACTTCAATAATATCAAGATATAAAAATATTTTATTTCCTTTCTTTTAGTATTTTTTCTTTGAAGTCTTGTAAATTCATATTTTATTCCAAATTTAATCATTTTCTTCTTTTATTCAAATTTACAATTATTAATTCAATTAAGCACATAAATTGGGATAAAAAGTCTAGATAAGCACCAATAAAATCCTTAAAAATCTATATAAGATTTGAGCTTATCAATAAACATACATTTTTTTACTTAATATTGTTTGATAGCTAGGTGTGGCCTCATGGTCTATGGTAATTGTCCCACCACATTAACAATTTATTTATCTACTTTATTTGTTTAATTTAAATTTCATTTACAATAAAAAATAAAATCTATGTTTTTAAATTTTTTCATTTCAAATAGATACATTAAATTAAAAAATATTATATTTTAGGCAATTAGATGAATGCATATTACTATTTCAAAATGTTTGCATGAAGTTAAAAATAAATCAAACTCAGGAGAAGCTTGCAGCAATTGTTTGAGATCAGACAAATGAAAAACATGAACATAATATAAATTTCTCTTCAAAATTGGCAAAATATTGAAACTCATAACCGAGTCTAACCTAATATTAGATATTTGACATAAATGACCATATTATAGATGGTGTGCTGTCGTTGACCCACCAAACTTAAATTCCTACTCTCTATATATAATGAGTGTAATGGTGAGTAGGGTCGAATCCACAGGGAACGGGAGATGATTTCTTTCGAGTAAAATGCAAATAAAATAGGGATTTTTTTATATGAATTTAATAAAATGCTAAACTAAATTTAACATGCAAGAAGAAATAACTAATCAAGATGAATAACTAATGAAATGTAAATTAATATTACCAAGCTCGATTCAAGGGATTTTTACTATTCAATTATATCACTGTTCATCGGCTAACATATAATTTATTCATGCAGTTACAAGCAATTAACCTTAGAATGATAGGGATAGCCGCTAAAATTCTTGTGTTTTCCTAATTTAATTGACCAAACCCAGCATCCAGTCAAAACTTATTAATAATTAACTGGGCACGATAGCGTTCCATATTAATTAAAAATAGCATTTTCGTTTTGTGAAAACAGTTAATCCTAAATCTAACAATCGAGATAGCTGCAATTGATAGATCGAGTTTCGTTGATTTATTTAGATTAAATATATTATGATAGCACAACACACCTAATCTATCGCTACTCGTGTACCAATCGTTCATGACAATTACGGATCACTGAATTCATGGTTAGCAGTAGAAAATTATATATCAAATTAAATTGTCAGATTAATCGATATACAACTTTCATATAAATAAATCATAAATCAACAAATACTTGAACAAAACACGAATATTAAATTAAAGTGCAAAAAGCCTCACAGTGATAAATCGAAATAGTAACAATATCCCTTGAATCAAAAATAAAACTTAGCCTAAAGGTGTGGAAAGGAGGTGAGAAATTCTTGAGCCCTTTTCTTCTTCTCTCTTCTTGAGTTGTAGAGTGGTGATTGGTTTGATAATTTTTTTCTCTGCTGCCTTGTTGAACGTTTTTGTAGTGTAGGGAAGAAAGGAATTGTTTTCATTTTTGGGTCCAAAAAGGTATAAAAGCCCAAATATCTAAATTTAAACCTAATTACTAAAAAATAAAAGATATTAGAAAATATCCTACTAAGAATATAGAGTTTTGTTATGGAAAAAACTCTATCTTCTATTTATTCCTTGATATGAATATTCCTCAACTCTCACTAGGCAGCCGATGAGTAGTCATAAGGCGTGGTCACGCCTTATCCAAAAACATCTTCTGAATTTTTCTGCTCTACGTCTTACACTAAGATCAAATCGGCAACTTTAATTGTGATATAAAATCATCCTTTTTAGCCCAGATTTATCGCAAGAGCAGAAAACTTCCACCTACAATAAAATCACACAAAAATGTGTCAATTAAGCACGTTGGAAGTGGTAACAATGAGAGATATGACAACAATAAAATACAACTATTATGAGCCTATCAA
>NC_133313.1:21262908-21263935 GCF_012295235.1 Primulina huaijiensis
TAATTTAATTGACCAAACCCAGCATCCAGTCAAAACTTATTAATAATTAACTGGGCACGATAGCGTTCCATATTAATTAAAAATAGCATTTTCGTTTTGTGAAAACAGTTAATCCTAAATCTAACAATCGAGATAGCTGCAATTGATAGATCGAGTTTCGTTGATTTATTTAGATTAAATATATTATTATAGCACAACACACCTAATCTATCGCTACTCATGTACCAATCGTTCATGACAATTACGGATCACTGAATTCATGGTTAGCAGTAGAAAATTATATATCAAATTAAATTGTCAGATTAATCGATATACAACTTTCATATAAATAAATCATAAATCAACAAATACTTGAACAAAACACGAATATTAAATTAAAGTGCAAAAAGCCTCACAGTGATAAATCGAAATAGTAACAATATCCCTTGAATCAAAAATAAAACTTAGCCTAAAGGTGTGGAAAGGAGGTGAGAAATTCTTGAGCCCTTTTCTTCTTCTCTCTTCTTGAGTTGTAGAGTGGTGATTGGTTTGATAATTTTTTTCTCTGCTGCCTTGTTGAACGTTTTTGTAGTGTAGGGAAGAAAGGAATTGTTTTCATTTTTGGGTCCAAAAAGGTATAAAAGCCCAAATATCTAAATTTAAACCTAATTACTAAAAAATAAAAGATATTAGAAAATATCCTACTAAGAATATAGAGTTTTGTTATGGAAAAAACTCTATCTTCTATTTATTCCTTGATATGAATATTCCTCAACTCTCACTAGGCAGCCGATGAGTAGTCATAAGGCGTGGTCACGCCTTATCCAAAAACATCTTCTGAATTTTTCTGCTCTACGTCTTACACTAAGATCAAATCGGCAACTTTAATTGTGATATAAAATCATCCTTTTTAGCCCAGATTTATCGCAAGAGCAGAAAACTTCCACCTACAATAAAATCACACAAAAATGTGTCAATTAAGCACGTTGGAAGTGGTAACAATGAGAGATATGACAACAATAAAATACAACTATTATGAGCCTATCAA
>NC_133313.1:21264414-21308050 GCF_012295235.1 Primulina huaijiensis
GGGATTTTTTTATATGAATTTAATAAAATGCTAAACTAAATTTAACATGCAAGAAGAAATAACTAATCAAGATGAATAACTAATGAAATGTAAATTAATATTACCAAGCTCGATTCAAGGGATTTTTACTATTCAATTATATCACTGTTCATCGGCTAACATATAATTTATTCATGCAGTTACAAGCAATTAACCTTAGAATGATAGGGATAGCCGCTAAAATTCTTGTGTTTTCCTAATTTAATTGACCAAACCCAGCATCCAGTCAAAACTTATTAATAATTAACTGGGCACGATAGCGTTCCATATTAATTAAAAATAGCATTTTCGTTTTGTGAAAACAGTTAATCCTAAATCTAACAATCGAGATAGCTGCAATTGATAGATCGAGTTTCGTTGATTTATTTAGATTAAATATATTATGATAGCACAACACACCTAATCTATCGCTACTCATGTACCAATCGTTCATGACAATTACGGATCACTGAATTCATGGTTAGCAGTAGAAAATTATATATCAAATTAAATTGTCAGATTAATCGATATACAACTTTCATATAAATAAATCATAAATCAACAAATACTTGAACAAAACACGAATATTAAATTAAAGTGCAAAAAGCCTCACAGTGATAAATCGAAATAGTAACAATATCCCTTGAATCAAAAATAAAACTTAGCCTAAAGGTGTGGAAAGGAGGTGAGAAATTCTTGAGCCCTTTTCTTCTTCTCTCTTCTTGAGTTGTAGAGTGGTGATTGGTTTGATAATTTTTTTCTCTGCTGCCTTGTTGAACGTTTTTGTAGTGTAGGGAAGAAAGGAATTGTTTTCATTTTTGGGTCCAAAAAGGTATAAAAGCCCAAATATCTAAATTTAAACCTAATTACTAAAAAATAAAAGATATTAGAAAATATCCTACTAAGAATATAGAGTTTTGTTATGGAAAAAACTCTATCTTCTATTTATTCCTTGATATGAATATTCCTCAACTCTCACTAGGCAGCCGATGAGTAGTCATAAGGCGTGGTCACGCCTTATCCAAAAACATCTTCTGAATTTTTCTGCTCTACGTCTTACACTAAGATCAAATCGGCAACTTTAATTGTGATATAAAATCATCCTTTTTAGCCTAGATTTATCGCAAGAGCAGAAAACTTCCACCTACAATAAAATCACACAAAAATGTGTCAATTAAGCACGTTGGAAGTGGTAACAATGAGAGATATGACAACAATAAAATACAACTATTATGAGCCTATCAATAGATCATAAACAATATTTTAAAAATATAATCTATTTTAAATTATTATTTGGGGTTAATATTCATTATTTTTTGCAATTCTAGATTTTTTTAACTTTATGTATTTTTTTGCAATTCTAGTTATTTTTCACCGTAAAATTGATGTGGTACTAATATGACGTGGATGTAATATCAATATAGTATCGACGTGTACAATCGCACATCAACACTCCAGCAAAAACAATTATTAAAATAATCAAAAATAAGAAGTATGAGGCTAATACTGAAAATCAACTATATATTAGAATAAAATCAAAGAAAAACAAACATATATGATCAAAATTGTAATTTTTCATTGAAAATTAAATTTAATATTTAAAAATATCAGGTTAGTTACCATAAAAGGAACTACTATATATAAAGTATATATAAAGGTGAAATAAAAATTTAGAAACATGCATAATCCAATTTTCAAATCATGGATATAGTAATCCGCAGTTACTTATTCTGTCAAAGTCAAACCAAATATGATGCAAGTTTGATAACAAATCTGATAATATCCCCTATATCTACATTCTTTTTCAACCATCAGATATCCTGCAATCGTGGATTCCTCAAATCATTTCAAAATTACAATCAATTATTAAGTACTAAATATAACATGATGCTATACCAAAATTGATAATCCCGTTTTATTATATATAACAAATGAAATTATAACCAAGTATGAAGTCATGTAAATTCGACATCCAATCTAATAATTATTTTAATATTTACTTTCTTTTTCGAATCATTCATGGATGTATTGAAACATTTCAAAATTAACATAATTTATACACTTCATCTTATTTTGTGCATAATTTGTTTTTTGCAATATATATGTAAATATGTAATCCCATGCATATCGTACAGTTCAATCAGTATCAACACTGAAACAAAAAAATGGCTTGTTTGGTTGTTTCAATAGGCATAACCTTTCTCGCATGGGCAATTGTTATTTCCTCCTCGGTGCCAAAAGTTGCTAGCATCGCTCCCGCATCGTCCCTTATTAAAGATGTGTGTGTCGGTAGAGAATTGCCCATTGACTTCAATCTCTGCGTCGAGATTCTCAACTCCGAACCTCGTGTCGTATCAGCTTCCGATCTGACGAGTATAGCGATTGCTATAACCGAGGCCGGGCTTTCAAAAGCAAAGAAAACACAGTGGTACGTGCGAAAGTTGCAGAAACAGCCCGGGAGAACACCTGATTATGGTTACGTACTGCAACAGTGTAACGCTGCATATGAACTTTATCTTGTGCATTTTCGAAATGCTTTGGATACAGTAAAATATGAAGACTACCTCTCAGCGGCTTATAATCTTAAAGCTGGGTACACAGATGATATAAACCAGTGTCGAAATGCTCAGAGTTCCAGGAAAGTTAAAGATGCTGTGATTTCGAAAGGGAATGAGCTTATGCTTATGTTTGCAGATGTTGCATTCCAGACCGTGGATCGTCTGATAACTTGATGATTGAATTCCATTCGTAGATTATATATATAAAATTTGGGAAAACTTCTGCTGGAAGTAATGCACCAGTTCTATATAAAAAAAAATAAATGGAAACGACAAATTTTTTGTTCTATTTTGAAGTATTGAGGTCGTATTGTTTTATTTTTCCATGTGTTTTAATCAAATTAATTTTAATTTAATTTGAGTAATATGATTATTCTTCATATGTCGCTTAAGATAGAATCAGTGCTAAATAAATTACCATATTCGATGAATTTATTAGTTTCGAAAAAAAATATAAATTATTGAATGAAAACCAAATTTTGAGAAATTATATGATTAAACCAAAACATATCAATTTACGGGACTAAACGTTGAAGATGTAAAATAATGTTTATTTTTATTAAATTTTAATAAGACAAAATGAGGAAATATTGACATTTTTTTGGTCAAAATCTTATTCAACTAATTTTTATATTAACATCTTTCATACTTTTTTATTTTTTATGTATCCATATATATTTTGAAACATTTTTTTTTTTGCACACCAGATTAAAAATTCTCAACTACGCCCTATTGTTAATGAATCAGTGAACAATAATGAGTTAACTTTGGGACCTGATTTGTCAGGTTTGTGTCTTAATTGTGGAACATTTCATCTTTACAGACATTATCTTAATGATATATTTAAAGATAATGATTTATTACTATTTGTGAGATCCATTGAAAAAATTATAGACCACACACACATGTATTGATAAATTTCCTTCTTTAAATATTTTCATGATTATTTTTAAAAGTTTTAATAATTATTTAGATTTGAATTGATATTTTTTTAAGCAAAAATAGAAAATTTTTATACTTGACAAATTTGATCTCAAATTACTATCAAATGTGAATGCATTTTAAGTAAATTTTAATCGTGTGATAATAATATCGATTAAATTATATATAATAGATTAAAAAATTTAAAAATATGACAATTTTACATATTACAAATTAAAATACTACATATAGAAAATCAAATATACCATAGTATTTTTAACTATTTTTATTTTTTATTTTTTTTTTCATATTTTTAGTATCTTTTTATTACTTACACTACAAGAAAATTTAAAATCAACAACGCACCTACGACAACGGTTTTGACAACGGTTTTTACTAAAACCGTTGTCAAAACCGTTGTCGTATGCTTTTTAACAACGGTTTTAGTGAAAACCGTTGTCGTAGGTGCGTTTTTTAAGCAAAAGACAACGGTTTTATGTGAAAACCATTGTCTTTTGGGGGTCAAAAACAACGATTTTTAGGGTCAATGATAACGGTTCTATAAAACCGTTGTCTTTGAGCGTTTTTTATGGTCAAAGACAACGGTTTATAGAACTGTTGTCTATTAGCGTTTTTTTTTTACAATCGACAACAATTTTAGAAAACCGTTGTTGAAAGAAGTGGTTTACAACGTATTTAGTAACGGGTTTGCTGAAACTGTCGCTAACGTTAGCGACAATTTTGTAAAACAGTCGCTAATTTAAAAATAGCGACAATTTTTCTTAAATTGTCGCTAAATTTAGCGACGGTATGAAATCCGTCGCTTTATTTAGCGACGTGTTTGATTAAATCTGTCACATGTTTTAAATTACCGTCGCTACATTTAGTTAGCGACGGTTTTATCAAACCCGTCGCTACGTATAATGACAGTTTTAAAAAAATTGTCGCAAATTTTAAAAATACGACGGCTCTTGGCTAAACCGTCGCTACTAGCGACGGTTTATACAAAAATCGTCGCAAATTATCTATAAATACCCGTCCATTCGGTCCATTTTAACACAGACCATTTCAAAACACTTAAAATTTTTCTTCTTACACGATTTTAGTTTCGATTTCAAGTAAATTTTTTCCCTTTATTCTTTTATAAATTTTTAAGTTTTAGTTAAGATCTTGAATATTGTTAGCCTATTCAAATTATAAGTTTTTATAAATTTATTAAATTATTAAAAGTAATTTTTTTTATTTTACTGAAAATATTAGCGAGAGAAATCATAAAATAACCGTCGCTAAAATTAGCGACGGACTTCATGAACTAACTGTCGCGAATTTTTAGCGACGGTTTGACACAAATCCGTCGCTAATTTTATTGGCGACAGTTTTTGAAAAACCGTCACAAAATGTGTCTACAACAACGGATAAAACCGTTGTCTTTGAGCGCATCCTTTAACCACAGGGGCTTTAACAACGTTTTTAAAATGGCTACGACAACGGGTTTTAACTGTTGTTGTTTGGCTTTTTTTTAGTGTTGAAGCAATTTTAATCATATTTTCATAGTATACCTCAAGTACTTAATCCTAAAATAGATTTAATTTCCATATCCAAAAATTTTACTGAGAGTCCTCTCTTTTAACTGAATTCCTAATTCACCCTTCAGTTTAAAATAATAACACGGTAGTTAGTTCACATTTTTATTTTAATAAAATATCGCAATCAATAGCTACTGCCTATTATGTTAAGGTAAAAACTTGTATGAGACGGTATCACGGATCGTATTTTGTGATACGGATCTCTTATTTGGGTCATCCATGAAAAAGTATTACTTTTTTTGCTAAGAGTATTACTTTTTAGTGTGAATATTGGTATGGTTGACCCGTCTCACAGATAAAGATTCGTGAGACCGTCTCACAAGAGACCTACTCGTTATATTTCGATGAATTAAGTTTTTTGTGAGATGATGTCACATATTTATATACGTGAGATTATAGGTGCGATAAGTGGACTCAATACAAATTTACTATAAAAAAATATTTTTGATATGAAAAGTGAAATTTTTTCATGAGTTAGATTGAGTTTGAGATCCGTCTTATATATAAAATTGATTTGTGAGACGATTTCACAAGAATTTTTGTGCTATTCAAAACTGTAACCAAAGTTATGGTAATATGAAGTCACTCATTTTATTTTGCATGTATAATTAACCAAATATGATGTAAATTTGATATCAAATCTTATAATATCTCTTATATCTGCATTCTTTTTTTAACCATCCAATATCTGATTCACGGATTTCTTAAAATTGCAATTAATTAATTGCTGAATGTTACAATTAATAACGTATTCCAAAATAGATAATCCCATGGCGCACATAATCCCACACGATTATATATATATATATATATATATATATATATATAATTGNAATGCAACGAAGACACGGTCTTATGTGCAAAAGTTGCTCAAAAGGCGCGGATTAAAACCAGATTACAAATATGTATTGCAACAATGTGACAGTGGATACGAACACTTTGGTTGGTCATTTGTAAGTGCTCTGGGTGAAGTTAAAGAAGGGGAGTACGACACAGCAACCTACGACATTAAAGTTGGGTATACAGATAATATAGATGAATGCCGAGATGCTATGAGTTCCAAGAACGTTAGAGATGATGCCATTTCGAAAGGGAATGACTTTCTCTTACTGATTGGAGAAGTTGGATTCAATACCGTCGACCGTCTTCCTTCGGATTATCTCTGATGATCAATTATGTAAACTAGTCTTTGAATATTTTCATATAATAATAATTTTATCTATTAATTTGCGTGAATTATGTGCTTCTGAATTGAACCAGATGATCAAATATATATTGTTTTTTTTTTTTTGTCATTTAATTTGTATGTTTTTTTTTTGTAATTTCAAACAAGATGAGCTCCGATCATGATAAGACCTAAACTGGAAAAAAAAATACAAATTACAGTATTAAAAATAGAAATTCATCGTAACATGATCAAAAAATAAAAATAAATATAAATTATATGGCTAAAAATACAAATTTATTATTAGCATGATCATCAGTGAAAAAATTACAAATTACATTGTGATACCCTTCTCTCACATCAAAAAAATCAAATATTTAAAATGAGTTTATAGTGGCTTACAATGGACTTCTATAACAACTTGGTTAATCATTTTCGTAAAACGAGGACGAATACGAAGTAGCTGCTATAGGAGCCCATTGTGCAGTCACGCAGACGCGGACGCGGGACCGGGCTCAGGTCGTGACATGCATGATCAAGGATATAACTTTCCCATTTTAAATATATCTAAAATATGTATAACTTTTCAATAAAATTATACACACTTCTAAAACCTTTTCCTATCAAAACTGACAGAAATTATTAATTTCATAATTTAGATATTGGATGCGAAATTAGCAACCGATATTTAGGAAATATTTTATAATATTGACTTTGTTCTAGGATTGAGATCACGTGTAAAAAGCTAAAACATTGTACAAATTATGAGGATATATTTCAAACACATGAGAAAAGGATGTTAAATTTCAAAATAATCCGACTTGTAAGAAGCAATCACTCTAGATGTAGTGTGAAAATTACTGGTATTTGCGAAAAATGTTATTTATCTTTTCTTTTTTAACTATATAATTATCTGCATTCATGGATTTATTAAATCATTTCAAAATTATAATCAATTTGTCCAGAATTTGGCTTCATCTCTTACTTCACTTTATATATATTTAGTTTTTTTTTAATTAAAAAAAAGAGGGTCCCCAGCACAGCTACTATGTCAACATGTTTCTCAATTTTGTTAATTTTGTTTGTCAAAATGTTGAATTTTTAATTTTTAAAATTTGAAACATGAAAATGAACATATTGATTAAAGATGACCTATATATAAAAAAAAGACGTTTGTGGTAAAATTTTCAGCGTCTTCATGTATGAATTGATGTTTAATTTGAGGAAAAATTGATAAATTGATGCTATAAATTTGTCAGCTACCTTGTAACCTGCACCTAAAAGGGAGGCGGAAAGGGCCTCGCGTGAGATTTCGATTTTTGGTTCGATATCTTTGTTATTTTTAAAATTTAAGTAAGATATTTTTTATTATTTAGATATTTGATTTTTTTTATCAAATTTCCACCGCAATTGCAGAAGTAATATTTTTTTTGATGAAATAAATTTGAATGGTAGGTTTTTCCACATCACACACGCAACGTGTAGAATGTTATAACACACACATCAGTTTTTATTGGAGTGAAATTGAGCACCTCTTCCTCCTTTATGCATCGACATTTATGTGGAGTTACAAACAAATGTCTATTTTTCTTTAAAAAAATTCCTCAATTTTCTGAGATAGGAGAAGTTCTTTTACAAGAAATGCGCGGATTCGATCGGCTTCTAATCTTCATTTAAGAAATTATCCAATAACCCAAATAAGAAAAAATGAAAATTAATCATGATCCAATAAATACGAACTTCAAATTATGTATGATGTGGTAAAACTCATATTCAAAATTTACATATCATGAAGGAAAAATATCAATTCAGCAACCATAATAAAAATTGAGTAAAAATGACTAAATTTCTAAATAACGAAAAGAAATAAAAAAATGACAAAGATATAGAAAAAAAACAGAAAGTGGTAAAACTAATTTATCATTTTTCCATTAGTTACACATGCACGTTATTATATTTTAAAATTATTTTGCCTAGGTAATTGTATTTAGAATAGGTATCTTGTAAGACGGTCTCACGAATCTTTATCTGTGAGATGGTTCAACCCTGTCGATATTCATAATAAAAAATAATACTCTTAGCATAAAAAGTAATGACAAAAACTTGTATGAGACGGTCTCACGGGTCGTATTTTGTGATACAGATCTCTTATTTGGGTCATCCATGAAAAAATATTTCTTTTTATGCTAAGATTATTATTTTTTATTGTGAATATCAGTAGAGTTGACCCGTCTTACAGATAAAGATTCATGAGACCGTCTCACAAGAGACCTACTCAAAATTAATATTTTTTCATGGATGTCTCAAATATATAAGATACTCGTCTCACATGCAAAATACGACCCGTGAGACCGTTTCACACAAGTTTTTGCCTTCTAATTTATTCTATTTGTCTTTGGAAACTATTAAATGTCACATCTTTGAAATTAACAAATTATCTCTATATGCTAATTGTGTAGTTTTAATTTTTAATTTTTTTCTAATTCATTAGTTTGATATATACTAAAATTCACTCACTTCTACTTAGGGATGTAAATGAACCAAACTTTTTGCGAGCTATTCGAAGCTCGGCTCGATAAAAAGCTCGTTTGAATTCGTTTGTTAATCATATCAAACCAAGCTCAAGCTAGATTTCGAGCTCGAAAATTTAATCAAACCAAGCTCAAGCCTAAGGATATTCGGCTCGTGAGCTTGCAAACATGTTTGATAATAGGCTCGCGAGCTCGAGCTCGGCTTGTATAGGTGGCTCGTAAACTCGAACTTGAGCTCGAGCTCGACTCGTTTAGGTGACTCGTAAGCTCGAACTTGGATCATTTGTTGAGTTGACAAATAAAAATATTATTACTAATGTCATTGGAATGAATTAAACACAAAACATAGTTGAAAAAAAAGATGAATTTACACCACATTGTCACAATTACATTTTTTTTTATCTTACTTGCATATCATGATACTAAATATTCTTTAAAACATAATAAATTAACAGAATTACACCAATTTATTATTTTTTCTCCAAAAAATTTATATCACCAAGTCATATTCACGTTGAATAACTTTACAAATTATTATCTTAAAATATTATATTAAATTGAATATAATGAATTTATATTGATTAAAAAATAAAATTTATTTGGAACACATCGAATGGAGTATTAAAGGAGTGAAGTTATTGCAATGTTATTTATATGGTGATATCAGTGTATGACTGTAAGGCCCGAGATTTTATCATGTTAATCCGAGATTATTTAATTTATGAATTTTGGAATGCTGAGTCATATTCCATGGTTTTACAATTCTATAGGATTGATATTGAATTAAAAAGAGTTGTGAGGACCAAATTGCAAATAGTGAAGATTTCAGGGGCTAACATGCAATTAATGATATTTGATGGGACACTTGGCGTGCTATGCATTGAAGTATATATATTTGCAATCTCCTTCACAATTCAGAAGGAAGAAACCGAGAGTTCTCCAGAGCAAATTCCTTCAAGCTTCAATTTTTCTTAGAATTTGATTTTGTACGATCCGTCTATCAGAATTTCAATCCGAGCACGGTTCTGTACTTCTCTTGTCAACAGCTACAACAGAACGTAAGTTTTATTGATTTCTGATATGATTTGAAATTATGATATTGGAAGAATTGTGATTTGACTATTATTATGTGTTCTGGATATACAGATCAGTATATATTTGAAGTCAGATCGAAGAACAGACTGTTTATGCAATTGTTATGATGTTCAGAATTGATATGATTGAGATTGTACAGCTTTAAGATTATGATCTGTTATTGTTAAGATTATGAGTTGTATTGATATCGATTATGAGATTGTGGAATTATGATTGTATTTGTTGAGATTATAAGTTGCTGAGATTGTTTATTGATATTGAGTTGCCGAGGGTATGTCGAGATTGTACCGTTATGCCGTCAGAATTTGATAAGATTGAGATTGATCAATCATGTCGTGATTTGAGTTGTATATTGATATGGTACTTCTCGAATGTCATTCCAGATTGGTATTGAAGATTTTAAAGACAGAACAAAGCTGAACCCTGAAAAAAGAAAGGTATAAATCAATGTTAAACCGGGAAGAATGACTCAAGTGAGTTAGAACTTGAGTTTCCCTAAACCACATACTTATTTGCTATGGTTTTCAGTTATTTGAATTTATTGCATTGATATGCTTGTTCTATTGATTTATAAAACGAATGATTTAAACGATTGATCTTGTGACAGAGGTGCCAGATTGTGATAGAGTAGTCACTGGCCCATTGCACATTGTCACAGAGGAGTAATTGGCGGATGTGCCAAAGTATTTGACGGATAGGTCAAGACACTGGATGTTTGGTTTATATCGATGTTGGCTTAGGAGTGGAGTTACTTTTATTGCTGAGATTCGATATAGTATGCCAACGTCTGGTAAACCGGGATCCCTAGACTAGGAATGAGTCTAGTCTGAGATGTGGAGTCACGAGTTTATTTACAGGTTTATATTGATTCATGTGTTCAGATTTGATACATGTTCTTGATATCTATTTCATGCGTTTCTATCGATTATATGATTGCATGTTTTGTTGAGTTATACTGGGATGTATTTCTCACCGGAATTATCCGGCTGTTGTCGTGTTTGTATGTGTGCATGGCAACATGTGGGACATGATCAGGGTTGAGGAGATGAGGAGAGATCGTGATTAGAGTGGAGACTACGGACATTAATGTAAATAGGGTTTGAACACTTGATAATTAGTTGTTGAACCTGAGTTTTAAATGGTTGTATGTTGTACAATACTCGTACTGTTATACTGATATATATATTAGATGAATTTCATTACGTTCCGCACTGTATAAAAAAAAAATTTAGACCCAGATTAATTAATTAATTTGATCCAATTATCCCAATGACGATTAAGAAGATGATTAGCGTCCGGGTCCCCACAATGACGAATATTTTTTATTTGGATGCTAGATGTATTATTTTGCGATGTTCAATAATATAATGAGTTTATATTTTTTGTAGTTGTTATTTTTGTCGTTTTGATTATTTATGAATAAATTTATATTTTTATGCCTGATTTTTAGTTCATAGATATATTTAATTTTTAACAAACTCGAATCAAGCTCAAACTCGAGCTCAATTCTATGCTTTGTGAGCTCGAAAACGAGCCGAGCTCAAGCCAAGTTTGTTAAACATGATAAGCGAGCTATTAACGAATCAAGCTCAAGCCAGGCTTGATTAACATGATAAACGAGCTTTTAACGAGTCGAGCTCGAACTTTTCTCGAGATTAGTAATTTCAATACAAACCGAGCTCGAGCCTGATAATAGAAGCTCGAATCGAGCTCGAGCTTAAACAATCTTAAACGAGCCAAATAAAAATTCAATAATTCAAAATTCATTTGGACATGTGAAGTTCATGTATTTTTATGTATTCCAAATAAAAATTATACCTTATTCAATTAAATATCTAAACATATTTAATTGAATATATTGCTACTTAAATACTATTTTGACTTAACAGTGCCTTTTAGCAATATTGTTAAGTCAAAATAGTATTTAGTAGCAATATATTAAAAATCATAAATATTATTTATTTTTTAAACGATTTTTAACTATCTTCGAATTGGTCGTAAAATTTACATCATCGTTACATTACAAAGTACATATTTTTAAATAATTTGACTCTTGTCAATAAAAATTCAAGCATTTTAGTGATACTTTATATCCCTGTATATTATAGTATTTAAGTGAAGTGAAAGTGGCATGGGTGACGAAGCAAAATCCACTTTGACACGCAAACCTCGAACTTAAAGAACTCTTGCATGCGCATTGTTTTCAAACGACTCTGTCTTGGTATTTTACGTGATCTAAATTTGTGTTTATAATTTAATATAATCCAAGATTGCAAGCTAAATCTAAGAGAGAGAACACAAATCTAGAACAGACGAAAACCAGAATTGTACGATATGATCAATGCGCTTTATATTTACATGTTATTCATCCAATTATATTGAAAAAATATTCAAATTGCATATTACAAATTTAAAAATATTTATGCACCCTAATAAAATAAATTGAGATAAATGAAAAGACTTCGATGTGTGTATAATCTTAACCAGTCGCTACGTACGTCGTGTACGAAAAAAAATATCACATTCATGGAATGTGTGCATGCATATAATAAATCTCCAAAAACCCAAAAAGTGAAAAAAAAAATCATATAGAATCAAGAAGATGGCGGAGGATACTGCCCGGAGGTCCACGGCGGCGCTGGAAAATTCGAGCTGCTCCCTTGGTTCTGCTGAGTATCTCCTTGTGGCTGGAAACGTATCGTTTCGCCGCTGGAAAATTGCAGAGGATATGAAGAAGAAGTTGAAGAAGAAGATGCGAGGGACGAAGAAATAAATGGAGCCTGCGAAGATGATGTAAAAGTATCTGTCGGTATTATGTTCATTGAGTTCGACAAATACCAATCAGCAATTGATGCATTATGCATCATGTGTTCAAACAAAGTCGTTGGTTGCTGTGTTTGAAAATTTCCGCCAGTCTGAAGCAACTGCGAGTATTCCCAGTAGTCTCTATCTGTCGTTTGGAAAATTTCAGACGGTGGTCGTGGGGGAGGAGCCGCCGTGGCGAATGGCTGAGTAGGGGCGGATATAGTGACTTGTGTAGGTTGGGATGGTGGCAAGATTCTGACGTTTTCTGGGAAGTTGAGTTTAGCTCGGTTACCTCTAAAGCGAAACGCTGCCTCATCGTAGGCTCGGGCGGCGTCTTCTGCTGTTTCAAAGGTGCCGAGCCAGACTCTGGCGGCCTTTTGCGGGTCTCGTATTTCTGCTGCCCATTTGCCCCAGGGTCTTTGCCGAACACCTCTGTATCTTCTTCTTTCTCCCGTTCCTTCCTGTGATTGTGTAGAGGCCTCCGGCTGTGAAGTCTGTTCGACGGCGGAGACTGTGGATGTTGTGGCATTTGAGCCTGCTTCGGGTTCTGGTAGAACATTCATGACAAATAATATATGATGAATAAATGATATACTTAAGTAAAAGGTTAGGGCCTCCTTTGTTATAATAATAGAAGTTTAAAAAAAGGTTTCAGAATATATTGTTAGAATAAGACTTTGGCCGGAGCGAGAAATTTATTTGACAATTTGATTTCAAATTACTATCAAATGTGATAGTAATTTTAAGTAAATTTTAATCGTGTGATAATAATATCCATTAAATTATATATAATCGATTAAATATTTAAAAAATATGACAATTTTACATATTACAGATTAAAATACTACATATAGAAAATCAAATATACCATAGTGATTTTAACTATTTTTAATGTTCAATTTTTCATATTTTTACTATCTTTTTATTACTTAAAGCAATGTTAGTCATATTTTTAGTATCTTTTTATTACTTAAAGCAATGTTAATCATATTTTCATAATAGTATACCTCAAGTAGTTAATCCTAAAATAGATTTAATTACTGATAGTCCGCTCTTTTAACTGAATTCCTAATTCACCCTTCAGTTTAAATTAATAACACGGTAGAATGTGGACAATTCCATCAGTTAGTTCACACCTTCTGTTTTAATAAAATTATGTAGGGGTGTTCAAACTTCGTGAAAAATCGAAAATCCAAACCGAAAAAATCAAATACTGAATCAAACTGAAAATCGAATTTTATAATTCGGATATAAATGTTAAAATCGAAAGTTATTTGGTTCGGTTTCGGATTATATATTTCAAACCCGAACCGACCGAAAAACCCGAAATTTCATTAAATTAATAATTTTATTTTTATTATATATTTTTTGAAATGATATCAGTGAATGATGAATTATTTTGAATAATATTTAGTTGATTGCGGTTTATATAATTCATTTAGACTTTATATTTAAATGTTTTACAAAAAAATCATGTAAAAAAATAACATATTATATTTTACAATATATTTATCTTATTAATTTAAATAATTGTATCAAAACCGAGATAACCGACCGAAATAAGCGAACCATTTCGGTAGAAAACCGAACCGAATCGAAAAAAATGGTTCGGATATCGGATTATATATTTGTAAAACCGAAAACCTAAAAAACCGAAAATCGGACCGAACCGAACCGAATGAACACCCCTACTACTATGTTAAAACGTTTCTGTTTCACTATGTGTGATTTTGTGGTTCAATAAAAGTGAAAGAAAAAAATAGAAAAATACATATTTCGATGAATAAGTTTCTTGTGAGATGGTGTCACATATTTATATACGTGAGATAATTATAGGTGCGATAAGTGGGCTCGATACAAATTTACTATAAAAAAAAATTTTTTGATATAAAAAGTGAAATTTTTTCATGGGTTAGATTGAGTTCGAGATCCGTTTCACATAATTGATTTGTGAGACGATTTCACAAGAATTTTTGTGCTATTCAAAACTGTAACCAAAGTTATGGTAATATGAAGTCACTCACTTTATTTTGCATGTATAATTAACCAGATATGATGTAAATTTGATATCAAATCTTATAATATCTCATATATCTGCATTCTTTTTTTAACCATCCAATATCTGATTCACGGATTTCTTAAAATTGCAATTAATTAATTGCTGAATGTTACAATTAATAACGTATTCCAAAATAGATAATCCCATGGCGCACATAATCCCACACGATTATATATATATATATATATATATATATATATATAATTGNATGTCGATTGCTCTAATCGAGGCCGGGATCTCAAATGCAACGAAGACACGGTCTTATGTGCAAAAGTTGCTCAAAAGGCGCGGATTAAAACCAGATTACAAATATGTATTGCAACAGTGTGACAGTGGATACGAACACTTTGGTTGGTCATTTGCAAGTGCTCTGGGTGAAGTTAAAGAAGGGGAGTACGACATATCAACCTATGACCTTCAAGTTGGGTCTACAGATAATATAGATGAATGCCGAAATGCTATGAGTTCCAAGAACGTTAGAGATGTTGCGATTTCGAGAGGGAACGACTTTCTCTTTCTTATTGGAGAAGTTGGAATCAATACCGTTGACCGTCTTCCTTCGGATTAACTCTGATGATCAATTATGTAAACTAGTCTTTGAATATTTTCATTTAATAATAATTTTATCTATTAATTTGCGTGAATTATGTGCTTCTGAATTGAACCAAATGATCAAATATATATTTTGTTTTTTTTTTTTCATTTAATTTGTATGTTTTTTTTTAAATTTCAAATAAATGAGTTCCGATCATTATAAGACCTAAATTGAAAAAAAATACAAATTACAGTATTAAAAATAGAAATTCACCGTAACATTATCAAAAAATAAATATAAATATAAATTATACAGCTAAAAATAAAAATTTATTATTAGCATGATCATCAGTGAAAAAATTACAAATTGCATGATAAGGATATAACTTTCCCATTTTAAATCTATCTAAAATTTGTATAACTTTTCAATAAAATTATACGCACTTCTAAAACCTTTTCCTATCAAAACTGACAGAAATTATTAATTTCATAATTTAGATATTGGATGCGAAATTAGCAACCGATATTTAGGAAATATTTTATAATATTGACTTTGTTCTAGGATTGAGATCACGTGTAAAAAGCTAAAACATTGTACATATTATGAGGTTAGATTTCAAACACGTGAGAAAAGTGTTGGAAATTTGAATCAAATTTAGAGTTTAAATAAAAATTATGTCTCATGAATGTGAGAGTGTTTTTTGGCTCTCCACATTCTTAAGTTAGTTGTTGCTCATTATTGTGAAAGTGTCTTTTGACTTTCCATATTCTTGAGTTAATTGAAGACTTTTGGCTCTTCATATTTTTGAGTTAATGAGAAGATTAATTGAGTTAATTAATCTTGCAGGACTCTTGGTGTGCACTTTGGGGATTATAAATAGTGTGTTCATTTCCTCATTCCATATACATAAAAATGGTTTTTACACTCAAGATCTCTTTCAAGCATTCTCTTGCTTTTCATATTGTTAGCTTTCATTTGGCCTCCGTTAAATTTCAGTGATACAGTGAAGGTATGTTTTCGGTTCGCCGATGTAGTTAATTACTTCGTGCTAAGTTGCTGCAAGGTTTTTCCGTTGTATCATGAGAAACAGTTGTCCATCGAGATCCTCGAAGCACCGTCGAATGAGACAAATCTGTTTTAAAGAAACTGTATTTCGTGCATTTCTCGGTTTGATTTATTGTTTTATTGTTGTTATTTTATACACGATATTCATATTTTCAATGGTATGCTCATTTTTGTATGCTGTTTTTGATTGTCGACTAACGAGACCTCAACTAAGCATGCCCAAAGGATGAATTCCCTCTGCCGAACATGGATATACTTACTTATCGACAGTGGTTTGAAAACTTTTCATTTATAAATTGATATATTGAGTATAATTAGATAAAGATGGCTCCTGAAGATGTCGCTCTGTCTGTATCTTTACGATATTGTTTTCGTTCTCTACTTCTATATTTTTATTATTAGCAATTTGGCTAACAAAAAGGATGTTAAATTTCAAAATAATCCGACTTGTAAGAAGCAATCACATATGTAGTGTGAAAATTACTGGTATTTGCGAAAAATGTCATTATCTTTTCTTTTTTAACTATATAATTATCTGCATTCATGGATTTATTAAATCATTTCAAAATTATAATCAGTTTGTCCAGAATTTGGTCTCATCTCTTACTTCACGTTTATATTTTTCTAGTTAATTTTTTTTATTAAAAAAAAAGAGGGTCCCCATCACAGCTACGTACTATGTCAACATGTTTCACAATTTTGTTAATTTATGAACATGAAAATGAACATATTGATTAAAGATGACCTATATATGAAAAAAGACGTTTTTGGTCAAATTTTCAGCGTCTTCATGTATGAATTGATGTTTAATTTGAGGAAAAATTGATAAATTGATGCTATAAATTTGTAAGCTACCTTGTAACCTGCAGCTAAAGAGGAGCCGGAAAGGGTCTCGCGTGAGATTTCGATTTTTGGTTCGATATCTTTGTCATTTTTTTTTTAATTTATGTCAGATATTTTTTATTATCTTAGATATTTGATTTTTTTAATCAAATTTCCACCACAATAATATTGAAGTAATATTTTTTTCTTGATGAAATAAATTTGAATTATAAGTTTTTTCACATCATACATAACGTATAGAATATTGTACACACACATCAATTTTTATCGCAGTGAAATTGAGCACCTCTTTCCTTCTTTATCCATCGATATTTATGTGGAGTTACAAACAAATGTCTATTTTTCTTTAGAAAAATTCCTCAATTTTCTTAGATAGGAGAAGTTCTTTTACAATAAATGCAGATTCGATATGCTTCTAATCTTCATTTAAGAAATTATCTTACAACTCAAATAGAAAAAAATGAAAATTAGTCATGATCCAACAAATAAGAACTTCAAATATGTATGATATGGCAAAACTCATATTCAAATTTTACTTATCATGAAGGAAAACCATAATAAAAATTGAATAAAAATGTCTAAATTTCTAAATAATGAAAAAAAATAAAAAATGACAAAGATATAGAAAAAAACCGAAAGTTGGTAAACTAATTTATCATTTTTCCGTTAATTACACATACACGCTATTATATTTTAAAACTATTTTGCCTCGGTAATTGTATTTATTCTATTTGTCTTTGGAAACTATTAAATGTCACATCTTTGAAATTAACAAAATATCTCTATCTGCTTATTGTGTAGTTTTAATTTTTACTTTTTTTTTCTAATTCATTAGTTTGATATATACTTAAATTCACTCACTTCTACTGTATCCGAATATAAATTCAATAATTCAAAATTCATTTGGACATGTGAAGTTCATGTATTTTTATGTATTCCAAATTAAAATTATACCTTATTCAATTAAATATCTAAAAATATATATTTACAAGATTATTAAAACTATGGGGAGTTGATCGCCTTTTGGCAATATTGTTGAGTCAAAATAGTACTTAGTAGCAATATATTAAAAATCATAAATATTATTTATTTTTAAAACGATTTTTAACCATCTTCGTATTGGTCGTAAAATTTACATCATCGTTACAATACAAAGTACATATTTTTAAATAATTTGACTTTGATCAATAAAAATTCAAACATTTTAGTGATACTTTATATATAGAGGTATTCATTGGTCGGTTCGGTTCGGTTTCGTTTTTTTATTTCGATTTTTTTAGCTTTACAAATATATAATCCGATATCCGAACTATTTTTCTTCGGTTCGGTTCGTTTTTCTACTGAAATGGTTCGTTTATTTCGATTTTGACACAATTATTTAAATTAATAAGATAAATATATTGTAAAGTATAATGTGTTATCTTTTTACATGATTTCTTAGTAAAACATTTAAATATAAAGTCTAAATAAAATACATAAACAACAATTAACTAAATATTATTCAAAATAATTAATAATTAATTGATATTGGCTCAAAAAATATATAATAAAAATAAAATTATTAATTTAATGAAATTTCAATTTTTTGATCGGTTTGGTTTTGACATATATAATCCGAAGTCGAACCAAATAAATTTCGATTTTAATATTTATATCCGAATTATAAAATTCGGTTTTCGATTCTATTCAGTGTTCGGTTTTTTCGATTTGAATTTTCGAATTTATCCGAAATTTTAACATCCCTATTTATATCGTATATTATAATATAGTGAAAGTGGCATGGGTGACGAAGCAAAAACCACTTTGACACGCAAACCTCGAACTTAAAGAACTCTTGCATGCGCATTGTTTTCAAACGACTCTATCTTGGTATTTTACGTAATCTAAATTTGTCTTTATAATTTAATATAATCCAAGATTGCAAGCTGAATCTAAAAGAAATTAAAGAACACAAATCTAGAACCGACGAAAACCAGAATTGTACGATATGATCGATGCGCTTTATATTTACATGTTATTCATCCAATTATATTAAAAATATTCAAATTGCATATTACAAATTTAAAAATATTTATGCACCCTAATAAAATAAATTGAGATAAATGAAAAGACTTCGATGTGTGTATAATCTTAACCAGTCGCTACGTACGTCGTGTACGAAAAAAAATATCACATTCATGGAATGTGTGCATGCATATAATAAATCTCCAAAAACCCAAAAAGTGAAAAAAAAAATCATATAGAATCAAGAAGATGGCGGAGGATACTGCCCGGAGGTCCACGGCGGCGCTGGAAAATTCGAGCTGCTCCCTTGGTTCTGCTGAGTATCTCCTTGTGGCTGGAAACGTATCGTTTCGCCGCTGGAAAATTGCAGAGGATATGAAGAAGAAGTTGAAGAAGAAGATGCGAGGGACGAAGAAATAAATGGAGCCTGCGAAGATGATGTAAAAGTATCTGTCGGTATTATGTTCATTGAGTTCGACAAATACCAATCAGCAATTGATGCATTATGCATCATGTGTTCAAACAAAGTCGTTGGTTGCTGTGTTTGAAAATTTCCGCCAGTCTGAAGCAACTGCGAGTATTCCCAGTAGTCTCTATCTGTCGTTTGGAAAATTTCAGACGGTGGTCGTGGGGGAGGAGCCGCCGCGACGAATTGCTGAGTAGGGGCGGATATAGTGACTTGTGTAGGTTGGGGTGGCGGCAAGATTCTGACGTTTTCTGGGAAGTTGAGTTTAGCTCGGTTGCCTCTAAAGCGAAACGCTGCCTCATCGTAGGCTCGGGCGGCGTCTTCTGCTGTTTCAAAGGTGCCGAGCCAGACTCTGGCGGCCTTTTGCGGGTCTCGTATTTCTGCTGCCCATTTGCCCCAGGGTCTTTGCCGAACACCTCTGTATCTTCTTCTTTCTCCCGTTCCTTCCTGTGATTGTGTAGAGGCCTCCGGCTGTGAAGTCTGTTCGACGGCGGAGACTGTGGATGTTGTGGCATTTGAGCCTGCTTCGGGTTCTGGTAGAACATTCATGACAAATAATATATGATGAATAAAATGATATACTTAAGTAAAAGGTTAGGGCCTCCTTCGTTATAATAATAGAAGTTTAAAAAATGGTTTCAGAATATATTGTTAGAATAAGACTTTGGCCGGAGCGAGAAATTTATTTAACAAAATATATCTCCTCGTGATATATGATAAGCTTCCTCCAATGCCAACCAAACATAAAGAACAATGTAAAATTAACAAAGTTGAAGATTCGAAACAATAATTATCTATATACTTTGTCAAACATTAGAATAAGGAAATCGGAGTTTGATTAAAAAAAATGAGCATACAAAACAAGACGATATTAAATCATTCAGCCAAAAGAAAAAAAAATCATTCAAATAGTACTTTATCTTTCTATGGGAAAAATAAAAATAAATTTTTGGAAACGTCAAATTGATTAAAACGAGACGAAATATACTAAAAAATATAATAATAACAAAAAAGGAAAAAAAATACTAATTAATGTAAGAAAACAGAGCAGCTGCGTGCTATGTAAACTAACCAGGTTTAATGGAGGAAGACAAGTCCGCAAACCCTGGATAAATCTCTTGTGCTGAAATCTGCGTCACACTTTCGTCTTGATTACGCCTCCTTTTCTGCCCAGCCCACGAGCCAGAGCTCGAAGAAGAGTAAACAGGGGAGCCAGTTCCCATGGAGGACGGAGCAGCAAAAGACGACATAACGGTGCTGGTCATTTGGTCTGGCCGTAGGAACCACTGGCCGCCTTGTCGCTGTCCTGACACCACGTGTGTTAGTGCACTTACCATCGCCGACATATCTCTTGACTCGTCATACACTGAATGCAGAGGTAGTGGCGGCGCCGGCGGCGCTACCGCTGATAATAGATAATCTGATTGTTCATGCTGTTGCATGGGAAAATATGGTGCTGAGGCCGCGGCGGTTGAGCTCGTTGCGGCGGCGGTATTTTCTGTATTGTTCGTTGCCTGAATTCTGGCATACTCGCTGCTATCTCGTCGGTTCGCCACCTTTGAAAAGCACATGTACCCAATATTAATTTTTCGGATAAAATTACAGAGAACCGTTTGAAATTTTCTCCAAGAAATTCACCAGTAATAGCACAAATTGTCAATCCCAAATTCAACTTTGAGCTGCCGCGCCTAACTCATGAAGTTCATTTTTCCTGAACCTCTAAATTTGACAATGACCAGTTATATAACAAGGGAGAATGGAGAATATATACATTCAAGAACTCCGGTTTAGCCGCCAATTGAACAGTGTAGAAAATAAACAAAAAATCTGCCCAAACGTGCTTAAATATGGCCCCGTACAAAATTAATACACATTCGTGGGGAAATCCGAAAAATAAATTTCTTTTAATTTAATCTGGGTATGTTCGAATATAATAGTAGAAGTTGCCGACTCGAATAAATCTGTATACGTTCACACTTGAATCAGTATCAATCGCAAAAATTAGAGGAGCCTTCGTCAATGTCGGTTTCCACTGCTCGTGCGTGCGTGCGTGCGTGCGTGTGTGTGTGAAAGAGAAGAAGCGGAAACCATATTTGAATTTAGCTCTTTGCGTCATCAATCCATTAATCTTTGATTTGCCTCTTTATTTTACCGACATAAGTTTTTCACAAGCTACCCTTTACGTACGTGAGAACCAGTCTGGAATTGTACAACCAAGGAAATATTTAATGAATATTCTTTTTCTTGTCTTGAGATGATATGTGGTCAAAACAAAACTACCTTGAAAGCACAGTGCTTATCAATTATTTATTATTTATTAAATATTATCGTCATTTATTGTAAGCCACACGTAAATACGAACGAGCCTTTTTCTCCTTTGATAAATGCGACACTTGAACATTATTATTTATCTATTTTAGGGATTTATTTATTTATTTGTTTCACACTTGAAAAGAATATGCAATGTGGTCAAATCACGTCTCTTTTCTCACTTTCTCTCGATTAAAAAAGAAACGGTTAAAGTCAACAAACTAATATATAAAAAAATCATGTCAATTTAGATTTTTTTTAAAATGATTAAAATTTAGTACAAATCCTAAAACTTATATTTTGTTGGAATATTCTGGCATCTAATGAAATAGTTATATATCTACAAATGGACGTGTTAATCCATACAACCTCATAGTTAAGCCCTGGAACTGATTTTAATAATAAATTAGCTGTAAAAAAAGAAAAACTGCAGTGGGGTTGAAGTTATCCATTCCATGTGGTTATAAATAATTACAAATCGGCGGAATTTGTCGTGACTGTGTGTGTTTTGAATGAAAACGATAAGGATGAGATTTGTGGGGTTAGTTAAATGTCCAGGTTAGGACCCTGACTCGATTTTGATATAAGGTATATCTATAACAGTTGTGTGTGTGTAAAGAAGAGTTTGACTGGGATTTGAGACAAGTTTTAATTAATTTAATGTAGTCGGAAAATAATTTCAAATATGGTTTCCGCTTTATGGAGAGTTTGATGATTATAGATAAAATAAAATAAAATTTTGCATTTAATAATTATAAAAAAGGGGTGATTGGACCGAAGTAGGTTGCTTACCATTANATTTTGTGAAACACAATCACTAGAAATTTCTAGGAAAGAGAGCGGCATGGAAACACAAACTAAAGAAAATTCGATTAAACAAAAAGGGATTAAGGCGTGACTCAGTACGGGAATATAAAATGGGATGCAAATTAAATAATTAAGCACTTTCTTGGATTTACTTTATTTCTTTATAAATTTAATATTATTTACATTTTCGATGCATGTTTCGTCTTGCTATAGGATTTTTTTAGTATTTATCTATGGACTAGATATATATCTTACACTATCACGTGATAGTGAGTTTTAGAAGTCAAGAGATCAGCTAGAAAATATCTTCAATTGTACATAAATTTTCAGATTTTTAGGGTTATAAATTTGTTTATATTTCCTTTAATTCTTTAGTTGTTTTAAATATACTATTTCAATTTTATTTGATTGTATAAAAACTAATTTAATCGCTGTCTATTAATTCATGCCTAAAAGTAATCTTATGTGGTTTTTTTTTAATTATAAAAAGGAGAAGGAAATTAAACCTTAATCTAAAGACAAGGAGCAATGGCTGAGACCAACTGGGCTAGAAGTTGTATGGGTTATTAAATACTTCTCAGCCTCCAAGTTGTTAGTTGTCCCACATCGGTTGGATAAAATACCTGAGAATTGTATATATGGGCTTGGACAATCCTCCCCCTTTAGCTAGCTTTTGGGGTTGAGTTAGGTCCAAGTTCCAATTTTAACATGGTATCAGAGCTCAAGTTCCACCGTTATGTGTGTTGGACCATCCGTTCTGCCCATAGTTGGGTCATTTGTAAACTTCACGCTCCAGATGTTCGTTCCTGGGCGTGAGGGGGGTGTGTTAGTTGTCCCACATCGGTTGGATAAAATACCTGAGAATTGTATATATGGGCTTGGACAATCCTCCTCCCTTGAGCTAGCTTTTGAGGTTGAGTTAGGTCCAAGTTTCAATTTTAACACAAGTGTGCAGCAGTTTCACGTTGAACACCACTTGTGTGATAAGTATTGAGTGTGTGTGTGTTTTAAAAAGTTTGAATTCCTTAAAATCAGTGATTTTGACATTTCCCGACTATTTTTCAAAAAGATAGAGATAAGTAGATTGGATTAATGCTGTAATGATGATTAATTAATGAATGAAAGAATTGGACCACAGATTTAGATTAATACTAGGTATGTAAGTGTACACTTGATTGTCACCATCACAAATTCTTCGTTAGCACATTGTTATGCGCTCACACTTAATCACGTGTACGTGTAAAAGTTGATTGTTTGCCACTAGTGAAAGTAGAGCTACCTGGTCATGGATGATTGTTTTTCTTATGCTTTAATTTTTTTGGAAAAAAAAAATTACGGATTGTAGTTCACGAAATATGATTTTTGAACCCCTTACATAAATTTTTTTTCTTCATATTTTAGAGTCTTAATTTCGTTCCGGTCTAGATCCGTCCCTCTTAAATGTGACACAAAAAGATTTGCCTTGACCACCTCATAAATTTTTTGGTCCCACGGGTGAAAAATGGGTGCACAAAATGCATGCATATTGGGAAAGCAAGAAATTTCCAAGGGTGTATGACGAGAATTTTTTTATATTAACAAAATAAAAAAAAAATTCAAAACGAATTCACTATACCTTAGCTTGATCATTCCAGGGTGGTCCCTGACATTATTTCCCGGCCACTGTGTTCTGTCCTGCATGGTCCAAACTCCAAACATCCTCGGGAACCTTCTGTGCGGTGGCAACCAATCCATTTATTCGAACTTTGAACTCTTCGTACTCTCTCTGAATGATGAGCGTTGCAGAAATCAAGTTTCAGTCATCAAACTTCAAACCCAAAATGAAAATATCTATGGAAGAGCCATCATATTCTTTGGGTGCATGCTTTATAAACAGCGTGGTCATCTTAAATGAAAACAACAGTTATTGACTTATTTTTCTTTTCCATAAACCCATAGGTTGAGTAAATTATCTAGCAAAAAATTATATATTAAGTCAATGACGAGAGCTTATTTCAGAAACAGATAATAAGGGAAAAGGTATGTATAACACCTTCACTGCCCGGCGTTCCCTCACAGTCACAAATGTTGGCTCTACCTTGTCTTTCAAATAGTTGACCTTTTGGGCAAAATACCATTCAGGAGACCGAGGTTCTATGCAAATCTTTTTACAGCACCATCATCTGAGACATAGCAAGCGACATTGTCTACTGGATAATCGACGGCAAGAATAGAAGGAACTGTGTTTGCAGTAATGAGTGGCGGTTCTTTCATGGGGTCAGCTGTACTCACAAATATGTCCACAGGCATTAGCTGAGAGGGCTTCCCTTCATCCATCCCGTAAGTTAAGATAGAAAACATCAAGATATAAGGCAAATAAACTGGAAGCAAAAGTAGTACAAGTGGCTCAATAGGTAAAAGTTCTTTCTCGCATTCCATTAGGTGCCTAAATTTGGCGTAACAAAGACAAAAGAGACCTTTTGTCACAAAAAAGTCTATAAAAACTCGCCACCTCCCCTGCTGCCTTGGAATGCTTACTTTTTATTCATTAACATCAAACATTCCAACAATCCCCACATAAATGAAATTAATTCATGACGTTATCAAATTCTAAGCAATATGAACTTATAAATCCAAATTCAAGTTTTATAGCTTGTTAAGTTTGGACTTAATCGTTCTTGCTTAAAGAATTTAAACCTTATACATTATTTTGCAAATTTGACAACATTGTATTTTCAAAGTCTATCACTTTACTTTTCATATCTGTTATCAATAAATATGATGAAATTTTCTTTTCTCCTAAAAAAGATCCATTTAATTTTCTAATAAATGGATTGAAATTATTTATATTTCGACCTATATTCCTTTTTTTATGCCATAAAATTTTAGACATGTGATTAATTATCTTTTTCAATCCATAGTTTAAATTTAAGATCTCGAGTCTAATTCCGATTTTCTGTTTCTTTAGTTTCAAGAATTTCCTTAAAATCAATACACAAATTATTGAATTTTTGAGCCGATAAATTATTTGAATGAACTCACTCATTTCAACGTTTAGCATAATACTCGTCATTCATAATTTACAATTCTTGTATTTTGCACAGGAAAATAAACATAATTCATAGTTTTTCCATCAAATAAATTGAAATTACATCAAATTTAAGTATTATTACAAAGAAGCAATTAAAATTTCAAAACATGATATTTGAAATTCAGAGATTCACAAGTCGTTGTATTGTCGTGAGACTGCATAATTTAATTCGTTCATGTTATTGTCATACATCTTCAAAGTTGCAAACCAAAAAAGAAAGAGTCCAAAGAATAGAATTTCATCTTAAGATTGTAGGTGTAGATTCTCCTTTAACGCCTTCATTTGAAGTGCAACCTGAAGACAATTAAATTCATGAAGATATGTTAGCAATTTGAAGTCGGGACAAAAGAAAATTATTTGTCCTTATGACAGATTTGCGCTGCAATGTGACAACCGTCTCCCAAGATACAAATTCCAACTTGTTATAGTAGCACTACAAATCACAATTTTTATAACTAGAAAATGAAACAAACTCTTTTTTAAGAAAGAAAGAAGTTGTTTAAAATAAATGCAAATGCTCTTCTTTTGTTTTGTCCTCTCAAACTTGAATTTATGTTTTCTCTCAATATGTTAATTCATTCAGATGGATTAATGTTTAAGTCACAAATCTCGAAATGTGACCAAGAGAAAACTTTTAGTTACAAAGATACATAAAAACTCGCAACTCTTGTTAAACAGCTCCGTCAAATGCCTATGCAACTCTTAACCGGCGCGCAGGTGTCTCTCTCTGCCCTGGAATTTTCAAGGCAACAAAGGAAGTGCTAAGACTAATTTGGGAGATTCCATGGCATGAATGGGCGTCGAGGCTCCCCGTTTAGGCACCTTAGCAACTCTCTTGCTGCTTGAAAACTTACTCGCGGCTTTTAAGACGCAAATTTGGAACGTTTTTGTTTGATCCAATTTTCTTTTACTTGATTTTATTCATTGAACTCAAATATTCCTACAGACTTTCAATATCACTACATTGCTAAGATCCAGCTCTATATTTTCGCTAAGACATCTTCTTGAAAAATCAAACAACTGAAATTTGAACAATTGCTACCTGAAATCTCCCATACATTTAAATTAATTATAATTTAAAATCGTACAAAATCTAAATGGATTACAACCTTAATATGTTATTAAGCTTATGTATAATAACCCATATGGTACATGCACATTTTTAAACGCCTACACAGCAAGAATCATATCGAAAAATAAAATAATAAATAAAATACTCAAAAAAACCGAAGCTAACATTTCGAGTGCAATTTTCAAAATACGGTACTTTTCCACCAGTTTACCAAAATTTCTATCTAACCATAACTTTCTTTCCAATAAATCTAAAATATTATTTCCAACCAATTTTAACAACTTTAAAAAAATACACGAATCACCAACTTTTTTTATTTGTTACGTAGAACCCGCAGCTTTATTTTTCGATGCACGTAAGATAAATCTAAAATTAATGTAATAAAATACAAACAAGATTAATCAATAAACACACTAGATAAGCATATGTAACAAGCTCATCCTTAAAAGACGTTATTAAAGAAAATCAAACTCCTTGCTACCAAACACTAACTGATCCACCAACTCGGCCACAACTTTAGAGAAGCACAAAGCTCAACATAAAGAGATTTCCAAATCAAAGTTCCAATTAATCTTCCTCCAATCTGAATTTATCCGACAACACGACCACAATATTATTACGTTAGACATAGATCCAGGATGCATGATTTCTTGACGTGTTGAATCCCACGTATATATATATATATATACACACATAAGATGCAATATTATGCGTACCGACAGCAAACAAATCAATCGGAGATACGCCTAAGTACATTTGTATCACTGAATGTAAGATTGGCCCGTTATATCGAGGTCCTTATCACCGGTGGACGGCGGAGGCTTCTTCATGGGCGGGGCGGTGGCCTCAGCCGGTCCATCCGCGCTCTGTGTGGCGCTGGCTGGTGGCTTTGTCGGATCTTTCGATTGACCCACATCGGTTCCATACATTCCGCCGCCATATGCATTTTCAGTTAGTGGAAGCAACGGTGAAATGTTAGGTGGCTGGTGCTTCCGCTGCCCACCCTGCGCTTCATCCAATATCTCTCGCTGCATTTTCTCTTTTTCCATGGCTAAGCTGGTTCCTTGTGGGAGTCGCTGTAAAAACGTTGGCCATTTATTATTGTGTTGCCATCGACACGCGGACGAAGAAAAACGTGGCGAGCAAATCCTATTCCACGTGCAAGTATATGGATGACTGATCTATAACTGTCCCATTGACGTATTACAAATTAGATTTTTTTATCCAATAATAAATCAATAAATTCAAGTAGTGCATAAAAAAATTAATTTTAAAAAATATTTCAAAGTTTATCTTGAAGTTTAATACTATTTATTAATAGTATAAAATTAATTATATTTGCCAAAATAAGATATAAAAAAAGTGTATTAATATAATAAAGAGTATGTATCGAATCTTCATCTATGAGACGGATCAACCATACCGATATTCACAATAAAAAATAATACTCTTAGCATAAAAAATAATATTTTTTAATGGATGACTCAAATAAAAGATCCGTCTCACAAAATACGAATCGTGAAACCGTCTCACACAAATTTTTTACTATAATAAAATAGGGGGTGCTTTAAACTCAAAATTGTTGACTTCCGCGAATTGGAGTTATAGATTGTGTTTTAAAAAGCGATTCATTTATAGATTAAACAGTCTGTGAAAAAATCAGAAGGTGCAAGTATTTGAAAATAAACTTGAAAAAATTTAAAATAAAAAATGGTTAGTGTTTGATAAATAATTGATTAATACTAATCGATATTATAATTATTTCTGTAGGAATAGAATCAATATCCCATGTACTTTGGTATGAATTTCAATTAAAGTAAACAAACACTAGAACAAAATTTGGATTTAAGTAACACACAAAATTGATTTTTTAAATAAAAAAATAAAAATCACTTTTATTTACACCCCCCTTAGTACTAAAACTTTGTTGAGAGCTGTTTCAACACCAAAAGCGCGTTTCCCTACAGAGTAGGAATGTATAAATAATTGCTAGAGTAGAAACAAAACAGTTCTCATTTTTTCTTCCGCGTTACAGTATGAAGACTTCATATTCTTCAACTCAAAATATTCACATTAATGAGGTACCGGAGACATGAACCTGTCACGTCCCAAGCTTGGACCCGTGCTTGCACAATGAGCTTATTTAACAATTACTTCGTATTCGTATTCGTTTTATGAAAATTATTAACCCCAGTTTCCAATTATGGGATGAATATGGTTCCGTTGTTGTTCTACCCCCTATGAATTTGAATTTGCGTGCTACCATCAATCTCTTATGCTACCAGATTCATCTGGTTTGGATCTTACTTCTTTAGCTTTTTACTCTGCTGAAGGAAAGACGGGACAAAAGGTAAGATTTGATCAAATGTGAGCATTGTAACTGGCCGGGTAACACGGAAGGAGAATTGTTGCAGGTTATTTGGTTATCCCCCTGGCCAATAGTCATCACCTCTACAAAGCACCGGGTAAGGCTCAATCTCAGAAATTTCATAAGGATGGGCAGAGGCCTTTAAACCTATTGGACACGTGAACATATTGAGCCATGGGGTTGACAGTGCAACTCCGTTGGTTTTGAATTCTGATGTTGGTTGTCAAGCCCCGTGATCGGGTTTAGTCGACAACGGCGTTGTTTAGCAATCACACAATTGAAAACAACAAACCTCGTAGCACTGTATAAACCAAAACTAGTTTATATCATAATTTCAAAAAGATAACAATGTCTTTACAACCCATTAACAGAAAAACGAAAGAATTTATTGCGAAAAGTTACAATTGAATAAAAAGCTTAAATTTAAACTAAAATCTCGAAATTCACCAGCCCCAAAACTGGCCAGACTCGTCTTCCTCAAGTTGATCCTCAGGTTTATCTGGGAAATGATTGTAAGGGGTGAGTGATATGGCCGTCACTCAGCAAGTGGATGTCGTTCGAGCACAACATAACAACATGCTTAAATTTTGAAAATCACACAACATTTATAACATAATTTATATCTCATGCATAACATTGACCAGACACTGAGATTCCTCTACTTTCTATGGTTTATTAATATTAGTCTTTAAATTTTACTCCTCTTAGGGGGCGATGCCATATAACGGTTATAATTCCACCGTGTAAGGGCCATAAACATTTCATATTGGATTCCCACCCATATACAGTCGAATCCTCACAGTGCCCAAAACCATATGAGAACAATACAAGAACAAAGTAGAAGAAGAATTTACGATCGATCGAATTTTAAAATAAAAATGAAAATGCATACATGGAAATTTACACTTTAAAACAAGCCCATTTACCTTGGTTTTTGAATGCTAAAACGTGGGTGCACAGCTGCTTGGTTTGGATCACTTCTTGCTCCTTACTCAGGCAGCACTCCGGCTCACTTACTAGCCTAACTTGAACGATTTTTAGGCAGAGTTTCGGCTAGGGTATGTTGCTGAAATTTTCGAATTTTGCAGCTATGGTTTTCGAAAATCGTGGCGCGATGAATGCTAGGAGTGATGAGCTATTTTTAGGTGAGGGGAGGAGGCTAAATTGGATGCATAAATCATGTCCAAAATTGGCCTCAATCCCACGATTTTGACTCCCAAAATCCATTCCATGATTGATTTATTTAGCTATCTTAATTGTGGGATTTATTCCTTGATTCCTACCCTTTGATTGGTTCGAAAATATGGCTAGGTCTAGGGATTTTTGTGCAAAAGTTTGACAGTTTATTACCATTCTTTAATCTTGGTCCCAATATGAAAGATTATTTAGCTGCTTCTTAGATTGTTAGGAATATCCATATGTTAATTTATCTTATTTCTCATGCACTTTGTATAATATTCCCAATCTTCTTCCCAAAATTTCGAAAATATGCATGCTTATTCATATGCTAATACCACTTTAATTCAATATTATATTGTATTTCCAAAAGTATTCCAACCTATCCCTATCTAAAATATGTACACCAAAAAAAAATATTAAGCCTCCTAATTTAGAGTTGCACAAGGGTTTTCACATTGGTAGTGCTGCTTTTTTCACCCCCGAACCATTTGCAGAGATCTTCAAGATTTTGAATAAAGATCGGGCTGCTGATACTCCAAATTCTCCAGTTGTGAACATGACAGGCACTCAAGTTTTATCCCCCTCCCCATCGCGTCTTGATTGGATTATAGATAATGGGGCTGATGATCATATGATTGGTGGAAATAATGTGTTGCTCAATTCAACGTCAAGTGGTTCTTCTACAGGTTCTGTTAAGATGCCTAATGATAGTACTACGTACGACTGTTTCGAACCTTGGACCCATGGCCTTGTCTGATTCCAATACTCTTTCTCATGTTCTTCATGTTCCAGCTTTTCACCACAACTTATTGTCCATCTCTCGTTTTACCAAAGAACATCATTGCTCATCATTTTTTTCCCTCATTTTTGCATTTTTCACGACCTATGGAATGGGAAGATTCTGGGGTTTGGTCAAGAGAAGCACGGCTTATATCATCTTGATTCATCCAGCCTTAATTCCAATTAAGAACATTGTCATTCCTGGTTTTAAGTAAAAAAGTATTTCTTCTTGTAATATATATATCTTGTTTACTGCTAGTGATCATGTTGTTTGTGATTCTTCTATTGATGTACTTTGGCATAAAAGACTTGGTCATATTTCTTTGTCTCGTATGAAATTGTTACCTTTTATATCCCGTAATATTAATTTTTCACCTTGTAGCATTTGTCACAAAGCTAAACAGGCTAGGCTTCCTTTTCCCTCTTCAAGTTCTAGTTCTTGTACTGCCTCCTTTTCAAAAATGGAGGCAGCCACAAGGATTCTAAGATACTTGACATCTGCCCAGGCCTTGGGATATTTCTGCCAGCTCAAGGATCTTTTTCCTTAAAAGCGTTTTGTGATTCAACGGGGAAGACGCGAGTAGAAAGTCGATTACGGGATATTGTATTAAGTTGGTTAATTCCTTAATCTCAATTCTCATGGCCAACAAAGAAACAAACAATGATGTCAAGATCGTCGGCTGAGGCAGAATATAGAGCAATGACAAAAATTACATGTGAGATTACTTGGATTACAGGTTTGATCAAAGATATGGGAGTCGAAATATTCCAGCCAACACAGCACTATGACAACAAATAGGCGATACACATGGTGGAAAATCATATATACCATAGATAACAAAAAACATGGAGATTGATTGCCATATAGCGCGAGAGAAAATTGAAGAAATGCAGATTAAAACTGCACATCTTTCAACTAACCAACAACAAGCAGATATATTCACTAAGCTAAGGCTCTAGGTAGAGTCTTAGTAAAACTCACAACATTGAACGAAAAAAGATTAATGAAAATAACGAAAATGGAAGAGTATTAATAAAAATTCACATGTATAACTAATAACCAATATTTAATACATAATAACAAGCACGTATATAAACACACACACAAACACACGTGTAATTACATGATATATAGATAGAGGCCTTCAGCGGTTCCATATCTTTTACATATTCTACATATGTATACAGCTAGCTAAAGTCTGCTAACGAGTTCCCCAAAGGAAACTTGCCGCGCCTCCTGAAGAGGACCGCCCTTGAGTCGATGACGAAGATGTTCTTGTGGTCGTGGCGTTGTTACCTTCCCACAGTCGAGTTGCCGCACCTCCATTATTTTTTGTAGCATCGGTAGTCGAAAAACGGCTGGCCGGTGAATCGTGACCCCGCTTGCCGCTAGAATATTGATAGGAAGATGACATTGTCGATCGACTAATAATACTTTTTATCTCTGTGTTGCGGATTAGGGCATTTTATAGATGAGAAGGTGCATGGCTCGGGGGTTAAATTAGTCATTTGATACTAAATTTGTTGAACAATGTGTTTTCCTGCTAATTTCCATTCATATACACAGTAGCGTGTGGTCATGCATATATAACGGAAATTCTACGTGATTAGATCATTACTGGTAAATCACTAAAAGCTCGATCGTTTCTGTACAGTGTATGAATGTATAAATAGTTGCCAGAGTTTGACTTCAATCAATTGCACACCTACCAAAAAACCACGTGTCATGGTCGAACAGTAGATTGTTCAAAATGACCCACTCACAAAAAATATATTGAGTATAGGTCCGTCGTACAAATTTTATGATGGAGCATTTTTACGTTTTTTTAGTGCCATACTAATTATTGTTTTTATGAAAGTACCCGAGTTGACGGAATATAGTGATACAAGGCTACTTCGAGAGAGCCAATACAATCTCCAAGAATTACAAGTAAGATGAGAAGAAGAATTAAGGAAAAACAGAAGAAGAATCAGCGAGAGAGATGGGAGAGTTAAAGAAATCAAAGAAGAAAAATTAAATTTGATTATCTCTGCAAGTTTCCTACTTATATTCGGTGATGAAAACATCGGGTAGAAGTATGATAGCCGCCGGTGAATGGTGGATGGTAGGTACTTGCACCGCACGCAGTGCCAAGTAAATCAAGTGAAGATTTGTTTCATAACCATGCATTAATGATATGAAATATATCAAAAATCGTTTTTAAATAGGGTGGTGCTCCAACATTAAAGACTCGAATATCTTATAAGACTAGTATATAATCCACTTCTCGAAATCTTTGGTTCCTTCTGGCAATTATTACTCCTTTAATGATAAAAATATATTTGTGGAGAGGAATACTTCACGAATGCTGTGTAAAGCCAGCTGCACCTGTCATTGCTCCGCCAATTATTGGATTCAATTACACCAATGGACCACTCAAAAATCTTGATTATTAACTTCATCGATACCACATATATTAATGCGGTATTATAAAAATGCATATCTTGTCGTGTAGCATGCAATATTATAGTTATTTATATGTCGGATCTAGAAGACACTGTTTTCAATTGTGACTTGGTCAAACTAGTCATATATATATATATATATATTTTTTTTTATAATCAGCACTCCGACAAAAGAAAGTAACTAGTCATATATATATGTAAAACTTTATACATTATGTTGATATTTTTGTAAATAATTTTTATGTGTTAAATGGATATGGTTTTTCAATTGTTGATCATGTAAATATGTATAGAGGACAATCTTTTCCAATTGTTAATTGGTCAAACTAGCTCTCATGTGTAAAACGTTACATAAATATTTTTATAAATATATTTATATGCTAGGGACATACATGGTAAAACATCATTGTCCATTTAAATGAAATTATGATTTTTCAGTTGTTGATCATGTCAAATGTGGTCAACCCGGTTGATTCATAGTGATCAATTATGGTTGAAGAATTCAATAGTTAATAAATAACCTTTATTTTCGATTTTTCCTCCATTTTAGCCACAAGAAAACAAGTTTTTAACTTTATTTATAATATAAATATAAATGTAAATAATAATAATTATTAAAAAGATATAAATATATACAAACTATAAAGAAATTGAAGAGTTTGTGTAAACTATTAGACATTATATTAATATTTTTGTAAATATATTTATGTGTTAGAGACATACATGGTAAAACATTATTGCCTATTTAAATATAATTATGGTTTTTCAATTGTGAACTATGTCAAATCGGTTGATATATAATGGGCAATGATGGTTAACAAATTTAATAATTAATAAGTAACCATAATTTTCGATTTTTTTCCCATTTTAGCCATAAGAAAACAAGTTTTCGACTTTATTTATAATATAAATGTAAATGTAAATTATAATAATTATTAAAACGATATAAATGTATATAAAATATAAAGAAATTGAAGAGTTTATTGATAAAATCGCAAGTTTTTAGTTGTATTTTTTAAATAATAACAAAAATATAAAATATATTATTTGAAGTTCAAAAAAAATCATCACGTACTGATAATTTTTCAACTTATTTTTCTAAAAAAACCAACGACAATATCTATTCTATGTCAAAATAAATGCTAGAGTCTAATGATATATAGATAAGATCATTATAAAATTTGTTATAAAACTCATATTAAAATATTATGAATTTATGGTATTCATGTGGTTATAGTTTAGAATATAACATATCATGAACAATTGTTGTCACGTACGTGTTCTTAGTTATTCTAAGAATTATATTTAAGTTAGATCTTCAATATGTAATGTTTTTAATTTGAGGAACATATTTATCAATTAATTGATGTAATAGATAGAAAAATATCAACATCATATATTAAAATATTTTCTTACACTCTTATATTGTTTAAGCAATTCAAATCTATTCATATCATTGTTTTTGTATTGTTCTGTTAGTTCAATTTAATACTTAATCTGATAAATTATTATTTCAATTCTTATCATTTGATTGGATCTATCTTTTTTCCGAACAAAATGTTGTTTGCTGGATTGAATCACGTAATGCAAAGAGTAATGCACGTGAGTCCAATTTTAAGAACACAAGTTAACCATCAAATAAAAAAATTGATTTCATAATAAATTTTTGTAAAATAAAAAAATTAATAAAAACAATTATCTTCTCCAATTAAATTAATTGACTCAAAGACCACATTCAGTCACTCTTGATCGATCTGCCACAAGATTATGAAAGCGACAGTTAAGCTTAACTGGCTTTTAATGACACCACATGCAATGCCACCCGGCCGACAGCCATGCATTTATTCGCGGATCCCATCCCCTCGTGCGATCGTCTCCTTGTTTACCTAACTCGTCGCCAGCTCCTCCATTTATATACTCTACACGCCTCATAATTCGTTCATCAAACCTCGCAGTACATCACCAATTCCACAAACACGACGTTCATGGCATCAAAAATGGTGACCAATTTCCGCAGATCCCTCTCCTTTCATAACCACCCCTCATACAATTCGGCAAAACCCAAGAAAACCCTTCATGCCAGATCCGCCAGTCTGCCATGCCGATCACACCCGATAATTTCCCAGCTCCGTGACAAAGTCGATGACTTGAACGACCGGGCTACTTCAGAATCCGGATTAAGAACCTCTGGTTGGCTCTGCGACTGCTTGGCCCGGATGAAAATGGTCCACGATTTGCTCGACGATCTTTTACAACTCCCCCAGACTCGAGAATCCCTCCGAGGCGGCGGGCAACACGCCGACTTGATGGAGAAGCTGTTGGAAGACTTCCTCCGATTCGTCGAAGTTTACGGCATGTTCCAGACGCTGGTCCTGAGGTTAAAAGAGGAGTGTTCCGCAGCTCAAATCGAGGTGAGAAGAAGAGACGACAGCAAAATCGTTGTGCATTCCAAAAATCTGAACAGAATCGGTAAAGAAATCAGCAATCTTGTTTGTAGTTTTCATTCGATGGGAAAACTGATCATGCCAGCGGTGTCATCGCATGATGAAGAAGCAGAGCTTATCGAAGTCATAAACGATGTAATCAAAGTCACCATAGTAATTTCAACTACGGTTTTTGGCGTGATTTCGAACTCTTATCCCTTCCGAAAACCGCCTTCCATTGGGCTCAGCTTCAAGAAGAAAGTAAAGACTGAAGAGGGAATTAAAGAACTGGAAGAAATAAATTTAGACAATTTGTTGGGTTTAAGGAAGAAAACAGAGGAAGATGTGAAAAATGTGAGCAAGAAAATGCATGAAATGGAAGATCGTATAGTAGAGATTGAAGGGTCGGGCGAGAGGGTTTTCAGGAGTTTGATCAATTCTAGGGTTTCATTACTCAATATTCTAACACAATAGAATCAAATAATTAAAGCAAATTGTGTATTTTTTTGTGTGATTTTGCAAAGTTTTGTTTGTGAAAATGTATATAAAATTTCTTATACTGTTCTGTATTTGGCTTTGTTTCCATTATGTTGTTACCAGCTACGCGTCTTAATCTCATATTATTTTATTTAAACTATAAAAAAAGCTCAAGCAGCATCTAAAGTGGTCGGACTAGGAAAAAAAACTTAAGAGCAAACAAACTTATGTTGGTAGTTTAAATTTAGAAAGAAAATTACTGTACTTTAGCGAAATTTGAGTTTCATCAACTTTAGAATATGCTCGAATTTGACTCGGATTTTCATTGAGACGAGAAGCAATGCAGCATGCCTCGTCTGCTGCCGAACAATAATAGTGTACAATAATTGCTAAAATAATTAATTTCTCCACATAATTGGACAAGTGGAGTTGTTTCCAATAAATGATCCTCTGCACATCTCAGAACCAGCGAACGTGTTAATCACTTGGGCTAAACAAAATTAAACTACAATTATTTGGTCTCTGCTCCGATGGAAAAAGGTTGTCTTCTTTCATCAAAACTAAAGCAAGATGCACATGACAGGTGAAACAGGGTGTCCTCACGTACTTCTGCATTTCAGGTTGATATCATAAAATAAAAAATAAAAAATAAAAAATAAAAAATAAAAAATAAAAAAATTGAAAAAACAAAATAGTTACTTCCCAATTTTTTTCCCAAATCTCATTCTATCAGATTACTGCGAATTGGTTCTTGGTAACATTCACATGCATACAAAGATCGTGCTAAGAAAGAAAATTTGCCCGATAAACTCGCTCCGATCGAATTAGGAAGGTGAGTGTAACTAATGGAGAAAAGAATAATGAGGCGGAAAAGATGATGAAGTTGGGGTATCTTTGTTCAAAATTGAATAATGTCGAGGCATTCAAATTCACTATTGTAGATTTCTGCATAATTATTCACTCTAATACGCTCTGCATGTGTGTACAACTGGCATTTAGACCTCAATATACATAAACTTTTCCATTAATATTCTTTACATGATCAAGCGACGTAGAGTTCAGCTTTCCCATCAATGAAGAGGCTCATGAACTCTTCTCCATCAACGGTTTCTTTCTCTATCAGCAGCTGAGCTAGCTTGTGCAAAATGTCAATATGTTTGGTCATAATCTGCTTGGCCCTGGAATATGCTTTCTCCACCAGCTCTCTCACTTCTGCATCAACCACATCAGCAGTCGCCATGGAGTAGTCTTTCTGTGTTGACATCTGCACGTATGTGTAGCATATAATGAAAAAGGAGCAATTACCCACGTTAAAAAGATAGATCAGATAGTAAAAGTCGCAACGACGTCAATACCTGCTGTCCAAGAAAAGGGTTTCCACCACCACCACCTATGGCCACTTGTCCAATCTTTTTACTGAATCCGAATCTCTCGACCATCTGCCTTGCAACCCTCGAAACTTGCATGAAGTCATTGGATGCTCCAGTTGTTACATTATCCTCTCCAAAAATAACCTCCTCTGCTACTCTGCATGAACAAAGATAAGCATAAGCATGGTTTCCTTGCATTTTTAGTTTGGTGTCACTTATTAGATGTTAAAATATAAAACACTTATTAGGACACCTTATACAAGTTTGAGTTCTCGGGAAAAATGTCGCTAAAATGTTATCAAAGTTAAGAGGTCACAAATTTTAAATCTCCCATGCTCGACCCTCTTCTAATTAAGTTGGACTTGGTGGTTATTTATGGGTCCCTAGTGCCTAATTTTTGACAAATATGTATAGACAACCCTTAAACAATATTAAGTTCAGGCATGTATTTTCAATCTCCCATTTATACGTGAGGAGGCATTATTAAGATATAAAACACACCTTACATGAGTCAAAGCTTTGAGAAAAAGGGCTACTACTAACGGTAGATGATCATTTAATTGATCATAGATTTTTTTTCCTCAAACAAATAAATAAATCATGTTTCATTTACTCATTCATACATCAAGGATTCCAAGATTCAAAATTGTCAAACCAACCTTCCACCGAGAGCGACAGCCATCTGATTTTCTAGGTAGCTTCTACTGTATAACCCAGACTCGAGCCTCTCTTCACTTGGAGCAAAGAAGGTAAGCCCACCAGCTTGGCCACGAGGAATAATGGAAATTTTGGCAACAGGGTCATACTCGGGCATCAGGGCACCAACTAAAGCATGTCCAGCCTCTACAACACAATTTAATATTGAATTTAGGCAACAAGTATGAAGTTAAAATAAATAACAAAGTAACTGTTTGAAGATTTGGAATGGTTCAGCACCATGATAAGCAACAAGCCTCTTCTTTTCTTCAGAAACAACTGCATTTTTCTTCTCTGGTCCAGCAATTATCCTCTCCAGAGCATCAGATATCTCATCTTTGCTTATTTCCTTAAGGTCGCGCCTTGCTGCGAGGATAGCTGCTTCATTCATCAGGTTTTGCAAATCTGCACCAGTGAAACCTGGTGTCCTCCGGGCAATCTTTTCAAAATCAACATCCTTTGCAAGAGCCTTTCCTCTGGAATGCACCTGATACAAAAGATATTCCATATGTCATGCCCCGAGACCGGGGTTAGTCGACATCGGCGTTATTCAACAATCACATAATTGCTAAACAACAAGCCTCGTAGTACAGTATAAACCAAAACCAGTTTATATCATAAATATACCATAAAAATGGAATCGTCTTTACAACAGTAACTCTGAAAACGATAAAAATCTGCGGAAGCGTTCACAACTTGAATTAAAACTCCCAAGAACATATTCTTAATTAAAATTCTTCATGCGTCCACTATCAGTCCAAAAACTGGTGTCCGATTCTTCTTTCTCTTTTTCTCCTTTTGATTTATCGGGGGAGGGTAGAGTAAGGGGTGAGTGATATGGTCGTCCCTCAGTAAGCGGGGGCCGTTCGAGCACAACATAAAAATATTTACACAATTTTAGAAAACAACACATAAGCATATCATGCTTTTCATAACATATCATCATATTCATATCATAACAGCACTGCGATTTTTCCACCTTCTATGGTTTACTGATATCAGTCCCTAAGTTTTAATCCTCTAAGGGGGCGAGGCCATAATACGGTTCTATCCCACCGTGAAGGGCCATATGTTGGGATTCCCACCCATTTTCAGTGAATCCTCCCAGTGCCAACACGTAAACGTACCAAAATCGCACAAAAAAAACGTAGAAACAGAATGACGGTGCTCGACCGAATTTTTCGAAAACAATAAAAGCACATAACCAAAATTTAAGGATTTAAAACAAGCCCACTTACCTTAATCCTTGAATAAAAACACAAAAAAAATTCGAAAATAGAAGAATCATGCAACCGACACTTCGAAAACGCAACAGCACATCGGCCGGAAAATCAGCAATCTTGAAAAATTCATTGCACCTTATTGAACCGTTGGATCGGGCTCAAACTTTTACAGTACGTCCAAACTTATATCAAATAAATTATGAACGGTGGAGAACGGGTTTGAAAGTCGTTTTAACCTGTTTATGGATGAAAAACCGTAGGTATGCTGTTTCCCGCGTAGAATCTGAGCAGTTTTCTTGCAAAGGCTACAAACGAAAAACTAACCGTTGGATTTGGCCGAATTTTGGATATGTTGTTCGAAACATATGGAAGCACATTCTGAACGGTGGAGATCGGATTCCGAGTAGCCGAGAGAGAGAAACGAATTTCTGAACTTGGACATAATTTTGTTGACTCGTGCAGAATTTTCGAAGAGGAATTTCGAAAATTGGGGATGAAAAACTCGAAATTTGATGTGTAAATTCTGAATGAGAGCGTCTCCTATTTATAGGGGGTGGCTGCTATCCTGATCGTGTATTATCCTCGCGTTTGAATTTTGAATCAAACTTTAAATCTAGGATAATTATCATTCTTTATCCGTTATCTTGGATAATATTTCGAAATCTAAATATCCATCCCTTGGATATTTCAAAATTTAGAGATCATATTATCCTCTGTTTAATCTCTATCCAGGTATATCAAATCTTAGATCTTTATCTGGTAAAAATCTTTCCAACTTTGAATTTATAACTCCAACTTTATCTGCTTATATCCAAATTTCTTATTTAATTCTTGGATTGTGATAGACTTATTTATTATCCCAAGTTCAAAATATATGCACAATATTATCTTAAATCTTGAGCTCCAAAAATATTGTGCACGATATAATTATCCACTCAACTTTAGATAAACTGTAAATCTTACATCTCAAATAAAATAATGAGATAGATACCCAAATATTGAATAATCCTAGCACACTTAAATTACAAAAAATATTATCACGATCACAAAATCTTGGGTTTTACATCTCTCCCTCCTTATGGGAAGTTTCGTCCTCGAAACTTGGGTTGGCTTGGTCTGAGAAGAAGTATGGGTATTGCTCGCGCAGTTTTCATTCTAGTTCCCAAGTGACTTCTCTTTCAATATGATTAGAAAAGCGTCTAAAATCCTAAACCATATCCCAGTGATTCTTGTTAGACATCTTAATAACTAAAGTGTTGACTAACTCATACTTTGAATTATATTTATAACATCATATTTTCTTATTATTACCTCAATTACTGCATCCAATAATATCACTTCTATTGAACCAGAATTATTAGAATCGTTGATTCTACAACAACTTACTGTAACCCAATAGTCGCACATCTCATAATCATAATTTGATGAACTAGTTTCTTATGAGAGAGGAAAACCCAAATAAAAACCTTTTGAATCCAAATGTAGCCCAATAATGTAACTCTAACTGAAATCCAAAAATTAATATCAACTTTTCCATTGAACATTTAATAGAAAGACTAGTCTCATAATCAATCCAATATAAATCCCAAAAATCATTTCTTAAATTTTATATCAACCANATAATGAGATAGATACCCAAATATTGAATAATCCTAGCACACTTAAATTACAAAAAATATTATCACGATCACAAAATCTTGGGTTTTACACCATATGCCAGTTATGTAACAAAATTGTACTACAATGACATCTCACATAAAATATATCTCCAGCAAAATTATTTTTAACTAAATAGGTGCCAGTAACAATTTTGAGCAATACGGGAGTGAGGACAACCTCTAATGAATGCGGAGAAAAGCTAAGTTGAAGTTTTGTTAAAACAGCACAAAAGACAACTTAGAATCTTTTTTAACAGCACGATACGGAATATGTTTATTTTGATACAGAATACGGTTCTAGCATATCACCAGATATTCATGGTTGGATCAAGGTGCTCTGTTGGAATTTACCGTAAGTTACTAACTTTAGAAGCCTGCATAGCACATGACAGTTCTTCATTCTTGGGTCAGATAAATAAAGGAGTTTTTTACTACTTATGTTATCGTTATTTATGCCATTTTTATTAACAACTAGAAAAGTGCACGTGCGTTGCACGTGAGCAACTAAATTGCTAGAAATATAAGTATGAAATTTTGATAATATTTAAATGAATTAAAATATGGTTAATAGCATTTATTAATTGAAACAAACCAAACCACAAAATCAAAAATCATGACCATAGACGGTATATGAATCGGAGAAGTTATCTTATCCACATGACACACTTTTCAATATACTTCTTGATTGATTTTGATAACTCAACAACTCTTTGTCGTAATTTGTTATAATATACATATAACCATTTTGGTTTACTCAGCAAGTATATGATCGTTTTTAACATCCATTATGTTATTTAAAATTATTATCTGGGATCTGATATGCTCGTAGTTTACTTCCTTGTCAAGACGTTTTTTCGGTTTTCTACATTGTTTTTATCCAGTAATCTTATTTTCCAAATATTTATTTTATTGTTGAATGATTTTTCAGTTTTTGACAATCATCAACTATAACTCATAAGAATAAATGTTATTTTTAGTCGTGATTGGTTTTTACTTGTGACTAAAAGTATGTATAACCTATATATTATTCAACAACATAACCAATGAATGTTGCTGTAATTTCTTCAAACATCGTGATATTTGTAATATCATTTTTATATATTTAATATCAATATTATCAACATATAGCTATAAGTTTAATAAATTTTTAACAATTATTTCTCAATCAGTGTCAGAAAAAAACTTGAAAATCTTTTCAAATGACTATATCTTAGAACTGTGTCATCGTTTAATTTGACGCAATTCATGAAATTCATTTCGTTCGTCATTTTTTAGAAAATTTGGAACAATGATTGCGTGCATCATATCATGGGGATGATATAGTTTCAATCTCATAAACAAAGCAAATTTTATTCTATCGAATTTACATTTTGTTTTATAATATTTTATATATTGTGGAACGACATACAAAATTAATTATTTTATTTTAAAAATCTTGAGAATGACACAGATAACGTAATTAAGATATGTATATGAGATATCATTCAAATATATATATCAAAGTATTTGTCTTATTCAATATTTCATCTAATAATACAACAGTTTAGATTTCATGAGCATCTTATAATAGACATAATTAATTTGATGAAATATTGTATAATTCAATTTGAATTTCACTATTCGGCTAAGTGAAGTTATTTGATGAGTAGTTCTCTATGTTACCATCATATATCTCATGAATTAGTTTGTTAGCCACTTTAACTAAAAAATAGACAAAAACAACCTCTTAGCCACCTCGATATCTATCGACATAATATTGGAAGAAATAAAGTGCAACCGGCTCAATGTCCCAATTTATTAAAAATACACAAAATTGATCTATTGTGTCCACAAAGCTTTAGAATTGTTCTCATACCATTAAAAATAAAATGAGAATTATACACATTTTTTTCATGTATTTCTTTTTGTGAATGAAGAAATTTTTCTTTTTGTTTATTTTTGAGAAATATTGATATTTTATATGGCATCAATATGTAGCAAGCCATGAAGTAGCAACATAATCACTATATAACCCTTAAAGGTTTACACATATAATTTTCCAATTTCTTCTTCATTGTGCTGAGTTGAAATTTAAATATGAATCATTCTTGATCTTAATATTTTTCTT